>NW_006791919.1:2230140-2266702 GCF_000442215.2 Lipotes vexillifer | reverse complement strand
TCTTTCCCAAAGGAACAATGCATCCATCAACACTGCCATTCAGTTACTCTTATTAATAGCAATTAACTGCACAGTGTAAATATATTTACCTTCAGCAAATATAATGCCCACTTCTACAGGTCAAACTGTTTTTTAAACATAATTTGGCATATCACTTTATTTTTTAAATAATTAGCTTTACTGAGATGTAATTTACATATGATAAAATTCACTCATTTTAAGTGCATAGGTCCATAAATTTTGATAGATGTATACAGTTGTACAACTACCCCACAATCAAGATATAGAACATTTCCACCACCCCAAAGAGTTCTACTTCCCTCAGTTCTATCCCTGGGCAGCTGATTTGTTTTCTGGGCCTACAGTTTTGCCTTTTCCAGAATTTCATAAAAATAAAATCACACAGTAGGTAGTCCTTGTGTCTGCCTTCTTTCACTTGGCATAATGCTTCTGAGATTCATCCAAGCTGTTTAATATATCAGCTCATCCCTTCTTATAGCTGAGTATAATATTCTACTGTATGAATATATCACAATCTGTTTACTCATTCAATACTTAATAGGGATCGGATTGTTTCCAGTTTGGGGCTATTATAAAGTTACTATGGACATGTGAGTACAAGCACCTGTGTGGACAAAAGTTTACATTTTTCTTGGGTAAATTCCTAGAAGTGGGATTGTTGGATCTTACAGTAAGTGTACATTTAACTTTATAAGAAACTGCCAAACTGCTTTCCTGCCAGCAATATGCAAGTTGTAAGTGCTACACATCTTTACCAACATTTGGTGTTGGTACTGTCAACCTTTTAAATCTCAGCCACTCTAATGGATGCACAGCAACATCTCACTGTGGTTTTAATTTGCCTTTTCCTAAAGATTAAAGATCTTGAGCATTTTTTCATGTGCTTCCTGGCCATTCATGTATCTTCTTCGGTGACATGTCTAGATTTCCCATTTTTAGTTGTGCTGTTTCCATCCTTATATTGTATATGTGGTGGATTAAAGTCTTGTTATCAGATACATGTTTTACAAATACTTTCTCCCAATCTGTTGCTTCCTCATTTTTCTGATAGTGTCTTTCAAAGAGGAAAAGTGTTCAATTATAATAAAGATTTATCAATTTTTTTCTTCTGCAGTTCCAGCTTTTTGCATTAAAAAGAAAATCTTAGCTAGCCCAAGGTCACCAAGATTTTCTCCTATGTTTTCCTTTAGAGTGGTATAGTTTTAGTGCTTACATTTAAGTTCATAATACATTTTGAATTGCATATAGTGTGAAGGAACTCAAAGCATGTCACCCCAATATAACGCCAAAGGCACCTGGGAAACAATAGGTGTAAGAAGGGCACTCTGACCCTCCTTTTCCTCCTGAAAGCAGGAGATACAACCCCCATGTGAAAGGTACCCTCCCTGTGCCAGGAGGAAGGAAGCCATTCTCATCACCAGAGATAGGGAATTTGGGGCCAAGAAATCTGTACAAACGAACCTTCTTAAATTAACCCTTATCTTCCTAGTTATTTCTTCACCATTTACTACTCCTAGCCAAAAGTTATTTGCCTTGTCAATTCTTAACAAATTTACTGTTTCTTTGTCTAAAAGGTATACAAGCTTCCTGCTCTGGTCATTCCTCAGGTTTTCATTCTCTTGCACAGACAGCCATGTATGTACATGTAAAAATTTAATAAAATTTGTGTACTCTTCTCCTGTTAATCTATGTCAGTTTGATTCTTAGGCCCAGCCAGAGAACCTAAGAGGATAGAGAATTTTTTCCTCTCCTACAAGGGCAAGGTAAGAGTCAATAACTTTTTTTTTTTCCTTGCATATGGATATCCAATTGTTCCAGAACCATTTGTTGAAAAGACTATCTTTTCCCCACTGAATTACCTTGGGAGTTCAGAGCAAGTATTACTCTAGTATTAATTTACGCCCACTACTAAAATGTAAATCTTCTGGCTGATGGGAATATGAACACACAGAGCTGAAGGGGAGAATCAGACCATGGTGCTTGCATCTCTTGAAGAGAAGATGTAACCATTTTCCTGTGACTCTTTCCCTGCTCTTGTGGAGTTTTACCCATAACACGTACAGATCAATATTCTGGAAACTGCTGCAGGAAGAAAGCTGAGTCAATCTTAGGGCTCTCTCGTTTGTTTCCCTTCTCTCAGGAATCACATGTGCTGCCTACATTGTCCAATGTCTACAAATACTTGTTTCATACGTTTTGTCCAGTTTTCTAGTTGTTTACAGCAGAACAATTCCTGTAGCAATTTTCTTGAATATCGGTCACTTTATCTTTAAATAGTACAGTATACAGGTAATTCTCAAAGCTTACAGAAAGATTAGTAATCTTTTAAGTTTAATTTCTCGTTTTAGTGCTTTGCTTCTCCTCTTTCTTAAAATCTGTGCCCTGGTTATCTTTCTTAGTTTTCCTATTTTTCCTGCAATTTTTCAGTGCATGAATTCTTTATAGAGGCCTGTCATAGTCTTGTATGTTAACTTCTTCAAGTAAAAACTGAGTTTCATTTACCCTTCATGAAATGAGCATTTTAAAATAAAAAAATACATAAATCTCACATCAGTGATTAGAAAGAAGAAATCCCAAAAAATCTAATAAGAGTTTTCTAGTACTGGAAAAGCAAAGTATACACCCTCTCTCTAAGCCTTTAACACAGCAGGATATCCTACATCAGTAACAAGAAAACGCCTAAAAGACAAGTCAAAAGCAGCACTGGTTTCCCTGGCCATTTGCTCAGGACCACCTTCCTGGACACTAATTTAACTCACTCCTCTCTGCTCTTGTTTCTCTGCCTCTCTGGGCCATGGACTTCATTCCCCAGCCCTCCTAAGGACTGGTGACCCATTTAAATTCCTTCCTTGGATTAGTATCCTTGCTGAGAGTTGAGGCAAGGGAGGTCGTCTCAACCGCTTCTAACCATGATTCCCTTTGATTACTGACATCACTTGTAATTCTGGAAAAGAAATACTTCTCTCATTGGCCCTGAAGAACCTTCTGTACTTTGGCAAGCTTGCTAGTCTCATTACCAGAAAAGGGAGATTGAATCAGGAGAGCACTTCCTACAAGTCAACAACAACAACAACAAAAAACTCAGTTAAAAAATGAGCAAAGAACTTAAACATATCTCCAAAGAAAATATAAATGGCCAATCAGCATATGCAAAGGTGTTTAATATCACCAACCATTAGGGAAATGAAAATTAAAACCACAATGAGGGAATTCCCTGGTGGTCCAGTGGTTAGGACTCCACGCTTTCACTGCCAAGGGCACGGGTTCAATCTCTGGTAAGGGAACTAAGATCCTGCAAGCCGCGTGGAGTGGCCGAAAAACAAAAACAAAAAAAACCCACAATGAGCTATCACCCCCCAGCCATTAGGATGGCTATTTTTTTTTTTAAAGACAGAAAATAACAAGTGTTGGCAAGGATGCAGAAAAACTGGAACCTCTGTGCACTGCTGTCAGTGGGAACATAAAACGGTGCATCTGCTATGGAAAAGAGTGTGGAAGTCCTCAACACATTAAAAATAGAATTACCATGTGATGTAGCAATTCCACTTCTGAGTATGTATTCAAAGAATTAAAAGCAGATATTTGTAAACCCATGTTCATAGCAGCGATATTAACAAGACCTAAAAGGTAGAAGCAACCCAAATGCCCATCAACAGATGGATGGATAAAATGTGGCATAAACATACAATGGAATATTATTGAGCCTTAAAAAAAAATGAAATTCTGGTACCCGCTACAACATGGGTGAAACCTGAAACGTCATGGTTAAGTGAAATAAGCTAGTCACAATAGGAAAAATGCTGTATGATCCACCTATGCAAGCTGTCCATTGTAGTCAAATCCACAGAAAAGGAAAGCAGAATGGTGGTTGCCAGAGACTGGGAGAAGGAAATGGGGAGTTACTGTTTAATGGGTATAAAGTTTCAGTTATGCAAGTTGAAAATATTCTGGAGATTGATTGCACAACAACGTGAATATACTTAACAATACTGAACTATACACTTTAAAATGGTTCAGATGTTAAGTTTTACGTTACATGTATTTGACCACAACTAAACACACACACACACACACACACGCGCGCACACACACGAGAATACCGCAATGGGAGTCTTTGGTTAAGGTTTCTCTAATATAAACTACTCATCAGGGCATTTAAATAGCCCATTAGTTTACATGGATTGCTTGGCACCATGAACAACCTACACCAAAAGAGTGATTAAAAGGAGATTTGATTAATTCCAACCCACAGCATTATTTAAAAAACGAAAAAAAAAGTGTATTGGAACTTAGGAGGAAAATTTAAGAAAGGACATTAGAAGCCATAAAATAAGGTACTACGAAAATTCCATCAGTTGTAAAGATGGAACTTCTTTACCAACTTCCCCATATTTGTCAGTTTTTTTAGCCCGTATGTTATCCTATAGTGACTGGCATTTAAAAATCTAAAGAAAGGATTAAAGAAAAACTGTATGTTTTTATTTAATGATAAGCAAGTATGTTGAAAAGATTAGGTCCTTCCCGATGGACAATCCTAGAGAGAAAGGAACCCCTAAGACATGGAGTAGATGGTTACAACTTCAAACATCAATACAGACTAGATCATTGAGACCTGCAGAAGGAAGATAGGAATCCCTGAAGAGTCCACAGGGTCAGGAGCAATCCTTGAGGTTTACTGACACAAGTGTTAGAATCTTCTTTAAAAGTTGTTCAAACACGTGATCTGCAAACCTGTCACTGAAGCACTAACAACTGTCTTCTCCTTCAGGGTTGTTTCTTGGTGTGTGTTTCTGGCTGACATAATTAAAAGAAGCCCTATTTCTAAGTCTCTGTCAGGGAAGCCTCAGTGGGAATTTCTGATACCCACATCATGTTACTCCCAGCAGATACTAATACTGTGGAGCCACATTCATTCAACAGAGCAGGTCAACTGAATAAAAATGAAAATCGGTCCTTCCAGTGAGGGTGCTTATGCTGATTCCAGCTGTGATGGGTGGCTTGCCAAGTACCCTCTTCTGAATGCCGAATAAACATATCGCCAGAGAAATGGGAGGAAAACTGGAAGACCATCTGAGTCCTATCCCTCAGTTTTGGGGTAGGCCAGTGGTTTTAAAATAATATGGTTAGTTGCTTATCTGTACTGCTTTTATAGTATTCAATATATAGCCTATGAGGTAATGTGCTGCATGACTATTTTCAAATGAAATTGCTAAGTACATACTTAACCCTATTGCTGAAAAAACAAACAAACAAACAGGAATGCTGGTTCCTATATTGCTCTGAAAACAAGAGAACCAACTTTCAAGTCAGAATCCTTGAAATATAAAATGGTTATCTACATTTATGCAAACATTCCTGAAAGCTGTTAACAGTAACATTACTTTTGTGAGTTAGGGAAATATATGGCTGGTCTACTTACTCTAATTTATGCCTATCCTTGAAAGTTAATAGAATTCCAATACTAAATAAGATCCTAAGAGACAAATTAATATTCCCTTAAGAATGAGGAAATGTTTTCATCTTCACAGGTAAGATTTAATTTAAATTTTTTGTCAGTAAGTTACGTGACAACTGAAATGCTATAACTATACCTGTAAATTGAAAAATACTACCAGATGAAGAGAAACCACCTTTTCTTTCTAGTAAAAGGAAACATACATTTCTTTCCTTTGTCTAGAAGTCTAAAGTACCCCAAGTTTCACAGTCACATGATAGTTCCATGAATGTCAGTATCCAATATGCACTCATTTACACAAAAAGAGCTTTTCTTCTGCTGTTACCAGTTGAGTCATGTTGAAGAAAGATCAAAGTGTACCTAACACTGAGAAACACTGCTTAGGACTTGGCTATGGCCAAGATGGAGCCTCTTGTTAGTTTAGAAAGGATCACTTTCTTATTAAACCTACTGCTAAAAAGACCATATACTGATGTGTTGCACATTAAATAGAACTTACAGACTAATGTCACAACTGCAATATAATATAAGGTGACTGTTCTCCATTGATCCAACCCTTCTAATAAAAACACCCCTGAACATTTCTCCCTCAAGACAAGGAGGACTACTGGAGATGAAGCATGCTTATGAAGTCATTCTCTCTTATAGTCAAAAAGACCTAAAAACAGCTTAGCTTTGTTATCAATATCCAGCAGGTAGACAAGGCATTTGGGTTTAGGTAAAGGTTTTGTGGAACTACTTTCTGGAGCGCAACTGAGTTCAGAAAAAAAACTGTGCAGTGGGCTATGTCACCATCACGGAGCTCTGACACCCCTCAGAGGCTTCCCTATCACAAGAATTCACTCTCATGGTGGAAACAATCTATACATTACCTTCAACTGCTCTAGGGCAAAAGATGAACCATCTTGCTGTAAATTTTCAATAATCTCTTCCACAGTATTGGCTGAGAACCAACTATGAAAAAAAGGGAAACATAAGATTTCAACAATGTGTAAGTGATTTCTTCTTTCCATGATAGCAATGGGTCTAAACACAGGCTTCCCCTAAACCCTATTTCAAGAATGAAAAAATTTCCAACCTATATTACAGGATGATGAAATAGAACATTGTTTCTCTGGGTATTTGCAGTCTACCTTCACTAATGGGAAATAAAGCCTACATTTTCTCTTCTGCTTTCTTGCATCTATCATAATAAGTAAATGATGTCTTAACTGTCAAAAACTGATGCTTCTAAAACGTAATGATAGTTGCCTTATTTTCCAACAGTTTTCCTCCTCTTGTGTTTAAGTCAGTCTGTCAGTCTCTCAAATCATTGCACAAAACCTTTTGCTGATCAGCTTGATAAGACCTTCAGAGAAGATGACTTTACAATGATAAAAGATAAGTTAATTCAATTGTTATTTTCTATACTCTCTTCCCCATTAAAGAAATGTTTTGCACTAAAATGAATCAGCATGATAGATTACTTAAATTTAATGAGTTTATTTCCCCCTGAAGGAGTAGGCAGGAAGCTACTTTCAAAGGTAACTAAAAAAAACACTGTGTTATCTGATCTCAGAATTTGGTGCATTATCAAACACAGCACAATTACAGCGTTAGTAGTAAATTCAATTTAATATAGTCTTTCCAAAGGAACAGATATAATTGACACCTCTCTTTAAGTACCTGTTTATTTTGTCCATGTGTTCCTCAAGTATAAAAGACTTGTCTTGATCAATCTTGGACTGTTTGAAAATAAAAATCTTTAATTAATTTGATGCAACTCAAATCTTAAAAATTCTTAAAATTTTCACCATATTTAATGATATATTTTGTGGCAGATTGCAACTTTCACTCAAATTACATCCAGTCTCATAAATAACTACTACCATATGTTCAAAATTCAGACACTATGTATTATTCCAGACTAGCTCTTAAAACTATCAACAGCAAAAAATGTTCTTGTATTTTTATTTGTATGCCATTATATATTATTATGTTATCATTAAAGTGTGTCAATGAATTTAAGGATTTCAAGGGACCTGAGAAGTCATCAGGATGACCTGAGTCATCCTGCCTCAATTTCTGTCTGATATAGAAATCCCTACATCCCCGATATCCCCACCACATCCCCGATATCCCCACAGCACTGACCTCCAGGGGAAAAAAAACACTACCTCAGAAAAGAACTCATAAGTGCTTGAACAACTATAATTAGGATTAAAAAAAAATTTTTTTTGAACCAAAAATCAGCCCTCTCGTGTTTATAGTTCTAGTTAATCCCCCTTGAGTTAATCTTTTCTCACACAGTGCAGTTTTGAGTCCCTTCACAATCCAGGTCCTTCTTATGTACAAATTCCAGTTTATCAAGGTCATTCTTAAAGTGTGGTACATGTACCTTAGCTGCAGATGTGGCTGAATCATAGCAAAGTACAACAAGGTTCCGCATACCCTTGTTTTGGATACAATGCTCTAAATAACAGGACTAACTCTAGGTTAGTTTTGGGGCAGTCCTATTATGCTGTGATTTACACTGGGCAGTTAAAACTTTTTTTAAAACTGGTGCCATTGTAGGCTACATTTCTCCCATCCTGTACTTATGAATTTGGTACCCTGGACTGAAATACAATTATCTCTATTGTGATACTGTGATTTAAAATAAAAAATATGTATTTGGTCTTTGTCCATATATTTGGCCTTTTGTTCCAGGCTCACAGCTCCCCAAAACCCATGAAAATCCCTAAGTAGATCACCTTTTGTTATAATATATGGTCTTTTGTCTTTGGTTCCTGAAATAAAGGTGAAATGGCTGTATTTTGTTATTCACAACAAGCCCCTTTCAATCACACCTTTGTTTATGTTACTGAGGTGACTATAGGAAAGCCCTAAGGATGGGGGCTGGTTGCCAGGGGAACCAACCAAGGGAAGTTGCAGTGCCATACTCCACTATCTAATCCCACACCTCCCCCATCTCCACCTCCAGTGAGGGGAAAAGGGCTGGAGATTGAGTTCGATCACCAATGTCAATGATTTAATCAATCATGCCTACATAATGAAGCTGTCATAAAAACTCCAAAGGATGGGGTTTGGAGAGTTTCTAGGTTGATGAACATGCAGGGAGAGTGAGTGGTTCACTCCAACTTCATGGGGACAGAAGCTCCTGGGCTTGAGGCCCCTCTGGGCCTCACCCTATGTATCTCTTCATCAAGCTGTGCATTCATATCCTTCATAATAAACCAATAAATATTAAGTGTTTCCCTGAGATCTGTGAGTCATTCTAGCAAATTATCAAACCCAAGGAGGGGGTCATGAGAACCCCAATTTATTACTAGTCTGTAAGAAGTACAGGTGACAACCTGGGATTTGTGACTGGTGTGTAAAGTAGGGTCCAACTTGTGGGACTGGGCCCGTTAAGTTGTGGGATCTGATGCGAACCTCAGGTAGACAATGGCAGCATTGAAAGGAATCATAAGACACCCAGCTTGTGTCGTGGAGAATTGCCTGATGTGTGGAAAACCAACACGTCTGGAGTCAGGAGTGTTGTGAATGTGGTAGTAGTGAGAAGGAAAGGAAAACACATGGAGGGTTTCCCCACACATCTATCAAATTTCACATTTTTACTATTAAACAGATCACTCTGAACTTGGTTGTTTTTTTTTTTTCCCACAAACATGTTTACCTAATTTAACTTAGTTTCTTAGTTTCAAATCAGTCTGATCAAAACACCATCAACATTCTCATCCAAATCACGGAGGAAAACACTGACTAAGAGAAGGCCAAGACGGCTTCACTTACAGCCTAATACCCAAACATTTAACAGAACTCCTTGGGAAGGCGCTTCAACCCCCCACACGCTATAATCCATCCCACGTTTACCCAATTTGACAACGTAAGAGACTGTCAGATGCTTTGACAAAATCTGATGAAATGCTCACATGCTCTGTATTCATATTCATACACTAACTATTCAGGGCCCATGAATCTGTACTCATGTTCTTCTGTTCTGGGTAATTTGGTGGCGGGGGGGGGGGTACCATTTCTCTAAATACTTCCTCTCCTCTGTTACAAATTCCTAACAGGTTTGGACCTCCTGGAATAATACCAAGTTTTCTTTTCTCTCCATTTTCCATCTTATTATCCTCTTAGAGTCTTCCTCATCCATCAATTGTAATCTAATCTGTTGTGAGGTTTCCCCCATTTCGCTGTCACATTTTAAATTTCTTTTTATTTCTCTTCATAACATCTGTTCTTATTTCACAGATGAAATATTTTCCTCTTATCTGAAGATTAAAAAAAACAACCAAACCTATAATTGTTAGGGCTCCTTCTTCTCCTTGCATTGCCTACTTCCTTCAAGTACATTTTTTTATTTTAGCCAATCTCCAGTTTTTAATGCCTGGCAATCCTTGTTATTCTATGTGAAGCACTAAAATTAGGAAGCTTTGTGTGTAATGTCAATTGCAGTTATGGGACTATCAATTGTCTGATGCACTATGAGATGATCAGGCCTGGATGTTTTTTTTCATAGAGGGGTGCTTGAATGTCAATAGCTACAGGTTTTCTTTTGCTTCTAATGAACTGCTTGGGAGTAGGATGGTGCTACTGACTAAATGTTTGTGCCCCCACAAAATTCATGTTGAAATCTTAATCCCAATGTGATAGTATCTGGGGGTGAGGCCTTTGAGAGGTAATTAAGTCAAAAGGATGGAGCCCTCAGGATGGGATTAGCACCCTTATAAGCAGAGATCTGAGAGAGCTCACTTTCTCTCTCTGCTATGTGAGGACACAGCAGGAAGGCATTCATCTGCAAAACACGAAGTTCCTCACCAGGAACCTAATAGGCTGGCACCTTGATCTTGGACCTTCCAGCCTCCAGAACTGCGAGAAATTTCTGCTGTTTAAGCCACCAAGTCTACGGTACTTTTGTTATGGCTGCCCAAACTTAGATAGATGGTACGTAAGAGTTCTGGAAACCAACTAGGAAAAGAGGCCAAAATTCTTCCCATTTAATATGTTCTGCCTCTTTTCAGTAGAGCACCTCACCTATTCCTGCCCTTAGCCAGCAAGGTCTGTCAAAGGGAGCTGGTACCCTACAAAGAGTCTACAGAAAGAACTGGCTTACTTCTTATTGGCTTCTCCCACTGAGTTCAGTGTTCTCAGGTCTAAAGTAGTTGCCCTCATCATTCCACTTTCAAGCTTCCAAAATCCTGACATCTCATGCCTGCCACTGTCTCCTTTTCTGTTCTACTTCTCTTTGTTGATTCCTGCCTTTCTTATTCCTTTACTACAATTTTAGTGGGGTTTCAGGAGGGAGCATATATGGCATCTAACATGTTTAACTAGAAGTCATGTAGCATTTTTATAGATTCCTGGCTCTTAAAAGAGAATTTAAGTTAGACAACAAAAGGAATTAAAAGAAAACACTGCATTGTATGTTATTATTATATTTCGATATAGACCAGAGTTTCACTTTAGCAGCTCCACAAATAGCATCAACACTGAACCTCCATTACACAAATGTCACCGTGTGTTGCAAAAAGCCCTTGCAAGGGCCAATCACAAGGCTATGCACTGAAAATTCACCAGCAATGAGAAAACAAGCTGTGTAGTTGCATGTAAAGAAGTCATCTTCTCAGATGGCCATCCTAATGATTGTGAAGCACTGATACTCCCTACAAGCTTTAAAGTAAATAAATCCCAGTACATTTATTTATATCCACAAACTATAATATTCACCAACTGCTAATTTTTCAGTCACTTCCCCTTCCCCATGAATTAAAATCTGAGGTTAGAATACTGACAAGATTACCTTTGCATGGTAAGTTTCTAAGACATCTGCAATATTTTCTTTTGAAGGAGATTTCAGGGCTAACAAATCTTCTTCTAACATGCCCAACTACGGGGGGGGGGGGAAGGAAAACATTTAGAACACCACAGCAACACAATTTATTTCTTTAGAAATCTTATGTTCTTTTTAAAAATCCTTGTCTTAAAATTATGATGCTCTCCCTTCAGCTGAGTCAATGAAGGCAATTTTCACTGAAGTTGAAGGCACACACATTCCCACAAAGTAAATGCTGCCTTGCAAGGAATGGATAAAGACGAAAGAAACTGAAGAGGAGAAATAGAGACATTCATCTTTGTTTCCCTCTAGCTATTGAGCACTTGAAATGTAGTGTTGCAACTAAAGATCCCAATTATAAATTTTATTTTAATTAATTTTAACGAAAATTGCCACATGTGACTAATGGCTACTATAGTCAATGCACAGGTCTATAATATAGCCACACTTAACTCTTATATGGCTATTAACATAACTGACACCATCTTGGGCCCATACAGTTCCTCCTGTCCTTCCACTGACCCTACCCAGGACTGTACTGTGTGGTAAATCACTTCTCTGTCATCAAGGGCTTTGTATCAATAGTTAATAGACATCGTTTAATAATCATTAGGACCAAGTGGCCTCCATGCTCTGTTAGTCCCCGAACAATGATGAAGACTCTCACTGACGTATGTATTCCTAGTGCCCAAGAGACGAGTTACCCATTCATAAATCCCAATTTAGGAATGCATGTCCTGTTTCCAAGCACACATCCCCATACCCAAAGGTCAACTATAAAACTATCCCAGTGGCCCCTGAGCAGTGCGGAGTGCAGTTGCAAATGCTGCCAGATCACTGTCCGCCCAATGCCACCCTGAGCATAAGTTACCCTCTAACAAACTGATCCACTGATTATATGGAGCCGCCTGCCTCATTTTTTGGTCTCAAGATACCTTCTCAGTTCGGTGGGTATTTTTCGTTCCCTCTGTCCTCCAACAGCTTTCCCCCTATATCCCTCATATACCTCTTCCTACACTCAGCCAAATGGACTTTTTACTGTTTCTAAAA
Source organism: Lipotes vexillifer (assembly GCF_000442215.2). Taxonomy (NCBI): domain Eukaryota; kingdom Metazoa; phylum Chordata; class Mammalia; order Artiodactyla; family Lipotidae; genus Lipotes; species Lipotes vexillifer. The sequence continues at coordinate 2,254,355 of NW_006791919.1, read as the reverse complement.
CACAGCTAATGCTTTCCTACCCCTATGGGACTTGATCATTAAAGTCTCCTCTATCCAGAAAAACTTCTCCTGACAATACTTATCTTAAGGCCCAGCTGAACTGCAACCTCTACGAGAAAACTTCCAGTCCTTTCTTATAAGTAAGCTCTTCCTTCAATGGATTCAATCCGTTGAATCCTTTCTTTGTATTCTGTTTGTACACTTTCCATACTTTACTCTGTCAGATGATACAGATGTTTTTTTATCTTTTGTACCAACCTCTAGCCCCATTCCCAATGTGTATTATTCATTTCTGTTATCCACTACAGGCCCTGTAAATGGTAGGCTATGCATTGCATATATTACTGGGCAATCTGACTAAGAGAGGAAAGGGCTGTGGATCAGCTCTCTCCCCCATCCTTAACCAAATTCCACTATAATCAAAGGTGTCCCTCCAGAGCAAATAATGGAGTACCCATGTTTGCTTCCTGTTACAGCTTAAGGGAAGAATGAGACAGCCACCTACTCAATGTGACCAAGGATGCCCATAAAGATCTAAAAAAGAGAAAGATCTGAAAATTCAGGCAAATGTGATAGAAGGCCCTCGTAACAGTGTAAGGGGACAACTTTCAACTTTGTATACTTCATACATTTTAATAGCATTCCTTCCCCTATCCCATAACACCCCTACCTCAAGATCAGAAATCCATGGGCTTCCTGGGAAACTGACTTTACCCCACAGTTCCAGGGATGGAGCACATTAGCTAGGATAGATTAGCCAGTGTATTCCACCCACCCATGTGGTTCAGCCACAAGCCAGTCCAAAAGACTGAGATAAGCCAGCTGAAGCAGAAAAATCCCAAATCTCTTGCTGGGAGTTCTGAGGCAAAACCACCTTGAACTGGGCCTTCTGTTACATTTAACACAATGACTTTCAACTGCTATGACAAAACTGCTGTCCTCACTGTGGAGATGGGAAAACTGGGGCTAAAGAGGATAAATTGAAGCTAAGATTTAAAACCAGGCTGTCCATCTGCACATCCTTTGCCACTGTGCTATCCTGGGCTAAGAAAACTGACCGTGCTGTTTAAGAAAAATGTTTTAAGACCAAGGTAAGTAATATGTGTGCCTTACAACAGATACCCTTCAGAAGAGTTTTTAAGACCATATTTTACAAACTTTTAAATGCACCTGGGAAACTAACAAACAAAAGAATCTTTCAAAAATATCTTTATAAAAGCCTATCTTTTTATACATAAATTCAGATTTTTATATATTAGACTTCCTTAAAATATTACTAATTTTTTTACACAGACTATAATTATTCATTAAAAAATATTCACTGAAGGTACCAGGCAAAACAGCCCTGGATCCAGATATAATTATTTCCATTTTGCATATGAGGAAATGAGGATTGGAGAGCTTAAGCACCTTCCCCAGGGTCACACAGCTTCAAGGGTACATGTAGGGTTCAGACCCATGTAGACCAAAGCCTGTAATCTTAACCACTCATACTGCCTCCCCAGGAGCTATTCCAAACAACACAAAACCCAATCATCCAAGTAATTACCTTTTCAGAATCTACAAAGTGTGTAGCAATGCCTGCTGTATACACATCTCTTCCTTTCAGCCTGAATCCTGTTAATGCAAGGAAGCACCCAAGTTTTCCTTGAAGTCGTGGCAAGAAATAACCTCCACCCACATCAGGGAATAGCCCTGTAATTAAAAACAAAAAGAGACAATGATTCAAATGAAAAAGATAAATTCAGCTCTCTTTACTTGAGATCAAAGAGCCATTTTTCTCTGGAGTCTGAATCTATAGTAAAAATATTATTACTATACCACAGTACTACAACGTACTATACAATGCAATCTATGTCACAAAAGACTTACTATAAATTGTGCTAACTTAATTGGGGTACTTTTCAAATTTTTCATGTTTCATTTCTATAGAAGTCAATAAAGGATATGATGGCACAATGTTCTGGATATAACTACTTGATAAATATTACTTAAATTTCTCATCTCTACTACTACTTTTTAAGTCTCCAATGTAGGTAAAGACTGAAAAAATATTTTCTTTCCAAATGATAAGCACAGGAAAAAATATATGTAATCGAAGGCTATTATGTGATAAATTACTATTAGCATTTAATCAATGTCCAAACAGTCAATTATCGAATATTCAAGATACTTAAAGTGATGTGATAACCATTAGTCCTACTAAATGAACAAGTTTATACCTAATTAAATCAGTTGCACTTACTCTTTTCTTAACCATGAGTATTTTTTAAATTCCCTTATTCTCTCTACTGGCAACAACTAAAAATAGCATATATGCAAATACTTGCCAGTACACTACTTTTTGGTGTTTAAGAGCTCCTTAAACAACTGTGACCCTCTACGTTTATAATCCACCTATCTATTTGAAAATTGCTTCAATTAATTCAGATAAAAATACAAGTATTCAAATTCTTCCCAGTTCTACTTGTCAGAAAGTTCCTAGGGGGCTTCCCTGGTGGCGCAGTGGTTGAGAGTCCGCCTGCCGATGCAGGGGACACGGGTTGTGCCCTGGTCCAGGAGGATCCCACGTGCCGCGGAGTGGCTGGTCCTGTGAGCCATGGCCGCTGGGCCTGTGTGTCCGGAGCCTGTGGTCCGCAACGGGAGAGGCCACAACGGTGAGAGGCCTGCGTACTGAAAAAAAAAAAAAAAAAAAAAAAGTTCCTAGGGCTTCCCTGGTTTCACAGTGGTTAAGAATCCACTTGTCAATGCAGGGGACACGGGTTCGAGCCCTGGCCCAGGAAGATCCCACATGCCTCAGAGCAACTAAGCCCGTGTGCCATAACTACTGAGCCTGCGCTCTAGAACCCGCGTGCCACAACTACTGAAGCCTGTGTGCCTAGAGCCCGTGCTCTGCAACAATAGAAGCCACCACAATGGGAAGCCTGCGCACTGCAACGAAGAGTAGCCCCTGCTCGCCACAACTAGAGAAAGCCATGCACAGCAATGAAGAACCAAAGCAGCCAAAAATAAATAAATAAATTTATTAAAAAAAAAAAGTTCCTAGACTTGAATCAGTGGCATGCTACTGTAAACAGAAATACCTTTAGCATCTCAAACAAGATAGTTCAAAAGCTGAATTCATAACCACTGCCCCACGCAATCATCCCCCTTCCAGTATCACTCACCCCAATAAAGGATACAGCCATCCCAACTCAAACCTTCTCCTGATCACCCCTTAACCCTCCATCAATGACTACGTTCTCTTGCTTCCTCCTCTAAACAGTTCTCTACACAACAGAGTGAACTTTTTAATAACACAAACCTTTATTCTATGTTCTTGTCTGATTGAATTCCTTTTTTTCAAATTATTTTAATAACACAAATCTTGATAAGAGTCTTGCATTCTACTGCTTAAAACTCTTCCATGACTGCCTATTTTTCTTAGATTAAAACTAACACCTTAGGGCTTCCCTGGTGGCGCAGTGGTTGAGAGTCCGCCTGCCGATGCAGGGGACATGCGTTCGTGCCCCGGTCCGGTAAGATCCCACATGCCGCGGAGCAACTAAGCCCGTGCGCCACAACTACAGAGCCTGCGCTCTAGAGCCCGCGAGCAACAACTACTGAGCCCGAGTGCCACAACTACTGAAGCCCACACACCTAAAGCCGGTGCTCTGCAACAAGAGAAGCCACCCAATGAGAAGCCCACAAACCGCAACGAAGAGTAGCCCCCGCTCGCCGCAACTAGAGAAAGCCCGCGCGCAGCAACAAAGACCTAAGGCAGCCAAAAATAAAAATAAATAAATTAAAACAAACAAACAAAAAACGAACACCTTTATCAGTCTTCAAGGCCACTTTTTCAATTACATCTCTTACTACTCACTCACTATACTCCAGCCACTTTGGTCGTCTTTCTGTTCCTCAATATTCATACCTACTTGCCACTGAACCTCAGGAGCACTCTGACCAAGTGAACACACTTCTGTCTGTTTCAGGGCACCACATTCTCCCTCTTCGCCCTTTGCCTCAATGGCTGCTTCTTTCCAGTTCCCCTTACTGGCTCCACCTCCCTTGCTGGACCTGTGCCCACTGCTGTGCCTAGGCCTCATCTGAGGCTCTCCGATACCCCACACACGCATTTCCTTTGCTCTTATAGCTTTAGATAATATCTATATGCAGATCAGTCCTGTTAGGGACGGAATTGTGTCCCAAATGGTGTCCCAAAATTCTTAAGCTGAAGTCCTAACACCACAATGTGACAATTTGGAGAAAAGGACCTCTAAAGAGATAATTAAGGTTAAGTGAGGTTATAAGAGTGGGGGCCTTATCTAATAGGACTGGTGTCCTTGTAAGAGGAAGAGACACTGAGGGCACATACAGAGGAAAGCCCATGTGAGGACAGAGAGAAGGCAGCTGTCTACAAGCCAAGGACAGGGGCCTTGGGTGAAACCAAACCTGCCAATACCTTGATGTTGGACTTCCAGCCTCCAGGACTGGGAGAAATAAATGTTGTTTAAGCTACCCAGTCTTGGTATTTTGTTATGGCAGCCCTAGCAGACCAATACAGTCCCAAATCTGTCTATCTAGTTATGCCTTTTTCCCTTGAATACAAACTCTCAAATCTGCATTCTAGATTTAGCCACATAGATAATAAGCATCCCAGATATAACATGGCAAAAACACAACTCCTGATTCTCATCCCTCCAACCATACTGTTCCTTCCCTAATTGGCCTCATCCATCTAGTAGCATTACCTAAACACCTTGGAGTTATTCCTGATTCATTATATCAGCAAGCAAGTTAACTCCAAAACATTTTCTAAATCTACCCACTCTGTTCCAACTCTATAGCTCCATATTACTCCAAGCTTAAAATTATCTCTCTCTAGACCTGTGCTATCCAATAGAATTTTCTATGATGATGAAAATATTCTATAATCTATGCTGCCACTAACCAGATGTGGTATTAAACACTTTGCAACTGAGGAACTGAATTTATTTAAATTTAATTTATATTAAATAGCCATCTGTGGTTAGTGGCTACAGTATCAGACAGCAGAGCTCTAGATTAATGTAATGACCTCCTAACAAGCCTCTCTACACTTGCACCCCCTACAATCCATTATCCTTAAAGCAGCCAGAATGATGGTATTAAAATGTAAACCAGACTATGCCACTCCCTGCTTTAAACTCTCCCACAGTTTCCCATAACGTTTAGGTTTAAATCCAAACTCTTCACCAGAGGTCCCTGTGTACCTCTTGAAGAGCACAGTATAACACTCCTGCCCTTGATTCAGACAGTTGACTCTTTGGTTTCTTGAACCGGTAAAGCTTTATTCTTGCTTTAGACTAACTTCTTAACACCACAATATTCTGTTCTAAGATATTAATATAGCTGCTTCCCTCTTGTCATTCAAATCTCAGCCTAAAGGACATCTCCTTGGAAAACCTCTTTAACCATCTAATCTAAAGTAGCCATCCAAGAGAATTACACTTTGGATAAGATGGAGTAAGAGGGACTAAATTTACTCTCCTACTTGAAATAACTATAGAAAATATACGAAATATCAGTTTTCAACAAACTGGACCATCAGGGAATAAAGGTAAGTGATATCTGAATATCTGAAAACAAGTGAGGTAAACTCTACAAAAGCTCCAGCTTAATGCCTTGAGAGAATGTCCAGGCCCAGAACAGCCCTTGATTTGAGGGAAATAAAGCTAAGAATCCAGGAAGACTGAGGCAGACAGAATTCCCAGAACAGAGCACCAGAGAGGAGAGAGCAGCAGAGAGAGAAAACTCTGGAGATCTGCAGAGTGTCTCCCTTAAGTCCTCAGCTTGGTACTGATCAGTACATGTTTATGAAGAAACTGCCTGAGGTTATGGAAAGAACCACAGGAAAGGATTATAGAGAACAGTACTGGGAACCTACACAGGGCTGAGAATAGTGCCTGTTCCCACCAATCAGACTATGAGAACTCAGGATTCGTGGGAGCACTGAGTAGAATGCAAAGAAGGGTCTCATTTCAGTAGTAGGAAATAATTAGTCCTAGCCTGAGCACTGCTCCAACCTTGCATCTAAAAAGAATAATAAATTTAAAAAAAAACTAAAAGACCTGAAAGGAACAAACTGTTTCCAAGTAACATAACCTCATCCCAGAAGCAAGCTCAAGAATATTTATAAGAATATAGATCTTCCTCAATTTACAATGGGGTTACATCTTGATAAATCCATCACAAATCATAAGTTGAAAATACCATAAGACAAAAATGCATTTAATACACCTAACTTCCAAACATCATAGCTTAGCCTAGCCTATCTTAAATGTGCTCAGAACAATTACATTAGCCTAAAGTTGGGCAAGATCACCTAACACAAGGCCTATTTTATAATAAAGTGTTGAATATCTCATATAATTTATTGACTGTTATGCTAAAAGTGAAAAACAAAAAGGTTCTAAGTATCAGTTATTTATCCTTGTGATTGTGTGGCTGCACAGGAGCTATGGCTCACTGTCACTGCCCAGCATCACATGAGAGTATGGTACCGGATATGGCCGGCCAAAGAAAAGGTCAAAATTCAAAGTACAGTTTCTACATGTATATTGCTTTTGCACCACTGTAAAATCGTAAAATCAAAAAATTTTAAGTCAGACCACCATAAGTTGGGAACCATCTATACAAAAATATCCAGCACTCAACAAAGTAAAGCTTACAATGTCTAGAATCCAGTCAAAAATTACCAGGAATCTAAAAAAGCAAGAAATTGCCACCCATGATGACATGATAAAACAATTAATCAAAATTGATCTGGAACTGTTGCAGAGACGTGGAAAGACCGAGACTGTCATACGGAGTAAAGTAAGTCAGAAAGAGAAAAACAAATATCGTATATCAATGCATATATGTGGAATCTAGAAAAATGGTATAGATGATCTTACTTGCAAAGCAGAAATAGAGACACAGATGTAGAGAACAAATGTATGGACACCAAGGGGGAAAAGGTGGGGGGGATGAATTGGGAGATTGGGATTGACATATATACACTACTATGTATAAAATAGATAACTAATGAGAACCTACTGTATAGCACAAGGAATTCTACTCAGTGCTCTGTGGTGACCTAAATGGGCAGGAAATCCAAACAAGAAGGGACATATGTATATATATGGCTGATTCGCTTTGCTGTACAGCAGAAATTGACACAGCAGTGTAAGGCAACTATACGCCAGTAAAAAAAAACAAAAACGAAAGTGACAGCAAGGTGTGGGGAAGGCAGGGACCAACAGGCTCTCTCGAGCTCCTTCCTGGCCTTTGATCCTGGCGTTAGCAATCATGCCTGTCACTTGTTTGTGCTCTTTGCCACCACTGGTGTGTCTGAATAAAGTTTGAAATGTTGTAACATTATCTATAAAGACAAATAAAACAAAACAAAAAAATGAGAAAAACTGACCCAGAACTGACATAAACATAAGAATTAGCAAACAAGGACATCAACACAGTTATAATAAACATATACCATATGTTCAAAAAGTTCAATAAAAGCAAATAAGAGGGGTTTCCCTGGTGGCGCCTGCCAATGCAGGGGTCACGGGTTCGAGCCCTGGCCTGGGAAGATTCACATGCCGCGGAGCAACTAAGCCCATGAGCCACAACTACTGAGCCTGCACTCTAGAGCCCACAAACCACAAATTCTGAGCCCACGTGCCACAACTACTGAAGCTCGCGTGCCTAGAGCTCGTGCTCCACAACAAGAGAAGCCACTGCAATGAGAAGCCCACACTCTAGTGTGGCTCCACTCTCCGCAACTAGAGAAAGCTGACGCGCAGCAACAAAGACCCAAACACAGCCAAAAATAAATCAATAAAATAAATAAATTTAAAAAAAGAAATAACAAATAATATATTTTTTTTAAAAGACCCAAATGATACTACTATAGATGAAAACTAAGATGAATATATAAGCTAAAAAATACCTGAATGGGATTAAGGGCAGTTTTGACTTTGCAAAAGAAAGGATTAGTGAACTTGAAAACACATGAATAGCAAATATCTAAAATTTAAAAAAGAAATAAAAAAAAAATCAACAACACATGAGTGAGCTTAACAGAAGTTTAAATGGAAGTTCCTGAAAAGGAAATGGGGGGGGACAGAAAAATATTTGAAGAAATAATGTCAAAATTTCCAAATCTGACAAAAACTATAAACCTAACTAGCCCAATAAACACAATCATAAGGAACAGAAAGAAAGCTACAAAAAGGTACGTCATAATCAAGGGATCAAGGCACACCAAAACAAGTGATCAGCAGAAAATCTTAAGAGCAGCCAGAGAAAGTAAAAAAGAAAAAAAAAAAAAAAAGACACTTATTTACAGAGGAATGAAGATAAGGATAAGAGCAGATTTCTCATGGAAAACAACATAAATGAGAAAATGGTGTAGCAAAATCTTTAAAGTACTGACATTTAAACATCAGAATAGAATTCTATACCTGGGTCTCATATCAATGACCTCAGGTTTCACCTTAGGAGACTACAGAAAGGAGATAAAACGTCAAGTAAGTAGAAGGAAGTAATAAATATCAGAGCAGAAATCAATAAAACAGAAAACCAAAAAACTTCTTTGGAGATCAATTAAATTAATAAACCTCTAATTAGAGTGGTCAGAAAAAAAAAGAAGACAAATTACTAATGTCAAGAATGAGAGGGCTTCCCTGGTGGCGCAGTGGATGAGAGTCCGCCTGCCGATGCAGGGGACACGGGTTCGTGCCCCGGTCCGGGAAGATCCCACATACCGTGGAGCGGCTGGGCCCATAAGCCATGGCCGCTGAGCCTGCGCGTCCAGAGCCTGTGCTCCGCAACGGAAGAGGCCACAACAGTGAGAGGCCCACATACTGCAAAAAAAAGAATGAGAGAGGGACTTCCCTGGCAGTCCAGTGGTTACAACTTCACGCTCCCAATGCAGGGGGCACGGGTTTGATCCCTGGTCAGGGAACTAAGATCCCAAATGCTGCATGGCATGACCAAAAAAAAAAGGATGAGAGAGCCAGGTATTACTATAGATTCTACAGATACTAAAAAGATAATAAGGAAATGAACTTTATCTAATAAATGGACAAACTCCTTAAAAAACCCAAATTACTAAAGTTTGTGCAAAAAAACCAGATAACTTGAATAGCCTACATCTATTAAAGATTTTGAATTTGTAGTTAAAAACCTCTCCACAAAGAAAACTCTAGGCCTAGATGGCTTCGCTGGTGAATTCTACCAAACACATGAAAAAAAAGAAAAAAAAAAAAAAAGAATCAATTCTACCCGAACTTTTCCAGAAATGAACCGAGCATTACCCTGATACCAAAATGAAACAAGCAAAATGATACCAAAATGATGTTACCAGAAAACTACAGACCAATATCCCTCATGAACATAGATGCAAAAATTCCAAATAAAATTTTTGTGTATCAAACCCAACAACATATAAAAAGTAGGACATATCATACTAGAGTGAGATTTATTCCAGCAAAGCAGGGTTACTTTAATGTTAAAAAACCAATCAAAGTAATCCACCCTTAACAAACTAAAAAAGAAAAACCAATGATCATCTCAACACATGCTGAAAAAAATTACAAAATCCAAAGTCCATTCCTAATAAAATCCCTCAGAAATCTAGGAACAGAAGGAAAGTCCCTCATCCTGATAAGGGGCACCTATGAAAAACTTATACCTAATATCGTACTTAATTGGTGAAGGACTGAATGTTTTCCCCCTAAGATCCCGAACAAGGCAAGAAGGCCCACTCTCAACGTATCTGTTCAACATTGTATTGGAGGTTCTACCCAGTGGAATAAGGCAAGAAAAAAAATAAAAATAAAATGTATCCAGATGGGAAAGAAAAAAGTAAAATGTACTTTATTTGTAAACAATATAATTACCTATTTAGAAAAACCAATTCAATCTACAAAAAATCTACTAGAACTAATAAGTGAGTTTATCAAGTTTGCAGGATACAAAGTACAAAACTCAATTATATTTCTATATATTGATAACATCAGAACTAGATTTTTAAAATATCATTTATAATATCATTGAATAATATGAAATACTTAAGGAAAAATCTGACAAAAGATGTATAAGAAACTGAAAACTACAAAACATGGCTTAGGGAAATTAAAGAAGACCTAAATAAATGGAAAGATATACCTTGCTCACAGGTCTGAAGACTCAACATTGTTAAGATATCAATTCTCCCTAAATTGATAGATCCTAGACAGTCCAAATAAAAATTCTAACAGGTGGGCTTCCCTGGTGGCGCAGTGATTGAGAGTCCGCCTGTCCATGCAGGGAACAAAGGTTCGTGCCCCGGTCCGGGAAGATCCCACATGCCGCGGAGCAGCTGGGCCCGTGAGCCATGGCCACTGAGCCTGCACGTCCGGAGCCTGTGCTCCGCAATGGGAGAGGCCACAACAGTGAGAGGCCCGTGTACCCGCCCCCGCCAAAAAAAATCAACTTTATTGAGGTATGACTCACATACAATACAATGCACCCACTTTATGTGTATATTATGCAAATATTTGCATTCACATAATTACCTTAGGAATCTAGATAAAGATGTAGTTCCAAGGTGAAAGACCCGTGTACCCGCCCCCCAAAAAAAAAAAAAAAAATTCTAACAGGCCTTTTTGTTGAAACTTACAAAATCACTCTAAAATTCACACAGAAATACAAAGGATCAATAGAGCCAAAACAACTTGAAAGAAAAAAAAAAGAACAAAATTAGAGGATTATCATTACTTGATCAAGACTTACTATAAAGCAACAGTAATCAAGACAGTGTGGTGTTGGCACCAAGATCAGCACATACAAAGGTGCAAAGGCAATCAGTGGAGAAATAGTAGCTTTTTCCAAAAAATGATGTGGGAATGATTTTATCTCCCTATGCAAAATAATAAACTTTGATCTATACCCTTTGATCCATACCTCTCACCACATACAAAAGTCAACTCAAAATGGAGCATAGATCTGAATGCAAGATATTTCCTCTAATAATCTTTCATCTAAAGTTAAAGATATGTACAGCAGAAATTAACACAACATTACAAATCAACTATACTTCAATAAGAATAAATAAATAAAATCGACTACAGTGCGCTAGTGTCTCCAGTTTAAATATGCTTGCCTTTGTGTTTTCAGATATAAGTATGAGCTAATATAAACTTTTAGGTATCTTCTTATTATAATTTATTTTTAAAAGTTCTTTCATACAAGATTCCATCAATTCCTTCAATTACTGTAATCTAAAATGTATCAAAAGATGATAATTGTAAAAGTAATTATGAAAAATTTGTGTTTGTTTGTTTGTTTGTTTTTACCTATTGCTGTTTCTGGCATTGCAAAAAGAGACTTTTCAGTAGCCACTCGGAATTGCCCATGAACTGAGAGACCAACTCCCTAGGGAAAAGGCAAAAAATTGTTTTAAAAATACTGTGGGGGTTAAAAAAAAAACAAAAAAACCTCACATTCACAAACATTATAAACCAAGTAAATTATATCATATACAAAGATATACATAATATATATTATATATAATTCTTCATAAAGAATTTCTTTAAAGGAATTTCAGGAGATAGACGGGAGGGAAACCCTAAACCACACAATTTCAGAAGAACTTTCTGGGTGAAAAGTACATGGGTATCCCTGATATCTGGAACAGATTTGTTTTAGCTAAAATGTTTTTGATTAGTATCCTGTGTTATGCTTCATGTCCTCTTCCCCAATTCCCTCTTATTTCAAACTAGATGCAGCATTATAGAATACTGACTCTTCCCAGAACCACTGAGTATTCTTAGTGGAGCCAATCATCAAAAAAGCATAACCAAGCTATTCTAGCAAATTTCAGTAGCCTTAAATAGAATATTAACACATTTTATTTATTCACATAGTTCATCAAATAAAATTAGCAACATCATTTTTCTCAGATACAACACTTAGTAACTATTTAACTCTTAAAAATCCATTACTAAACACAAGTTACAAAATAAAAAGATTTGGCTGAAAGTCTATTTCTGACTTGTTGAATGTCACTGAAAATGACAAACTTAACAGTCATCTCTGAATCAACAGATATATTTGAATAAAATAAGAGGTATACATGTGATTACAAAGTATCCAAGTTTGTCAGTGCTCACATTGTGACATACATTTCCTATGTTATGTTTTTCACATTATTCAGAACTTCTATTAGATTGTTTAGCGGCATGTAGCCTGTACAACACAGAAAACAAAGCAAACAGAAATAGCTGGAGAGAGAAAAACAGGCAAATGCACTACCCAAACTTGCCTTAAGCCCACACTTGCAGTTCAATTTTCAGGAAGACAAGCTATGTTGCGTTTTTGTCTTTGGATTCCCATTTGTTCCCTGCCCTTGTCTCCTAACTGCTCCCTTCTCTTTTCTGGATCTGTTTGGGTGAGTGCCTGTTCTTTTCAATTAAAAAAGTCTCTTCACCACATTTTCAGATAGAACCAGACCCAGATTCTGTCATGATTCAGCATCACACAATAGCTGTCTTAGGCCTTTGGCCTCTAATAAATTCATCCCAATACTGCTGTGTGCTTTTTCCTAACACTGCTCTCCGTGACAGTCATTCCCATTCTATCTTCTGGAACCCTCATTCCTTTGCAAAAGAACCACTAACAGCCCAAATTCTCTACAGAGGGCCCTCCCTACCCCCTAAATTCAAGAAAGAAAGAAATTTATAAGCCCTGTACTCTTTCATGTAGAAGCTATAGATCCCATATTCATTGATTCAGTTATTTTGTTTCAGCCATGGCTGATAAAATAATGAACAAAGTCAAAGACTTCAAAATTTTAGTAAGAAGTTATTAATGAAAAGCCTTCCAAATAAAAGGTCATTGACACCAGTACCATTAGGAGCCAATTTAAAATGCCTTTCAATTAAGATGAAATGAAGACCGGGAAAATTCAAGCCACCTGACTTGGAGATACTAAGGGCATAAATACTGATCCACATTGAAAGGGGTGTAGCACTCTCATGGCAGATTCATATCTAATTTTTGTATCTTTTAATAAAAGAATCCATTATAGGTTGCTTATATTAAATCCCCCTTGAAATTTCCAAAATTTACCATTACATACTATTAGCCATTAATCTTAGCAGATTACTCCTTTGCTAGACTAAAAAGGCTTCAGTCTTCAAGTTTTATTATATTAACTGGTTATACAGATTCATTCCCCAAATGTAAAATTTATTCCAATTCCTAACTTTCCTAAAATACTCTCCCTGCATCCTACCCAACCCAGTAGTCAAATTTCATTTATCACATAATTATAAATCTCTGTAGTATTTGACAGTTGGCTCACTCTCTACTTCAGGAAACACATGACTTGGCTTTGAGACACTACACTCTCCTGGTTTTCCTTCTAACTCATTAGTTGTTCTTTCTCTTCTCCCTGACATCAAAATGTTTATCTGCCCCAATGATCAGATATCATCCTGCTACTCCACTTCACCTGTACTCTGTTCTTTCTATTCATTCCCCAGGTGATCTCTTCCAAGAGCCCCAAGATTTTAAGCACTGTAACATTAACGACAAATTATTTTCCCACCCCTGATTTCTCTAGAATTTTATATCTAGCTGTTTACTTAACATCTCCACCTAAACATCTAATATGTATCTCAATGTTCATGCATCAGAAGTAAACCTCTTGATTTCTCTTTGAACATGCTGTTCCCTCAGTCTTTTCCATCTCAGCAAATAGCACCACCATTCACCCAGCTGCTCAGGCCGAAAATTTCAGCATCATCCTTTCTTTCTGATCTTACAATCTAATCTATGAACCTGTCTTTTTTTTCTTTTCTTTTCTTTTTTTTGTGGTACGCGGGCCTCTCACTGTTGTGGCCTCTCCTTTTGTGGAGCACAGGCTCCGAACGCGCAGGCTCAGCGGCCATGGCTCATGGACCTAGCTGCTCCGCAGCATGTGGGATCCTCCCGGACCGGGGCACGAACCCGTGTCTCCTGCATCGGCAGGCGGACTCTCAACCACTGCGCCACCAAGGAAGCCCTATGAACCTGTGTTGATAGCACTAACTTCAAAATATATCTTGGATTGGGCCACTTCATCGCCACTGTTGCAACCCTAGGTGAAGTCACTATCATCTCTTGTCTGGGTTAGTCTCTCTTGCTTCTGTTTTTGCCACAATCCATCCTCTGCACAACAGCCAAGCAAACTTACTAAATGTAAATCAGTTCATGTCATTCTCCTGCCCAAAACTCTCCAGTGACTCCCCATCACATTAAAATATTACTAAAATTCCTCATCCTGGCTGATAAGGCCCTACATGATCTGGTCCCTTTCTATCTCCCTGATCTTATGGTCTACCATTCTCCACTTTCCTCACTTTCACTCTTGTCAGCCACACTGGCTTTTTTTTTCCTCTTAATTGACATATAATATACAATTGAAAGTATACAAATAGTACAAAGCTAGCACACAGGTCCAGTGAATTATCCCAAAATGAACACATCCTTGTAACCAAAACCCAGATAAAAATTATCAGAAATTCTTTTCTGCACCCTGTCAGCCACTACTCCCTCCCCATCCTTCAGGTAACTACTATCCTGACTTCTAACAAAATGAGATTAACTTTTTCAGGTTTTGATCTTGACATAAATAGAGCCATAGAGTATTATTTACTTGACTTCAGTCAATGTTATGTTTGCAAGATTTATTCATGTTGTGTGTAGCAATAATTTCTTTCATTGTACAGCATTCCTTTGTATGAATAAACTATTTTCATTCTACTGTGAATAGCTAGTTAGGTTTTTCAGTTTGGGGCTACTGCAAATAACGATTCAATGACCATTCTTACACGTCTTTTGGGGCATAAGTACATACATTTTGGTTGGGTTGTAAAACTGTTGGGTCAGAGTATTAATTCAATTAACTTTAAAAGACGAGATCAAACAATTTTCCAAAGCAGTCGTACCAATTTCTACTCCAGCAGCAATATGAGTTTGTATTCCATATCCTCACCAATGCTTGAAATTGTCTTTCACATTTTAGCCATTCTATACAGATGGCCAACAGGCACATGAAAATATGCTCAACATCACTAATTATTAGAGAAATGCAAATCAAAACTACCATGAGGTATCACCTCACACCAGTCAGAATGGCCATCATGAAAAAGTCTACGAATAATAAATGCTGGAGAGGGTGTGGAGAAAATGGAACCCTTATACACTGTTGGTGGGAATGTAAATTGGTTCAAACACTACAGAGAACAGTATGGAGGTTCCTTAAAAAACTAAAAATAGAGTTACCATATGATCCAGCAATTCCACTTCTGGGCATATATCCAGAAAAGACAAAAACTCTAATTCAAAAAGGTACATACACCCCAATGTTCAAAGCAGAATTATTTACAATAGCCAAGACATGGTAGCAACCTAAATGTCCATCAACAGATGAATGGATAAAGGTGTGGTATATACATACAATAGAATACTACCCAGCCATAAAAAAGAATGAAATGCCATTTGCAGAAACATGGATGGACCTAGAGATTATCATTCTAAGTGAAGTCAGACAGAGAAAGACAAATATCATACATCACTTACATATGAAATCTAAAAAAATAATACGAATAAATTTATTTACAAAACAGAAAGACTCACATAGAAAACATTTTAGCCATTCTAGTGAGTATATGTTAGTATTTCACTGTGGTTTCAGTTTTCCTTTTCTTGCTGATTAATGCAATTGAGTGCTTTGTCATGTTTTGGTCATCTGCATATTCTCTTTATGAAATGTCTAATCTGTTGCTCATTTTTCCATTGGATTTTCTTATTGATAGGTAGAACTTCTTTCTACATCCTTCCTATGATTTCTTGTCAAATATATGTATAGTCAGCCCTCCATATGCACGGCTCCTCATCTGCAGATTCAACTAACCACAGACCAAAAATATTTTCTAAAATATTCCAACAAAAAGTTCCAAAAAACAAAACTGGAATTTCCTGCATACCAGCACCTATTTACGTAGCATTTACACCATTTACAACTACTTACATAGCATTTACACTGTGTTAGGTATTGTAAGTAATCTAGGGATGATTTAAAATATATGGGAGGATGTGCATATGTTACATGCAAATACTATTCTATTTTATACAATGGACTTGAGCATCCTTGGGTTTTAGCATCGGATGGGGGTCCTGGAACCAATCCCCTGCTGAGAACAAGGGACTGTATTCCAAATACCTATTTTCCAGTCTGCGGCTTGCCTTTTCACTCTCTTAATGATGTCTTGGAATGAATAGAGCTTCTTAATTTTAGCACAATCGAATTTGTTATTTTTGTTTATGGTACATTTAGTGTAATCCATTTAGTGTAATTTAAGTAATCCTTCCATACTCTCAAAGCGTAGCAGAAACATGTTCCAAACATTCAGGATTTTCTGTCTATTACTGATTACTAGCTTAATTCCATTGGGGCCAGAGAACAGTCTGTAAGATTAATCCTTTGGAATATGCTGAGACTAACTCTATGGCCAATTTTGGTAAATGTTCCATGCACACATGAATTGAACATGAAACCTACAGTTACTGAGTCCATGTTAATTGGATTGTTTATTGGACCATGTTAAATCATGTGCATGCATGTAAAATGTATGTGTATATATGTACATATACTGTTTATGTCTCTGCTTTATCTGTCATTGAAAGAAGTATGTTCAAATCTTCTCCTAAGATTGTGGTTTTGTCTATTTCCCCTTTAAGGGCTTTCTACTTTTTTGCAAGATTAAACATTTTTAAATGCTTGAAAATATCACACCAGTAGAGTTATTTCACAGAGGCAGAGGTTTGTTCCCATTGTTTCTCAGTGTCATACTGTACATTATGAAACTCATTAAGCAATTCTGTTCAGCTTCATATTGCTATAAATTGAGAGTTTTAGTTTTAGACAAGCATTTATAAAATATCTTTCTATAGTTGATTAGAGTGAATAAAATTACTTTCAAAATCTGACTACACTGAACTTTAAGAAGGTGAAAAGCTGAATAGCTTTCAACAGACTGAACTAAGCCCTATCTGCTAAGAGAATAAGAACTGAAATTGAGGGCTTGCTGAACTAGGCCCCAAAATGTTACACATTAGAAGTTAGGGTGGCCTGGATCCAAATGCTCAGCTTCAAATACTCCCATTCCTGACGGGATTGAGATGATCTGGGATTGCTAGTGCCCTTAGCCTAGATTCCTACTAGAAACGACGGTAGGAAGATTATGCCATATCAGGGCTCAAATAATACTCAAGTAGAAATAACTCAATTAGAAATAACCAGCACTCAATTAGAAATAATCTGACATAAGACCACATGACTAAAGCCTAAGAGAAAAAATACACAATAGAAAGATTCACAGGACATACAAATTTAGATTTGTCATACCTGTTTATTATAACTATGAAATGTCCTATATCAAGTAAAAGCTTTTGCCATAGTACCTTATTTGATATTAAAATAGGTGTATCAGTTATTTTAGTGTTGGTAAACACTTTTTCTATTATTTTACATTTAACCCTTCTGTGCCTTATATTTATGGTGTCTTAAGCATTCTGACATTGTTTTTTACTTGGATTATTATTAAACAATCTTCATTGCAGTACTGTACTGACATTGTGAAGATAAAGTAAAATGAATCTGATCCATATTTATAATCTAGTACAGAGAATATTAATATGGATAAGCATAAATAACTGAACATATGAATGTAATCAAACTCGTATCCTACTTGTTTAAAGTTTGGCATTCTTAAATGCAAAACTTAGGCGATCTAAGACTTTTTTTTTTTTTAATTAAGAGACTAGAGCTAGATGAGTTTTCACTGTTCAACAGAGGAAAAAGGCTGGTATAGCTTTAAGGCTTTTAAAGAAGATCTCATTAATTACTTAAAAAGCACAACTAAATCCTTCAAAATGCAAATATGCTTATCAGTAACTAGAAATGAGTATCACTTCTATATTTCCAGATAATATTACTATTCTAGATAAAAAGCACATTTTTAAAAACTGATAATTATACAGATATTTAAAGTTAATTTAATATATAGTCAATTACTCCATGATTTATACTAATGGCAAGATTAATCCCCCAACACAAAAACAAAAACACATGTAGAACAATTTAATTTGGTGCCTGAAAAAGAAATGTTCCAGATAATAATACATCAGCGTTAAATTCCCTGATTTTGGTGTCTTATTCTTAAGCAATACACACTGAAAAATTTAGCAATAAAGAATTATCATGTCTTCAACTTTCAAATGGTTCAGAAAAAAATTATTCATAGACACATGTGGGAGAGAAGAGAAAATAAAACAAATGCGGAAATAATAGGGAACGTGGATGAAGGATACACTGGAGTTCTCTGTACTATATTACTAATTGAAATTGTTTCACAATAGTCTTTTTGAGCCAAATGAAAATAAAAATAAATGTTCCAGAGTAACCAGCGCCAACAACCACAGTAAAGAAAACAACAAACTCAGAAAGACATACAATGGGGTGATGTGACAAATGCGCACACAAAGAGTCATGAATTTAAATTCTAATCAGAGAATGAGTAAGCTCCTGTCCAGAATGAACACTGCATCTCAGTATCAGTGAGTACATGAGAGTCTTCTCTCACCATCATTCAAGATTATAAACGGTTCTTTGAAATTAGGTATATATTTCTGTTAGAAATTCAAATAGATTTTCATCACACATTATGTCACTATGGTATAAAAGTTAATAACATAATCATAAAATAAGTTTCATAATGTATCTCTGGGACCACATGCCTCAGATTAGCAGCCTACACAGTAAAAACAAAGTTATTTTTATTATGCTTCTCACATTAATATTAACAGACTAATATTGCATATTAATAGTATTAACATACCGATTACATAATATTAATGTTTTTTGTGTTTTGTTTTTTGTTTTTTCAGTACGCGGGCCTCACTGTCGTGGCCTCTCCCGTTGCGGAGCACAGGCTCCGGACACGCAGGCTCAGCGGCATGGCTCACGGGCCTAGCCGCTCCGCAGCATGTGGGATCTTCCCAGACCGGGGCACGAACTCGTGTCCCCTGCATCAGCAGGCGGACTCAACCACTGAGCCACCAGGGAAGCCCTATTAATGTATTCTGATAGACTACAGAGAGCACTTACCTTATCCTGCTTTGGATGCATATAATTCATGTTATTTTTGGACAAAAATTATATTCAGCAGAAATAAATAATTGCGGTAGAAATATTTAATTTATTTATGAATTAGGTCTACCATCCTTGGAGGTACAGTTTTACTTTAAACAGAAATATCAGAGAGATATTTGAAAACTGCTGAGAGTAAATCTTAAAAGTTGTATGAAATAAATATTTTTTCAATCATGTGTGGTGATGAGTGTTAACTTATGGTTTCACAACATATACATACATCTAATCATTATGTTGTCACCTAAAACATTATATGTCAATTATACCTCAATTTTAAAAAAAGCCAGTGAGCAGAAATATAATTCTGGTACATCATACATTAAAACATAAATTAGAGGTCTTCCCTGGTGGCGCAGTGGTTAAGAATCCACCTGCCAATGCAGGGGACACAGGTTCGAGCCCTGGTCCAGGAATATCGTACATGCTGTGGAGCAACAAGGCCCATGCGCCACAACTACTGAGCCTGCGCTCTAGAGCCCACAAGGCACAACTACTGAAGCCCACACACTGCAACTACTGAGCCCATATGCCTAGAGCCCGTGCTTTGCAACGAAGAAGCCACCGCAATAAGAAGCCAGTGCACCACAACGAGAGTAGCCTGCGCAGCAACAAAGACCCAACGCAGCCCGAACACAGCCATAAATTAATTAATTAATTAATTAATTTAAAAAACAAAACATAAATTAGAAATAACTCTTACGTACCTCCTGGATTCCTGCTCAAGGTTTTTGCCTAAATAAGCACATTCCCCCAATATAACATACCACATATTATATTTTAAATGTCTATTATATTTATTTTTTTGAATTTTATTTTTTATACAGCAGGTTCTTTTTAGTTACCTATTTTATACATATTAGTGTGTATATGTCAATCCCAATCATATTTAATAGATGTTTAAAAAGAGAAGCTCTAAGAAACCACTGCCTCATATCATATATTCAAACAAGAACTATTATAACAGGAGTACTCTTAATCGACCTCAGATTTACCAACAATTTCCCTTAACTCTGTAAAACTAATATCTATATTAACTAGCATCCTAAAAGCTACTCTCTGGCTACTTTTTTTTTTAAATATAAATTTATTTATTTTATTTCTGGCTGCATTGGGTCTTCAGGCAAGCAGGGGCTACTCTTCGTTGCTACTTCTCATTGCAGTGGCTTCTCTTGTTGCAGAGCATGAGCTCTAGAGCGCAGGCTCAGTAGTTGTGGCACACGGGCTTAGTCACTCTGCATGGTGAATATCAGAGAGATATTTGAAAACTGCTGAGAGTAAATCTTAAAAGTTGTATGAAATAAATATTTTTTCAATCATGTGTGGTGATGAGTGTTAACTTATGGTTTCACAACATATACATACATCTAATCATTATGTTGTCACCTAAAACATTATATGTCAATTATACCTCAATTTTAAAAAAAGCCAGTGAGCAGAAATATAATTCTGGTACATCATACATTAAAACATAAATTAGAGGTCTTCCCTGGTGGCGCAGTGGTTAAGAATCCACCTGCCAATGCAGGGGACACAGGTTCGAGCCCTGGTCCAGGAATATCGTACATGCTGTGGAGCAACAAGGCCCATGCGCCACAACTACTGAGCCTGCGCTCTAGAGCCCACAAGGCACAACTACTGAAGCCCACACACTGCAACTACTGAGCCCATATGCCTAGAGCCCGTGCTTTGCAACGAAGAAGCCACCGCAATAAGAAGCCAGTGCACCACAACGAGAGTAGCCTGCGCAGCAACAAAGACCCAACGCAGCCCGAACACAGCCATAAATTAATTAATTAATTAATTAATTTAAAAAACAAAACATAAATTAGAAATAACTCTTACGTACCTCCTGGATTCCTGCTCAAGGTTTTTGCCTAAATAAGCACATTCCCCCAATATAACATACCACATATTATATTTTAAATGTCTATTATATTTATTTTTTTGAATTTTATTTTTTATACAGCAGGTTCTTTTTAGTTACCTATTTTATACATATTAGTGTGTATATGTCAATCCCAATCATATTTAATAGATGTTTAAAAAGAGAAGCTCTAAGAAACCACTGCCTCATATCATATATTCAAACAAGAACTATTATAACAGGAGTACTCTTAATCGACCTCAGATTTACCAACAATTTCCCTTAACTCTGTAAAACTAATATCTATATTAACTAGCATCCTAAAAGCTACTCTCTGGCTACTTTTTTTTTTAAATATAAATTTATTTATTTTATTTCTGGCTGCATTGGGTCTTCAGGCAAGCAGGGGCTACTCTTCGTTGCTACTTCTCATTGCAGTGGCTTCTCTTGTTGCAGAGCATGAGCTCTAGAGCGCAGGCTCAGTAGTTGTGGCACACGGGCTTAGTCACTCTGCATGGTGTGTGGGATCTTCCCAGACCAGGGCTCAAACCCGTGTCCCCTGCATTGGCAGGTGGATTCTCAACCACTGTGCCACCAGGGAAGCCCTCTGGCTACTTTTTGATATACCTGATACTTCTCTGATCTGTTGAGTTCAGAGTTTACCAAACATCAGTCGTAAATAAAGAGTTATTTCATGAGAACCAAGTTGAATACTCTGGAAAAGTATGAAAAAGCTAAGTCACTAAAAAAATTTTGGTATAGGGCAAAGACAGTAATTATTTCAAGTGACTATTCTTCATAATAACATTTATTGTTATTCTGAAACTATTATACACATTAGGACAAAGCAAATTTGTCACAATTTTTTTAAATAAAGATTTTCAACATACATGAGAAGAAAGTTACAAATATCAAAGAAGTAAGAATCTAAATTTGAATAGGAAGTACTGAACTCAGGATCTAGGACCTATTTTCTCTTAAAAATAAAACACATATTCTTAGTTCTCTTCAAAAAGGCCTAGAAACAATTACCAACTTAACTAGTGCCCAGATTATTATTGCTAACCATCATTTCCTACTAAAAGTATCCAGGGCTGCCTTGGAAAAACACCCTATTTTAGGTCTGTTGAATAAAATGTACAAAACAAACCTGGAATATGGTTCTTTGCCACAAAGCAAAGAAACTCTCAAAGATTTCTGGGGCACAGAAGCCAACTTGAAGGTTCCCATGACAAGTCCACTCTTCTGGTTTGCCCCTCTGGGCCCCCCTTTTTCAGTGTCTTTTATAGGTTCCTTGTTCTGCCTCTGGCCAATAAACATTTTTTTGTATTCCATTCTGGACTTACTTTGGTTGTCACTCTATTTCTGTCACATTTCCTTGCATTATCTTTTCTACTGACAAATTTTCAATACAAGTTTCTCTGCTATAACATGATGAGTTACTGAAAAAAATCCTCAGGCTCTACAAAACTGCACAGAGCTTATAAGAAAAACAGAGTTTCGGCAGTCTGCTCAAAACCTATGCAACTTTGTATTCTGAGTGCTAACAGAAAGTATAAGTGGTCGCAGGCCAGGGACTTGATTAGGACCACCAGCTCAATATGAACAGAGAATGCCACAGCAGATATTTAAAATGCACAACAATAAAGTGGAAAGAATGGCAATACTTTAATCAGAGCAGGACTGGCACATGCTGAGACAAAGCAGTGTGAGTGCAGCTATAAGCCAGTGGGACCGCCATTAAACACCAAGTGCCAAGAGTTGAGGGTTCACCTTACGGTGGAGGTCCACCCAGAAACAGGCATTTGTTTGTGTGGGTTTTTTTAATTTTCTTAAAATACAGACAAGAGAATGCCTATTCACAGTACACCAACTGAGGTAATTAAGCACTCTTTTCCTATCTAGATGATTATATATCTACTGCCACTATCCTATCTCCCCTTGCCTAGAAAAAACTGCATATGAATCAATATAATTTTTGCATTATCCTAACATCATTTTCCCATTTACCAATCACTTATGAGCTAATTCATGTTGCAGAAGCACACACCTTGGAGCATACTGTGCCTCTGTAAGTCCTAAAGTTATACTTCCTGCCCAAGCAGCACCCTGAGTTCCAGATATGCATAACCGACAAAACACTTCTGTTCAGACAAAACACTCCCACGTGGATAAGCCCACAGGTATTTCACACCTAACAAATTAAACTCATCTCCCTTCACTCTCCCCAACCCACTCCCCAGCCACACTTTCTCCCGAATCTTAAGTAAACAGTCCACCATTCATCCCACTGCCCAGTCTAGAAACCTGGAAGTCATCCTTGCCTCCTTCTCCCCTTTATCTCTCACATCCAATACATCATCAAATCCCACCAAGTCTCCTCCTAAGTACCTCCTTTAAATCTATCTAATTTCCACCCCCCTTCATTATCTCCATGCTAGTTCAAAATTAGCATAATCTCCCACCTGGATCCCTGCAAGAGCTTCCTGAATAATCTCTTTACAACCAATCCTAACCTCCCTACAACCTGTTCCTCCCACAAGAGAGTTCTCTGTCTAAAATGCACCATTCAAGCCATTTTCCTGGCTAAAAGCACTTTAAAATGGCTCTCCCTGGACTTCCCTGGTGGCGCAGTGGTTGGGAGTCCGCCTGCCGATGCAGGGGACATGGGTTCGTGCCCTGGTCCGGGAAGATCCCACATGCCGCGGAGCGGCTGGGCCCGTGAGCCATGGCCGCTGACCCTGCGCGTCCGGAGCCTGTGCTCCGCAATGGGAGAGGCCACAACAGTGAGAGGCCCGCATACCGCAAAAAAAAAAAAAAAGCTCTCCCTCTTGATCTCAGGATAAACAACTTATATCTAAGAGGACTGATCTGGCTTCTTGTTACCTCTCTAACCTCAGAAATGAACCGCTATCTCCTTCATACTCCCAAATCTAGGCACACTTAACTTTCCCAAACATGAATTCTCTCATCTTCACATCTTCTCACTCACACACTATTCTTCTACACTGCATCAACCCCTTAACACGCTTGTACCAACCATAGCGCATTCCTCCACTAACCCACCTTGTTTGTCCCTGGCTGATTCCTCTTTAAGTCTCAGCT
>NW_006791919.1:2215888-2230130 GCF_000442215.2 Lipotes vexillifer | reverse complement strand
TTTCCCTACACCATCTCCATCACTAAAGTACTCAGACATACACACACAGTTGAGGTCAGTACTCGTATGTATTCCCAGACAACTCTGTACCTGCCTCACAAGACAGTAAGGTCCATAAGGAAAGAAAATATATCTATCTTGCTCACTATTCTATCCCTAGAGCCTAACCAGTATCTAGTACATAGCAGACATCCAGTAATTTTTGCTGGTTGGGTGAAATAGCTGAGAACAACCTCATATTATTGCTAAAATCATAATGAACCTCTAGTTAGTCTCAAATCTCCTACCTCCGTATATCCTTAGGAGAATGAGCTCATTTTATGGGCAAAAGGAGCTCCTCTGCCCCTTTCTTCACTGTGAAATAATCTGATGCCTCCTCAATAAGACACAGAGTCCTCTAGACCACAAATCATCCAACCCAACATAGTGGGGATAAAATGGAGGCAGGATGAGAATGGCACAGAGGAAAGGTGCCTGCCACTTGACCAAGAACCTAGGGTGCTTTCACATTTAAAAAGGAAATGAACCAAAAACCTGACCAATATGCCCACAGGAAATGGCCAAGGAAATGGAAAAGAACTCCCTGTAGATCTGAGAATCTGCAAGTCTGTGAAAGTTGCCAAGAATACCCACACTCCAGGAAAGTAAAAGTTCTACTTCCCAGAAATCAATACCTTAAAATGGGGATGGAGATGGGGCAGGGGCAGGCAGTAAAGCCAAGTTCCTGGTTAGTAAATGGAAGCACTTTCCGATTCTCTACTTAGATATGTTTGGGCTAAAAGCCAGGGTGAAAAGAGTAGAGGCAAGGAGAGAATAAAGGGCTCTATATAATAAGACAGACAAGGGATGAGATGGAGTTAAACAGCATAGGAACATTTGTTAGAGGGTAATCCATTGTGTATTGAAAAATAGAACCCAATGCTTACCTATGAAAAAGGCTCACTGAGAAACTAAATAACCCTAAAAATCTATTATGAGAAATTCTGCAACTAAAAGCAACCCTTACTCTCCCCTAATAAAGCAGAAGGAAATCTAAGTAGAGAGAATCCCATGGGGGAAAGGGAGGCATGTTCCCTTCTCTATCAAGAAAAAGATCTCCATCCAGGCTTGGAGAAATGCCAACAGTGAACACAACTGAAAAGAATGCACATAAGTACATATTCTGAACACTTAGAAATCCAAGGGAAATTTCTTCTCTATTCTTCCTTTCACAGATCCTGCCGTGTTATTAATCTTCAGTCTTAGAGGAGGCTCTTTTTCATATCTTATTTTTTGGCCACGCCACGGGATCTTAGTTCCCTGACCAGGGATCTAACCTGGACCCTGGCAGTGAAAGCGCCAAGTCCTAACCACTGTACCGCCAGGGAATTCCCCATATCCTTTTTTATCTGATTATTCTTCCTCTCTTAATATATTTTATTGCTTTCTCCACAACACAACTTTGCCTGTCAGTATAGTCCTTTTATTTTTAGTTCCCAGGGCAACTGCACTGCAGTACCTTCCTTTAGTCTCTGATCATCCTTTTTTTTTCTTTTTTTTCTTTTTTAAGATTTTTTTGATGTGGATCATTTTTAACGTCTTCATTGAATCTGTTGCAATATTGCTTCTGTTTTATGTTTTGGTTTTTTGACCGGGTGGCACGTGGGATCTTAGCTCCCCGACCAGGGATCAAACCCGCACCCCCTGCATTGGAAGGCGAATTCTTAATCACTAGACTGCCAGGGAAGTCCCTGACTGATCATCCTTTATCTTTGCACATTTGCTTCAGGTCTAGTTTCATCACAGTTAACAACTGGCTGCTTCCACCTTAAACCGACAAAGGACAAATAAGAATCAGAGTTCAATGCATACCTTTCTCATATTCATGTATCTGAATTCAAGTAACCTTGATCTACACAAGCAGCCTTAGCAATAAGAATGTCTACCATTCTTATTAGACAAAAACGCTGTAAGGAAAGAAAATTACAGGACAATATTCCTGATGAACACAGATGGAAAAATCCTTAACAACATACCAGGAAACTAAATTCAACAATACATTAAAAGGATCATATACCATGATCAAGTAGGATTTACTCCTGAGATGCAAGAATGGTTCAACATATGTGAAATCAACGCGATGCACCACATTAACAAAATGAAGGATAAAAATCATATGATCATCTCAATAGATGCAGAAAAAGCATTTGATGAAATTCAACATTCTTTTATGATAAAAACCCTCAACAAATTAGGTATAGATGGAATGTACCTCAACATAATAAAGTCCATATATGACAAGCCCACAGCTAACATCATACTCAGCAGTGAAAAGCTGAATACTTTTCCTCTATGATCAGAAATAAGACAAGGATGCCCACTCTCACCACTTTTATTCACCACAGAAAGTCCTAGCCAGAGCAATTCGGCAAGAAGAATAAATAAAAGGATCAAAATTAGAAAGGAAGTAAAACTATCTGAAGATGACATGATATTATATATAGGAAACTCTAAAGATGCCACAAAAAAAATGTTAAAAACTAGTAAACAAATTCAGTAAAGTTGCAGGATACAAAATTAATACACAAAAATCAGTTGTGTTTCTGTACACAAATAACTTTCAGAGAGAGAAATTAAGAAAACAATCCCATTTACAATTGGATCAAAAAGAATAAAATACCTAAGAATAAATTTAAACCAAGGAGGTGAAAGAGCTATACACTCACAACTCTAAGACACTGATGAAAGAAACTGAAGAAGACACATATTATGGAAAGATATTCTGTGCTCACTGAGCGGATGAATATTGTTTAAATGTCCATACTACCCAAAGCAATCTACAAACTCAATGTAATCTCTGTCAAAATTCCAATGGCATTTTTCACAGATACAGAATAATCAAGACCTCAAATAGCCAAAGAAACCTTGAGAAAGAAAAACAAAGCTGGAAGCATCACACTTCCTAACTTCAAATCATATTATAAAGCTACAGTCATCAAAACACTATGGTATTGGCATAAAAACAGACACATAGACCAGTGGAACCAAAAAAAAGAAAAAAGAAAATAGAGAGAGAGAGAGAACGTGCCCCAAAATAAAGCTACACAATATGGTCAATTAATTTTCAACAAAGGAATCAAGAATATACAATGGGGAAAGGACTATCTCTTCAATAAATGGTGTTGGGAAAACCAGATATCTAAATGGAAAAAAATGAAACTAGACCTCACTCTATACACAAAAATCAGCTCAAAATGGATTAGACTTGAATGTAAGACCTGAAATCATTAAACTCCTAGAAGAAAACATAAGGAATAAGCTCCTTCATACTGGTCTTGGCAATGATTTGGGGGATTGACACCAAATGCAAAGGCAAAAAAGCAAAAATAAACGTGAACTGCATCAAATAGAAGCTTCTACACAGCAAAGGAAATCATCAACAAATGAAAAGGCAACCTATGACATGGGAGAAAATATCTGCAAACCATATAACTGATCAGGGGTTAATATCCAAAATACACTCAGCCCTCCATACCCGCAGATTTAACCAACTGTGAATTCAAAATATTGAGAAAAAAACTCCAGAAAGTTCTGAAAAGCAAGATTTGAATTTTGCTGTGCAACAGCAACTATTTACATTGTACTTTCACAGCATTTACACTGTATAAGTAATCTAGAGATGATTTAAAGTATATAGGAGGATATGCATAGGTTATATGCAAATACTACATCATTTTGTAGTAATTCTTCTCATAAGAACATGTCTCAGTGACATTAATTGTGGCTAAACTCAATCTGATTCAGTAGCTCCCATTTAACTGAGCACTAGTCAGTTTTCCACGTGGCTGGTTTGTATCCCAAAAAGTCTTTTGGAGATTGTATATGCTCACTGTTTCCAATCCAGTTCCCACTCCTTCTCTATTCATTAGAGTATACCCCTTCTAAAGTATGCCTTAAAACTTTTAATTTTCCATTATATTGATCACAAAACCCTTTTGCTTGCAGCATCTTTAGGACACTTTGAGAAACACAAAAACAATACCACACTGTAAACGTATTTTGAGTTGGCTTTGGGGAGCTAATTTTGTTTCTACTGTAAAATGCATTGGTGGGAAGAGAAAAGGGAGGAAGGGAGAGAGGAAGGGACAAAGAAAGGGAAGAAGGAAAAGGAAAGAAACGTAAAAGTTTTTTAAATCCAATTCAGTTGGGAGGGAAATGTAGGCAGTACTACACATACAGAATAAATGTAAGAATTTTTTCTGTTCTATATCTACTTAAAATTAATTTTAACTTTTAAAGCAAATCTGCCTTTCCATTATATATTAACTTGAGAAAATATGACTAGATTTTTAAAATAAAGGGTAAAGGAAATTAAAATTCTTCCTTTTTAGGAAACAATGAATTATTCTTTCAAATTGCTATTCAAAAAATTTTTCTTCTCTTTCAAAAACACTGTAATGACATAATCTTACATACTTTCAATTAACCAAGTGGAGAACCACTCAGAAACATTTTTATTTTACTGTATACCAAAATATCAAGTAAACATTTGAATTTCTGAAATCTGAAACATAACAGAATTTAGTTATCCCCTCTACAAAGTGCTGTGTTACTCTTCACGGTAAACAACAAGAGACAGTAAAACTGTCATTTTCATTGCTGGAAAAATATTTTTTTCTATAGTAAAAAAGAAAAAATAAAATTAAATAAAAATCAAGCTCTATGGCGCCATCTTTTGGATTGTTCAAGTTTTCTTATAATTCTTTCTTATAAGAAACAATTCATTGATCAGAATCAAGATAAAGACAAAGACAAAACTTATTTGGCTACCTTTTCGTAAGCTATATTTGCCCTATCTTAGTCTCATACTTTTATATCAGGATTTAAAACGATACCCATAAAACAATTACCTATAATACTAAAATTCTACTAAAAATTCTGAAAATAAAGGCCTTTTGAATTAACAAACTGCATGTTCTCAACACTTTATGGCAATGGTTCCTAAAGTGAGGCACCCCCACTATCACGAGCATCATCAACATCATCTGGGAACTTTTAGAAATGCAAACTCTTAGGCCACACTTCAAACTGACTAAACTGGAACTGGGGGGATGAGAGGAGTCAGCCTTTTTTTTTTTTAAGTCCATCTTTATTTATTTATTTTTTTATTATATTTTATTTTTGGCTGTGTTCGGTCTTTGTTGCTGCGTGTGGGCTTTCTCTAGTTGCGGTGAACGAGAGCTACTCTTCATTGTGGTGTGCGGGGTTCTCATTGAAGTGTCTTCTCTTGTTGTGGAGCATGGGCTCTAGCCGCACAGCCTTCAGTAGTTGCAGCACGTGGGCTCTAGAGCGCAGGCTCCATAGTTGTGGTGCACGTGCTTAGCTGCTCTGCGGCATGTGGGATCTTCCCGGACCAGGGATCGAACCCGTGTCCCCAGCATCAGCAAGCGGATTCTTAACCACTGCACCACCAGGGAAGTCCGGAGTCTGCCTTTTAACAAGCTCTTGGATTCTGATACAAACTAACCTGTGAGAACCACTGCCTTCCAGCCCTTGGATTTTGATATGAGCTAACCTGTGAGAACCACTGCCTTTTTGAAAAAGGTCCACAGCTAACACTGAACTATACACTCATTGGGAATCGCTAGTAGTTCAGCAGTTCCTAACCTTAGTTTCACATTGGGATTACAAGGGAGCTTTAAAAATACCCGAGTCCTGCTCTAATATGTGATTAATGGTTCGGGAGGTAAGTAAAGCCTGGGCACCAGGATTTCTGAAAGACTCTCAAGTGATTTGAAAATGCAGCCAAGGTTGAGAGCCAAAGATCTAGAGGATTACATTTTCAAAAGCTAGAGTTCACTGAGTCTTATATTAAGCAACTTTTGTAAATGAGACATGAAAAGTTAGTCTTCAAAACCAAGATACATATAAAATCCTATTACAAGAAAAAAGAACTGATTCACTTCCAGTCTGTAAATTTTACTCCTTCAAAGGCTACAAAGATGTTTTTTAAAGCAGAATTTTTTAAATAAACAATTTATTAAATATATACTGTGCATTCCCTAGTTGTTATGAGCATGCTAAAAAAAAAGTAGTCCTCACCTTTATAGACCATCTAATATACTTGGGCATATTTCATAATAACTGACAATAAAGAATAAATGCCAAATTTGGAGTAAAGATTGAATGCACTGAGTCAATGAAGGAAAAAAATCACATCTAATCATAGTGGTATTTAAGATAGGGTAAGGGCTTCCCTGGTGGCGCAGTGGTTGAGAGTCCACCTGCCGATGCAGGGGACACGGGTTCGTGCCCCGGTCCGGGAGGATCCCACATGCCGCGGGGCGGCTGGGGCCTTGAGCCACGGCCGCTGAGCCTGCGCGTCCGGAGCCTGTGCTCCGCAACGGGAGAGGCCACAACAGTGAGAGGCCCGAGTACCGCAAAAAAAAAAAAAAAAAAATATATATATATATATATACAGGGTAGAACTTTCGGTCTTTAAAGATGAATTAGATGTACAGTACATACGGGGAGTTGTAGGTGGCAGACCTGATAGAAGAAAAGACACATAGGTTTGTTGTTTTTTTTTTTTAGAGGCAGGGCTGACAATATGTAATATAAAAGAACCTTTCTCATTGAGGGGCTCGTCATCTGAACCAGAGATCACTGCAAAAGACTTAACTATTTTCTCAGTTTTTCCAAGCACGGTATATAACTGGTACCATTCTAGAATTACAGGGCAGAAATATGAATGCAGTTAATTCATTACATACAATCAATGTCTTGGGCACTAGTTCCCACTTAACATGACTCAATCACTTGGAGGATTTATTAAAACACATACTACTGGGCTCCACCCTTAGAGTTTGACTAATGTTTGTTCTCATCATTTTTATCCTTGTCCTTTCTTGGTGAGAGCTTCTCAAGTTTGTCCTCCAAAGACACAAGTTCATTAACTGTAATATGAAATTTAACTCCTTCTTATCTATGACCTTCAAAGTGGAATGTCAGGTTCTGCTATTGCATTTTAGTTTCCAGTCATCCTTCCTATGTTGCCTGTTCCCCCTTGTAATCTGCTGCCCTTTCACCTAAGCTTGTTGTCTGCTTATGGGCTGTCTTTCCTATTTCATTGGAGCCACATCATTTTACATGTTAAGTATGCCCAATGTTTTTCTGTTTGTTTTCATTTTTTCTGGTTCCTTTCACATTCACGGGGGCTCCTTCTTCAAAGCTTCAGATTATGTTCCTTCCTTTTGCTCCGCAGAATTTTTTCAGGGAGCTCTTATTTTTCCCATCTTAGCACTTCAATGACAAAGAAAGCACAATCAACTCACACTCAGTACCTGCCACAAGCTGAGAGGTACAGACTGCCCTTGAGCCTGCTCCTAGCCACAGGTGCTAATGGAAGCCCTTTCCCAAAATGATGTGCAGGATCTAAGCAGTTCTGAGGGATAGGATGTGTGGGATTAACAGATGCAAACTATTATGTGCAGAATGGATAAACAACAAGGTCCTACTGTATAGCACAGGGAACTGTATTCAATATCATGTCACAAACCGTAAGGGAAAAGAATATGAAAAAGAATATATATATGTATAACTGAATCACTTCGCTGTACAGCAGAAATTAACACAATATTGTAAATCAACTATACTTCAATAAAACAAACTCAAAAAGAAAGATCTAAGCAATTCCAAGTGCCCAAGAGACTTCATCTAGTGTGTGGTTTTCCTAGAAAGAGGGGGACATCTCCCAATGACTAAATGTTTGAAATACTTAACAAGTTCAATCTTTGAAATTCCACCCTTCAGCTTCCTACTACCTTCTTCAATCCTACCTCTTCCTGCCATGAAGACCTATT
The DNA here is from genome assembly GCF_000442215.2 of Lipotes vexillifer. Taxonomy (NCBI): domain Eukaryota; kingdom Metazoa; phylum Chordata; class Mammalia; order Artiodactyla; family Lipotidae; genus Lipotes; species Lipotes vexillifer. The sequence goes on along the minus strand of NW_006791919.1, from coordinate 2,222,289 downwards.
CTGACCTCTCACTTCTTTAAAGGTTGTCTTTGTTGTAGCCAGTGCCACACATTGGAACACTTTTTCTGTAATTATTTCATGTTCTCTCCAACTCCCTATCAAATTATTCAAAGCCAGTGAAATCTAAGATTTATTTATTTTGCATCTGTGCTATTACAAAGACTTGTCAACTGACAGAAATGCACTTTCAGAGAACTTCAAAAAGTATCCAAACACTTTCACTAAGCTGAGATTTTGTGCAGTAGATATAACTTAGGAACCACATCTCCACTATTCAGAGTCTAAAAAACCCTCAACATTCCAGTTTCTTTTCTGAAGCTGTTAAAAGCAATCTGTTTACTTACAATCTGTTTTAAGTAGAAAAAGGGCTCTACATAAGAAAAAAAAGAATCAATTTTGTTAGTTAAGAAAGCTTACTAATTCAAGAAGCTGAAATAGCATAGAACATAATTAAGAACGTATTTTTGGGGGTTAAGCAAATATTATATCCCAAACCTGCAAAGCTCCAAACATGATTTGTTTCAACTTCTATTGTATTACATTCATTGTCTCACTTCTGTTTAATAATTAACTTATTTTTAATATAGCTCACATAACAATGATAAGAGTAAACAGTCTACTTACCCCACCCATTGTAATTCCATGAATAAGTGCAATATATGGTTTCTGGCAGGAATCTAAAAGAAACAGAGCTGTAATTAGTTACAATGCTTAAAATACATTTTATTTTTCCAAAAATCACATTACATGAACTCTGAGTATTTTCCCTAAGAAATTTTTGCAAGAAATATCAAAGTAGACTAAACATATGGCTTATAAAATATGTTCTTTTTAAAACATCAGTCCATACACAATCCTGATCATCTATTATTATGAAAAACTCAACACCTCAATTTGAAACAAATGAAAGCCTATATAACTCAACTATTGAGAAAAACAATATTTGCCTTATAAGCCACTGATGTTTATGTAACACAGTTGTATTTTAAAGAACATAATTTGTCTTCTATACATCTAAAGAAGTATCTGGATACAAAGAGAAGTGCAGCATACAGGAAAAAGCAAGGACTGGGAGTTAAAAGACCCAAATTTTAGTCTCAGCTTTGTCATTAACTGGCAATTCAACTATATTTAATATATATACTGGCATTAGATACATATATACTGGCAATTCGATATATATATATGTGTATACACATATACGCATGTAAGTTATACGTATGTATGCCTATCATACATGTGTATATCATGTATATAATATATAGATAAGTTTCCCTATCTATTAAATGATGAGACTTGCCTCGGAAGTTCCTTCCAGCTCAAAAATCCTGTAAATTTTTACTCTGTTCCTTTCCCTCTGAAGAGGAAGTTGCGCACAACATAATATAAATCACTGTACTTCTATTACAGCTTGTTGCCAATATAACTTCCTTACCAAAGACCAATATAAAACTGCAGTTTTGATCCATCTAGCAATTCTATAAATATTCCCAATCTGCCAAATGAGCCACTGAAGTACAATTCTAATTTAACATTCACAAGGACTTCCACAGCCCTCAATTTTTAACTATAATTCTCTAGAAACAATGGAAACAAATATCTCTATTGATTGGAGTGGACATGCATACAGAAATACCATTTCAGCTACAGATACATATATTTTAGATATGAAATATCAGAAGCTAATTGATGCAGGAACACAAGGCCAGAATCTGTCAAATTCCTTAACGACTAAAATATGTCATTACAATGTATAGAGGTTATATCTGGAAGGCTTTCTCTCTGTATATTAACATTTTACCAAACTCTTCTCAAACTGCTTAGAGGTTTTCGCCCCTCTCCTTTTATTTAGTATAGAACTGCACTGTCTAATATAGTAGCCAATAGTCAAATGTAGTTATTTAGATTATAATTAACTACAATTAAACAAAGGTAAAATTCAGTTTACTGATCACAGTAGCCCCATTTCAAGTGATCATTAGCCATGTGTGGCTAGTAGTGATCATATTGCACAGCACAGAAACAGAATACTTTTATCATTACAGAAAGTACTATTGGACAGCGCTGGTATGAATTTTTAGAATGAATAAAGCATCCTAAGTAAAACCTGATCTGTAGAATTATAGACTCAAAGAAATGAGAGCTCTCCATTCAATGTGGCTCACTGAGTTAAATTGGGAAACAGCCTCGTCTCCCCACTCCTACCTCAAAGACATAAAAATTCTAGAAAAAAGTTTTGTTTTCAATGTATATCCAAGTTCAAAGCCAAACAAGGGAAATCCTCAGGTGCCAGAAACAAATAAACTCAGAGCTAACAGCTGTGTGGCAGCTACAGCCAAAGATTATGAGTGAGTGTGTGTGTGTGTATCTGTTCTGAGTCAGGAATAACATGGGCCACACATAACATACTATGAGTTAATACCTGCATAAAGCCTCATGGTAGGAAGAGCTATACGATTTGTAAAACATAGCTAGAAAAACTCTATCTGCTGATCCTAAAACTCAGTAAGCTCATGCTCATGAGAGGAAGAGAAAAAGTCAGAAAAGTGGATGCTCAAGCACTGGACCACTACAACTGAACAAACAAAAGAAAATACCCCTAACAAATTTGGAATAGAAGTAACATCTGTAACTTGGTAAAAAGTGTCTATAAAATGATTATATACTAAAGAATGAAATTTTAAAAGCTTTCCCATGGACATCAGAAATAAGACAACACCACAATCATTCAGCATTATAATAGAGGTCCTAGACAAAATATAACAAGAAAAGTCATAAGTATACAGACTGGAAAGAAATGAAAAAAATTATGTGTAGATGGTAGAATTACCAATGTAGAAAAGCCAAAAGAACCTACAGAAACATCATTGAACTGATAATAAATTTCAGCAGGGTTGCTGGATGTAAGAACAAAATACTAAAATCAAAAGCATTTCTACATGCTAGAAATAGTCAATTAGAAAATGTAATAAGAAAAATTACTATTAAATGTAGTAACAAAAAAAATAAGCTGTCTAAAAATAACACTTAAAAAATCTTTTTTGTTCTTTATGGAGAAAATTATAAAACATTATGAAAGGACATGAAAGTCAATCTGATGAAAATGTTCTAAAACTGACTAATGGCGATGACTGCATAAGCTTATTAAATATCAAAATAATTTTAAAATTCATTTGAATTTTTTTTTTTAAATTCATTTGAAAAATCAAGAGTAGCCAAGAAAATCTTGAAAGAAAACAAGGGTAACTTGTCCTATCAGAGAGAGACATATCTTAAAGCTATAATAATTCTGACACTGTAGTTTTACCATATGTACAGACAAATAGGCCAATGAACAAAGTTGCCCAGAAACAGACCTGGTCACATATAAGAACTTGATATATGATAGAAGTACCATTAAAACCAGTGAGGAAAACAAGGACTATTCAGTCAAAGGCATTACAACTTCTGGCTTTCTAGCTGAAAAGTAAAAGTTAGATGATGTCACATGCAAAAAAATTCCAAGCACTTTAAAGACTTAGAGTATAAAGAAACAAACCATTAAAAGAAAATATAAAAGAACATCTTAAAAACCTCCATGTTATTAAGCGTTTTTTAAATGCAAATAGCAGAAATCATAAAGGAAAAGAATGAATACATTTCATCTCAAACAAAAACTTGTATATACCAAAAGATAAAGTAGCAGACTGAGAGAAGTGTGTTTATAATATATATGACCTACAAAAGTGAAGAATCAGAAGACATAAAGACCTATAAAATCAGTAAGAAAAAGACAATCCAAAAGAAATATAAACAAAGGATGAAACTGAAAAGAAAAAATAAATGATTAACATAAACATCTTCTACTTTACCTGCATCCAATGAAGTACAAATTAAAACCACAATAAGATATAAGGCATGCAAAGTTTAAAAACAAAAAATGATAGAAAGGACATGTAGAAAGTAAAGTCTTATACTTTAGAGAAGAATTTGGAAACACACGGAAGATACACAAACTCTATGATCCATCCATTCAACTCCTATTATTTCTAGAAATTTTTGCACATGGGCACTAAGGGTGTACATATAAGGGTGTAACAATCTGTATTAGTAAAAAGCTGAAATAATCTAAAATAACCACTAACATAGAATGGATTAAGTAATATGGGGTAATTGAATAATATAAGAACAGTTACATTCCATGTTATCAAAAAGTTATGGAATGGTATACACAGTAAGAAAGTACTTATGCAAATTTCAAAAACAAAGTAATACTACTTTTGTTCATAAATATGTAGTAAAAAATATATATAAAGTACAGTCTAACTGGATGTGCTAAAAACTAATGACAATGGTTGCTTCTGAGGAGGGATACTGGTTGCTTCTGGAGAGAGAAAGAAATGGCACTGAAGCAAGCAATGAAGTAGACTGAACAGTAATTTTAAAACTCATAGTATTCTATTTAATTTAAATAAATTTCAAAACATCAAGCAAAAATAAAATATAGTGGTCTATTCATTCTGGGCTGGTGGGTACACAAGTATTTATTATATTATTCCCTGTAATTTAACATTTGAAACACATGCTTGATAAATGTAACTACTGTGTCACTTCCAATGAAATCTGGAATGATGACTATAAAGAAATTTCATCCCAGAGTTCCTCAAGAATTCAGAAATGACACTTCATTTTATAGAGAAAACTGGCACCCAAGTTTTTTGTTTTCCGAGAAAGCCAACCATATGATCAGAATCCATGTTTCCATATTGATTATATGGCAAATAGTAGTTAAGTATACCCTATTTAATAATCAAGTATGAATTGTTCTGGAATGAGCAGTCAGACTACTTTAATCAAGTTTATTCCTGGCACAAAGTATATAAAAGATTAAACAAGAGCGTCTGCTGATTACATTTTAACAATTCATACTGTGCAGCTTATGTCTTGATTCCATTTTCAAAGCTCTCAGCAGAGCACACATACCAATAGCATTGTTCAGCATATATTCTTCTCTGAAGAAATCTTGAGCTATCTTCTGATTTGCCTTTCTAGCTTCTGAGATCACTACAATAAAAAAAGAAAAAAGAAGGATTACAAATCACAAAAAGTGTTTTCCAGTCAATACAGTCAAATAGAAAAATTTTAAATAATGTGATAGTAAGTACCAGGGGGAAAGTCTAGAACGGTTTGTTAAGGTTCTGAAGTCACCTATGCCACGGACATACTATAGTTAGCCCCAAATCCATAGTCCAATGTCAAAACTTCAAGGCAAAAATTCTTATTCAGAACTTCTTACAAAGTGCTATACTTAAATTATAAGTTATATATTGGTACAAAATGCATTTTCTTTCGACTATTTTCTATAGCACCTAAATGAATGTTTGCTGGATACATGTTTCCTTTGGTAATATATCTTAACACAAAGTACATTATACATATACACACAAAGAAATATATGCACATGTGCATGCACACACACACAGAGTTGTATATATTCCATCTAGTTAAATACTTCTGCCACATTCATTTCACCATGGAACATTTGCTGAGCATCTACCAGGTACCACGCACTGTTTTCAGTGCTGTAGATAACAAGACAGCAATATAAGACAGCTGCCCTGGAGTTCAGACTAGTAAGACAGACTACTGAGCTATACTCCTTGTGTCATGCCCACTCTAAGGTTGGGGTGCTGTGGGAATGTGAGCATAAGAGATGTAATTAAAAGAAGCCTTCCCAGGGACTTCCCTGGCAGTCCAGTGGTAAGGACTCCATGCTTCCACTGCAGGGGCCACAGGTTCGATCTCTGGTCAGGGAACTAAGATCCTGCATGGCACACGATGCACCCCCCCCAAAAAAAAATAATTTAAAAAAAAAAAAGGCTTCCCAGAAGACAGAACTCTGAGCCAAATGTGAACAACAGGTAAGGATTTCCTAAATGTGAAAAGTTATGAAAAGTGAAAAGTTCTGAGTAGAGAAAGGAGTACCTACAAAGGCACACAGGCAAGAAAGAATAAAATTGAAAAATAAGTAGTTTTAAAAGACTAAAGGAGAATGGTAAAAGGTGAGGCTAAGAAGGTAAGTGAGACAGTAATATCCTTATTTATTAATATCAATGGAAATATAACCTCTCAAAGATATTGCTACAGCATACAAATGCCTGTCTTAATAAGCAGGTGCTCGTAAATATCTTAATAATAAATAACAATCAAATGGTTTCATTTCTATTGCAATTTTCTATTATCCAGAGTTCCATAGTCCAATCTACTATACTCCTACTATAGTCAATGCCAAACCCACCATCAAACCTCTCTTCCATACACTTCAAGCTCATATGCTTTTCTTGTCTAAGTCCTATGAGAATTACCTACTAAAATACCAATTAAATATATAATATATACATTTACTTCTTTTACGGGAAAGA
>NW_006791919.1:2213968-2215835 GCF_000442215.2 Lipotes vexillifer | reverse complement strand
GAAAGAGTTACATAAAAATTGTTGACTATTAATAGATTTTTAGACTAACTTCAGAACTCTGATACAGCTTCCTTCAAAATGTTCCAACCAAATACTGACTTTTTTTCTTGGTTTTAAAAAAAAAAGGTTTGGGGAATTCCTGGGTGGTCCAGTGGCTAGGACTCAGTGCTTTCACTGCCGTGGCTCAGGTTCAGGCCCTAGTTGGGGAACTAAGATCCTGCAAGCCGCATGGGGTGGCCAAATAAATAAATATTTTAAAAATAAAAAAAGGTTTGATATCTAGTTTTGTCATTCTGAGGCATTCACCGATAAAACCCCTAAAACCCTCATCTATTATCTTTCATCATTTCTCCCCAATACTAAAAGAAAAGGAGTGTAAACTGCATTGCCTGTGGAATAAAGCTCTTTTATCTCAGAAATCTTCTGAGATTTCCTTCTAATCTTATTCTAACCAGTCAGTTCCATATAAATTAAATGATGTTTAGTAACATCATTTAAAAATTTTTTGTCAGGGCTTCCCTGGTGGCGCAGTGGTTGGGAATCCGCCTGGCAATGCAGGGGACATGGGTTTGGGCCCTGGTCTGGGAAGATCCCACATGCCTCAGAGCAGCTAATCCCATGTGCCACAACTACTGAGCCTGCGCTATAGAGCCCGTGAGCCACAATTACTGGAGCCCGTGAGCCTAGAGCCTGTACTCTGCAACAAGGGAAGCCACCACGATGAGGAGCCCATGCACTGCAACGAAGAGTAGCCCCCGCTCACCACAACCAGAGAAAGCCCGTGGGCAGCACTGAAGACCCAAGACAGCCAAAAATAAAATAAATAAATTACAAAAAAAATTTTATTTTTCAGAGTGCCCACTTACTGTCTTGAATTATGATGTTTAAAAGAAACTAAATTTCCTAGAATTGAAATCTGTTGCTTATACATGTGAACTAGAATAATTCTAGAATTTTTAACTGTATTTCCAAACAGCAATGTAAAGTTAGGCCTATATGCAAAAATAGCTCACAGTCAGAAGAAGCTAAAATCAATACATAAGGCTCTGCCCATCTGTAAACTGACAAGATCAAAAGCCCAGCTCTTGAGGAAAGATTAATTCCAGGCTGAAAAACAATGTTTTAAAAATATTTAAACAAATTCAAAAAACGATTCAGTTAACAAGTCAGTCGAAGCAACATGAAAATTTTAAAGTGAAATTTTAAGACTCAGTTATTTTAAATTTAATAGATATTTGAAATGATGTCCTGAATCAAGCTTGTTTCTTCCTATTTCAAATGTACTGGTTTACATAAGATTATAAATATGGTAAATAGATCAACCTGAACATTATCATCTTAACACAATACAAAAAATATAAAAAAATAAAACACAAAGAAAAAATCCATCCCAGGAACCTACCAATTCCATAAGAAACAAAACTCAAAATGTTTTCAGTATATATAAAATACTGAAAAGTTTTCAGTATATATAAAATACTGACAACAGTGGTAATAACATTTCTTCTCTTTTGTCTTTTGTTTTTAATAGTTAAATATGTAGAGATTGATCTAAATAATTAGAAAGATAAGGAGAATTAATCTTTTTATTTATCTCAGCATGTTAATTTAAACACAAAAAAATATTGATAATATAATAGGATAAATACTACAATTAAGTGCATTCTTGCTTTGGGATCATGAACAATAGGAAAGCACAAAGTCATGGAAATATGTGAGAGCATGTCATGTTTGGAGAATGGCAAGTCACTCAACAGGCCAGGTTGTCAGACTTATGTGATAAACTGCTTAATAACAGCTATATTAAAATAAAAAGCAGAATCACATACCATAACTGGACATTTTGTTCAGGATGATTCAGGGAAAG
>NW_006791919.1:2205548-2213902 GCF_000442215.2 Lipotes vexillifer | reverse complement strand
AAAGAGACAAGATACCTGAAGGGCACATATGTAGTTAAAAAAAAAAAAACAGCTGCCATTCTCATTTTTCTATTAACTACAAGAGGTTAAGTCTTTAAATGTTTTCTTTTTCTAAGTTAACCACACTAAAAATGTATTAACTGTTTAACAAAAACAATTCTAGAAAGTAAAGCAAATTACAAAGTACCACAAAAATTTGCTAATACCTTATCAGTTTTATTGGGGGAAAAACACATTTAGGTGAGAAGGGAAAAAAGTTTTTACCTCTGATATCACCTCCAGCACAGAAAGCCTTTCCACCAGCTCCCTTTATGATGATCAGGAAAGTTTCCGGATCTTGTTCCCACTTCTATCCAAATGTAAAAGAAGATGGTATAAGCATATCATAAATACAAACTCATTAATGATATATCCACATGCACATAAACACATGTGTATATACAGACGTATGTGGATATATACAAAGCATACGGCATAAGCTTTATAAAGCATATCCAGAAGAATGGATCCCAAATTCATTTTCTTTTCTGACATAAATTAGAGGCTATCTCAACAAAGTTGCTAGATGAGTGCATTCTGTGATCCAAGTTTGATGATGGCAACTGAAATCTTTGCCACGCCAACTTTGAGACCAAGGTGAAAAAATATGGGCCTAATATATCATCAAGTGGGAAAAATAAAGAGGGGCAGAACATAAGAAGAAACTTGGAGCCTTATGAAAGTGGAAGAGGCTGTCTTCTGAGGCAATGAACTCCCTGTCAGTAGGGGTGCTCTAGGAAAACCACTTAGGAAAGCGCTGAGGACTCTAGAAGCGATGGGGCTTGGGCGCTGATTGCAGACAGTCAAGTGATTCTATGGGAGAGAATATCAGAAATATTCTCTAAGGATATACTTTCAGAAGGATCCATATGATTGCTTTAAGAAAATTACAAACCTTTAGCTGTGGATAAATCTGCCGAATCATACTAAGATTCAGTGCATTTAGGAACTTTGGTCTGTTCAGTGTTATCACTCCTGCACAACCTTTTCTTTCCAATAGGACTTCTGCTGCTGCATCTGTGTGCTTAGACATTCTCTGTGTAAACAAAGAATAACTTTAGGATAAAATTCATTAAGTTTTTGTCACAAGTCAACATCAAAACATACATTAAATGCAAATCTTTCACACAATGTTAAGGTTAGCTAATCGAATGGATAACTCAGTACATCTGACAAAGTTTTCTAAAGTTACTTGGACTCTGTAGATAGACAATTCCAAAGCAAACTACACATACCTCTTAAATCTCTTAATTTTTATTTCTCAGTGAACTTAGTCAACTGATTTAAAATAGAACCCAGTCCATGGGACTTCCCTGGTGGCACAGTGGTTCAGAATCCATCTACCAACGCAGGGGACATGGGTTCGATCCCTGGTCTGGGAAGATCCCACATGCCACGGAGCAACTAAACCCGTATGCCACAACTACTGAGCCCGTGTGCCACAACTACTGAAGCCCAGGCATGCCTAGAACCCGTGCTCCGCTACAAGTGAAGCCACCGCAATGAGAAGCCCGCACACTGCAACAAAGAGGAGCCCCTGTTTGCCACAACTAGAGAAGGCCCTCGCACAGCAATGAAGACCCAACACAGCCAAAAATAAATTAATTGATTTAAAAATTTGTTTCTAAAAAAATAAAAATAAAATAGAACCCAGTCCTAGAATTTCTTGGACTATGAAATACTCTTAAATCTTTATTACTGTATACCAAGCAATATGTTAGGCACTTGGAAATCAAAGATGAACAGAGAGGGCAAATAATTCTGACTACAATAGCTACCAACAACTTGGGGGGAAAAAGGTGATATTTGAGCTAGGCCTTGTTATATGCCAAGAAAAAGAGAGGTGAAAATCCTGGAGAGTAACACATTCTAAAACATGAACAGCGAATATTTGGAAATGTTAAGATGTTAAACATGAGTAGAATAAAGGCTGATTGAGAAAATGAGTGATAGGAAAGTAGGCAGAATAAGTAGTTTAAGGCCAGATTATAGAATGAGCTTAAGAAAGCATATACTTGTGAAGAACTTGTCTATACTGTTCTTAGGGCCTCATGCACCATGGTGAGTGAGGCAAGTGGCACTTTTTGGAGTGGCTTATTTTGCTCCCCTTCAGTACTCAGTGGTTCTACTTCCTTGATTAAACCCTTACTCATATGAAAAAACAGATGATAGACTAAAAAGCTGTACTTTTCAGATACCTACATCATTCTAAATTTTAAAGTAAAACAGATTTCATATTATGCAAACATGTTACACACAAGTATTAATAAACTTTCACCTCTCTCCATACTAGATTTCTTTTTTGCTTGAACCAAGTCAGATTTGCCAGCCCCCCCCCAAAAAAAACAAAAGAAGTTTCATGACTGTTTCCACTGAACAACTTCACATAAATTATCACCTAATATCAGAGACAATCCTTTAAAACTCTATTATTTGGTTTCAGCTCAGAGATGTTGAGAGCTGAAAAGATGCGTCTCCTGATCTTGTAACAAGAAAAAAAGGTGAACAGACTGAAAATTAATGGCTTTGGTGAACTCAGTCAGAGACAGGAGGTCACAGGGCAAACAGCCCCGTAATAAAATCTGGAGAGACAGGTGCCTTCAGGGAGATGCAGGACCAGTATATTTGCTTAGCTCAGGCAGAAGCCCTAAGGAAGATTAACTCGAATTTTTAATGACTTGCTAGAGGTCAAGTGTGGGCAAGTGTGATAGTATGGAGCTCCTGGGGGTGGCAGGTGTCACAGTCATGGGGGGAGCTCCCATTCTTGCTGGCTTTTCCTCCTGGAACCCAAGCAGGTTCTCCCAGGGAAGACTGGAGAAAGTTCCCCCGTGTGGTGCTGGCTGGGGGAGGGAAACAGCAGGCACAACTAAAGCCTTTCCCCTCATCTTCCACACAGAACAAAAGGCTAAATCTTCAAGGGAGAGAGAGCCTTCAAAGCTGGTAGCACACAGTTCTGGTGGAGGCCCAACACAGTGGGGAAAGGGGATGGAGGCCTATAAAATAAGACCCTTAATCCCAAGGGAAAAGCACTTCAAAACCACAGCCTACTGACCTTAGTGTTTACCAATCACAGCTGGGGAAAAGGAACAGGGGACAAAGGAAAAGGGGGGAAAAAGGCAGCCCATCCCCAGAGAAGGGACAGGAACACTTATGAGGGCCACACCCCTGGACTCTGGTTCACAGTGCCTTCCAAACATTAAGGATTAATGGGATACAACACCAAAAGCATGATCCACAAAAGAAAACAGTGATAAACTGAATTTCATCAAATTTAAAACTTCTGCTCTGCAAAAGATAAAGTGAACAAAAAGACAAACCAGAAATTAGAAGAAAACACTTGCCTATCACATATCTGACAAAGAATTTGCATACAAAATATACAGCTGACCCTTGAACAACACAGATTTGAACTGTGCAGGTCCACTTACACTCAAGTGTTTTTCAATCGTAAATACTATAGTACTACATGATCCCCAGCTGGTTGAATCCACAGGTGCAGAGAAGGAACCTCAGTTGTAGAGGACAGTAAAATTATACTCGGATTTTTCGACTGCACAGAGAATCAGTGACCCTAACCCCCACACCTTGCTCAAGGGTCAACTGTATAAAAAACTCTTAAAACTCAATAAGAAAACAAACAACCCAATATTAAAATGGGCGAAAAAATCTGAAGAGCTTCAAGAAAAGTATAGGGATGGCAAAAAAACACATGAAATGCTCAACATCATTTCTCATTAGGAAAATGCAAATTAAAACCACAATGAGCTACCACTACACACGTATTAAAATGGCTAAAATCCAAAAACAGACAATTACATGTTGCCAAGGATGCAGAACAACAGGAACACTTGTTCATTGTTGGTGGAATTGCAAAATGGTACAGCCACTATAAAAGATAATTTGGCAAACTTGTATAAAGTTACACATGGACTTACCACAAAACCCAGCTATCATATCCCTACATATTTACCCAAGTGAATTAAAAATTTATGTTCACACAAAAACCTGTACACAAACAGGTGTAGCAGTTTTATTCTTACTCACTAAAACCTGAAGGCAACCAAGATGCTCTTCAACAGGGAAATGAATAAACAAACTGTGTTATATCCAAACAATGGAATACTATTCAGTGATAAGGAGGACTACGTTATCAGTTCACACAACAACACAGATGAATCTTAAATGTGTTTTGCCAAGTGAAAGAATGCAGACACAAAAGCCTATATATTGTATGATTCCATTCATATGATGTTCTGTAGAAGACAAAACTATAGGGGCATAACACAGGTCAGTGTTGGGGAGCGGGCGAAGTGACTGCCTACAGAGGGGAAGGAGAGCAGAAGTTTTAGGGGGATGGGACTGTTCTGCATGGACTTTGGGTGATGAATGCATGATTTATGCATCTGTCAAAACCCAAAGAAAGGTACAGAAGAGTGAACTTGAATGTATACAAACTATATATATTTTTTAAAAATCACCCAGTGTCAGGGGATTCCAACATGGAATGCAGACTGTGGCAAATAAATGTAACCAAACCACACACGTATGACAAGCACACTGAAGTGAGATCGTGAGGATGGTGGCAGGAAAGCTGATCTAAGTAACTTTAGAAAAGTCATTTGATTGCAAGCTGTAAGGAAATATACAAAAAAACCTGTATGTCAACCTATGCTCTAGTTAGTAAATTTGTTCGAAACTGCTTTGCATGTAAACTGAGGTTAAGCAAGTAATGGGGACTTCCCTGGTGGTCCAGTGGTTAAGAATACGCCTGCCAATGCAGGGGACACAGGTTCGAACCCTGGTCCGGGAAGATCCCACATGCCATGGAGCAACTAAGCCTGTGCACCACAACTACTGAGCCTGTGCTCTAGAACCCACGAGCCACAGCTACTGATCCCCGCGTGCCACAACTACTGAAGCCCATGCGCCCTAGAACCCACGCACTGCAACTACTGAGCCCACGCTCCGCAACTACTTAAGCCCATGCCCTCTAGGGCCCGCGTGCCGCAACTACTGAGCCCGCGTGCTGCAACTACCGAAGCCCGTGCACCTAGAACCCTGTGCTCCACAACAAGAGAAGCCACCACAATGAGAAGCCCGTGCACCGCAACAAAGAGTAGCCCCCACTCACCGCAACTAGAGAAAGCCCACACGCAGCAATGAAGACCCAACACGGCCAAAAATAAATAATTTTTTTTTAAAAAGGTACATACTGTATTTTAAAAATTTAAAAAAAAAAAGTAATGGAGGGTGGTCAGTGAGAACCAGGCTCTCACTGGTCAGGAGGAGAGTTAGAGGCAAGCAGGAAGGGAAGGCTAGAATGAAGCCTGCCCTGTGGTACTGCATTAAAGTCAGAGACAGCAGTATGAACATGTTTTCTTAATATATATTAAGAGGATATATATTAATATAACAGGATAAACACAGAAACACATCGCTATTTATGTATACATTATCGCTATTTATGTATACATGGCACAGTAAACAGTATACAGCATATGTATTCTACTACAGATATATACATTACTCTAGTTCTATCCCCAAGAGAAAACCGTGACACTCCAGTAGCAAGGGGCATTCCCAGACTCAGATCTTGATTTCTAAGTGCAATTTTCCAATAAAGGCAACCAGAGCTCCTTGGAGAAATGGCTGATTCCAGAGCCAGAGAACATCTTCCAGTATCAGAAAGTAGTAATTTTCAATTTATAAAAAATTGAAAATTAAAAGGAAAAGGTCATATCAAAGGGACACAAGAAGCCAAAATGAAGGAATTCCTAATGGCCAAAGTTGAAACAATGTGAGTAACAGAATAAATAATGTGCTATTAGATTATAACCCAAAGAATAAAATAAATATCCACGAGTCCACACTGATATATATAACTGAATAAATCAATGGTGGAGATGAGATGATCTTACCCACAAAAGAATTCAAAATAATTTATGTAGAAATCCCCCTTCCAGGAGGTAAAGCTTAGCCCCCTCACCGTCTAACTGTGGGCTAAACTTACTGACATGATTCCAAAGAACAGAGTAGAAAAGGGAAAAATGGTAACTTTACAGAGGAGAAACCCAACAAACACCACCTTAACCACATGATAAAGGTCAGCATCACCAGCTGTGTCATGAGGATGTCATGTACTCCCTAAGGCATATGTCAAAACCCACAGATACTCCCTGATATGTGATGAGAAGGGGCTTTTCCTTTGTGATATTCTCTCCAGAAACCTTTTAACTACAGGCTAGTCATCAAAAAAAAAAGAAAAAACAGAACAACAACAACAAAAAACAGACAAAAGCCCAGATTAGAGGCTATTCTACAGGCTACTTGGCCAGTGTTCCTCCAAACTGCCAAGGTCATGAAAAATAAGCAAAGACTGATAAACTGTCACAGACCAGAAGAAACTAAGAAGACATGACAAAGAAATGCCATGTGGTAACCTGGATTGGATTTTGGAACAGAAAATTGATGGAAAAACTGGTGAAATCCAAAAAGTATAAAGTTAATACTAATATAGCAATGTTCTTAATTTTGACAAATGTAACATGATAACTGTATTTCTTTGCTAGGGCTATCATAACAAAGTACCACAAACTACATTTAGGCTTAAACAGAAAGTTATTGTCTCAGTTCTGGAGGCTAGAAGTCTGAGATCAAGGTGTGAGCAGGACCACACTCTCTCTGAAGGCGCTAGGGGAGGGTTCTGTTCCAGGCCTCTCTCCTAGCTTCTGATAATTCCTTGGCTTGTTGCAGCATAACTCCGATATTCACACGGCATTCTCCGTGTATATATGTCTCCAAATTTTCCCTTTATATAAGGATAAATTATATTGAATTACCCCAGTAATTCCTACTTCAGTACGACCTCATCTTAACTAATTACATCTGCAATGAGCTGACTGGCTGTAGGGAGAAACCATCTACCATGGGTCCTGAGGCTTCCCTGCACTTTACTGCTGTGTATTTCATGGATCCAAGGGCCTGAATGCTCTTCACCTGGGTCATTTTTCAGGCCTGTATTTGCTGCGAGAAACTTTGAAGAAAATGTAAAGTCTCCCTCCGGGACAGAGAGCAGGCTTGCTTACAGTGTGCTACAAACCGGCAGGTTCCCCAAATTCAGTACTGCTGTCCTGTAATGCAACCCACTGCATATGAACGCATTCATTTAGGCCTTCTGTCACCCCTGTGGGACTTGGGGAGCAAGGGAACCAATACAAACCTGAAGCTCAATGCTGCTAACTGGGTAACTAATAATGACGTCCTTTGTCTCTAACTCAAGAGTTGCATATCTTTTGCCAGCATCCATGGAATAGTAACAAGCTAACTACTAACTTGCTATTGGGGTAAAATTCTATCCCAGACCCAACGTTGTCTAGCCAGACCGAAAGCCCTCCACTTGCCCCATTCCGGTCACAGACCTCACCCTCCCTTCAAAAGTAACAACTGTCTTGGTTTTTATGATAAACACAAAGTATACATCCATAAACATCATCTATCCATTTTTTTAAATGGATATATCTTTCAAGTCTTTTAAAATCTAAAGGTTCTGCCTCCATTCCTTTCTTTTCTTCACAATTCGCTGAAAAAAACCAGGCCTTTTAACCTATAGAATTTCCTAGTACGGATTTTGCCAATTGCACACTCATCCTACCCACTTATTTTTAACAGCTGTTCATTCTTAGATATCAATTTAATCAGTCCCCTACTGATTAGCACTGGGTAATTTACAATTTTTGGTATTACAATGGATGCAGGAATATCTTTAAGCATCGACTTTCCAGCACTTAGGTGAAGTATTTTTGCAGGACATTTACAGAGGGTCAGACTTTGAGCAAAGAATATTACATAATCGTCTGTTAAAAGCCATTAGAGGGACTACCCCGGCGGTTCAGTGGTTAAGATGCCGCGCTTCCACTGCAAGGGGTGCGGGTTCCATCCCTGGTGTGGAACTAGGATCCCTCATGCCACCCAGCATAGCCAAAAAAAAAGCCACTAGAATGGTAAAATTAATGAACAAAGGATCTTTTTTCCCCCACCTGAAAAGTTCATGGCCTTCTTAGAACCTGAAAACAACTATTGGTACATTAATCAAAAACATTCACGCAGGGCTTCCCTGGTGGCGCACTGGTTGGGAGTCCGCCTGCCGATGCGGGGGACACAGGTTCATGCCCTGGTCCAGGAGGATCCCACGTGCCGCGGAGCGGCTGGGCCCGTGAGCCATGGCCGCTGGGCCTGCGCGTCCGGGGCCTGTGCTCTGAGGCGGGAGAGGCCGCAGCAGTGAGAGGCCCGCGTATCGCAAAAAAAAAAAAAAAAAT
>NW_006791919.1:2193093-2205237 GCF_000442215.2 Lipotes vexillifer | reverse complement strand
GTGAGAGGCCCGCGTATCGAAAAAAAAAAAAAAAAAATTCACGCAAAAGAGCAGAAGGGAAAAAGATGAAGTCTGCAGTATTAGTGTCATTTATGTATGTTAATTAATTCTGCAGAAAAAAATCTCTTTTCCAAAAATATCATTAGCTTTTAGTTAAAACCTAGAAAAGGCTTCTATGAAGAGAAATTTCTCATATTAGGAAAGATTACAGAGACTAGAGTCAGAAATGAACTTCTCATACAGCCCAAATTTGGAGGTGGGGGGATGGGATAGAAGGGGTAAGGAGAACATCCATTCAATGGATATATGTGAAGGAAACTTGCTAAAATGCATGGACACCATCAACACACAGCCTTGTGCTGAACTGAATGCATGAAGTCTGCCAAAATAATATCCCTGAGACAAAAATAACTTAGAGGACTTCCCTGGTGGTGCAGTGGTTAAGAATCCACCTGCCAATGCAGGGGACATGGGTTCGAGCCCTGATCCGGGAAGATCCCACATGCCACAGAGCAACTAAACCCATGCACCACAACTACTGAGCCTGCCCTCTAGACTCCATGAGCCACAACTACTGAGCCCGTGAGCCACAACTACTAAAGCCCGCATGCTCTAGGGCCCGTGCTCCACAACAGGAGAAGCCACCGCAATGAGAAGCCCATGCACTGCAATGAAGAGTAGCCCCCACTCACCGCAACTAGAGAAAGCCCACGTGCAGCAACGAAGACCCAACGCAGCCAAAAATAAATAAATTTTAAAAATAAATAAATAAAATAACTTAGAACATCCACTCTGCTGGAACATGGAACTATTCTGGCAAAATCCATAGTAGCAATATTTCCTAAAGTGTGCAAAGAGATGTTTATTGCATCTATGTTGAAGGAGAAAATGGCCCATGGTCAAATAAGCTTGGGAAAAACTTAAACCAATATAAAGTTTAATTCCTATAAGACTTTTCAGTCTTTAATAGGCAAATACGCAATGTAAACTTGTAAAATACAATGACCAGCATAGTTCTCACTTGATTAAAGAACTTTTTATTTTTCATGGAACAGCTATCTCTTGGGACTTGTATTTTTCAGGTTACATTTTGGAAAACACAGTCAGAGACTTCACAAACATTGAGAGAAATGAGCCTTTTCTCTGAGGAAAATCAAGTGCATGACACATAGCAGGTATCCAAAAAATGTTTAATAAGCTGAATGAATAATCCTTCATTCTACTAATGCAGCCCTGCTGTAACACAAGCCTAAAATAAGCTTCACACTGTGGATATCCAAATCCCAATCTCAAGCACATACCTTTCACTATATGTAACATTCACTGCCACTGAACTAAGTAACAACGGAAAGACATACCCAGGGAAATAACCTGCCTTTTGCAGAATATGATTTATTTTGACATGTCATCCATTTCCAGCCAATATTAAAGAATGCCATTAAATTTAAATTATTATAACACAAATATGACACCAAAGCACAATATAAGTATGATTCATAGAATCAAAAAACATTTAATAAATGCTGATTACTCAAGCTTCACTCAATCCTTCCTGACTTCAAACTGGGTCAGTAAATTCCTCCATATGGAAATGGTTTATAGAGAATCTCTCAAACTGTCCTCAGCTGTGCTCTAGCTCTCACCTTCTGTGATATCATCTACTTCCCATCTTCAATTACTACCTCTAAACAGCTGGCTCAAACCTGCATCTGTACCTTTACTTTTCCAGAGGCCCAGGCCCTTATTCCAAATGCCTGCTACAATTACAGGAGTACCTACGTGGCACCCCAAACTCAACTTGTTAAAAACCAAATTTACCAAGAAATTTCTCTCCAACAAATCTGTCTCTCCTCTGTTCCCTACGTCAGGTAAAGGTATCACCATTGCCTCAGTCAACCAAGCACAAAATGCTGGTGTTGATTCCTAACTGTTCTCCTCCCCTCTCTGCCAACAACTTGAAGTAGTTACCAAATACCAGAGAAACTAGTGCTAAAATGATTCTATCCATTACTTTCTACTCTCATTGCCCTAGCCATACGGCATTATTATAATTTTCCTTTTCGGCAGATTTCCAGAATTTTTGCCAGATGGTCTATCCTTCACACTGCGTTCAGAGAAATTTTGCTAAAGCCCAATTCTAATCTTGTTAATCCCATTCAAAAATGTTCCATGACTCGCCATTAATTTCAAAAACATCCAACTTTACTTGACATGGCCTTCAAGTCTCTCCACATCTGATCCCAGGTAAACTCTCCAGACCCACCATTGCACAGCACTCCTTACAATGGAGACTCAGAAAGCCGAGTGTAGCCTCTATTCTCCTATCTCACAGCTCTTGCCACAGGAATAAACATATTGCATAACAGAAAGAAAACAGATCTTGGAGTCAGATGGACTCAAACATTAGTTTTGCCACTCACTACTACTATACACCCTCAGACGAGCTAGTCTCAGAGCCTCAACTTCTGTGTTTACAAAATGGAGATAACAGAATCACATTTAGTGTTACTATATGAACTCTCACTACTTCCCATCTCTACCTATTGAAACCCTAATCATGCTTCAAGGCCCAGATCAAATAAATGACTGTGCTCCAGTAAGCTTTCACTGGTTACAAAGTCGACATCAGTCAAGTTCTTTGCATATACAAAGCAAGTACTTAATGTATGTCTGTTCAAAAGGCATAGATTATAAATCGGTTGATACTGATTCCAGATCATCTGCACATACAGAATATGAACATGATTGCTGTTATGAAATGACATGTGCAGTTTCAGTTCATGCAGTCCAACCAGTATACCTTCATACTGAAAAGAACTACTTTCTGATGGAAAAAAGTCTTGTCCATGTCCAGGTCAAAATTATATGGAAAAAATGAGCTTCTGCATATTAAATTAAATGCTGTGTAAGAGTTTTAAACATTATGGAAAAAAAATTTTTTTCTATGAATATTTTTGTTGTAAAAGTACGTCCAAATCAGCCTATGAATATAAAGGAGACTTCATTAATAGGTCCTACTAGCTTGCATTCGCTTGACAAACTATCTGCAGAAATGCAGAACCTCTGCCTCCTTTCCAGGTTCAGGTCCATCTACTATCTTTGAAGGGTCACAAGGAATGTCACACTACTATCACAAGTCAGTCCTATCCATTTCTCATAACGCTGCCTACAGTTCTGCCATCAATGGCATATTTCCATCACTCCGCTATGAAGTAAAAAAGGCTCTTGCTCTATCAGCTCTCTTAGAAGGGTCACAGGAGGAATTCTTGGGGTACAGCTTCTCGATCTCTGAAGCACATGTAAAAGCCAACATTGGGAGCTAGAACTATTCAGTCTTCAGGCCCTGATGAGAGTCCAGTTTACCTTCCTTTCTTCAGTGTGGTTTATGCCCCAGGTCACACAGCCCCATGGAATCTGGACTGTCATGTCTTTCTATTCCACTTGTGCACATATCTAAATATGAATCTAAATATGAACAATAACATTGTTCTAAGTTCTTTTTCCAGGAAATTCCTCAGCTCCCATGTATATCAGCTGACTAAAATAAATAAGGGTAAGATATTCCAGTTTTCATATGCCCATCTCCGTGTAGGCAGAACTGAGAAACACTATACAATAGTTACTTAGTGTTCACTCTGCCACAGGCTGTAGAGTGCAGTAGGTAGTCTATGGAGCCAGATAAACTGGATTCAAATCCCACCTCCTGTTTACCAGATGTGTGACACTGGGGCATACTACTTAGCCTCTCTGTCCCTTAAATTCTGATCCATTAAATAGGGATAAGACCATAACCCCCTTACCCAAACCCCTTGGGTCCAGATGCATTTCAGAATTCAGAAAATTTTCTAGATTTTGGAAAGGTAACACAGTACATATTATACAGTATATAAAACATCCTAAGTGGAGGCTGGTTCAGTACACTGTAACCAAATGCTTTACTACTTCTGCACCAAACCATGAGTATTAAACACTAGTTAGGATATGGACAAAAAGAGTTTCAAAAGTATGTTCAGATCATATTTTGCCATCAAATGCATTTACCACAAACTAACCCCAAACCGAACACAAGCATGATTTTAAGGTTCCAGAATTGCAGATAAAGGACCTGTAGTATCTGCTCCGTAAGACTATGAGAATCAACTGAGCTAATACTTAGAATAGCACCTGGCATAATACCATAAGTGCTATATGTGAGTGACTTGTCCTCTTTACATGCAAGGTACTTGTCAGGCTGCATGAGCGTGTCTTTTTTTTGACTATACAGCTCTTTTATTGAAAGCACTTAACAGAAACACTGTTGAGAAACGCTGAACCAAGAAATTTCTGAATTATAGTACAATAACATGATTCTATAATGATATCCAGGCCATTGTTCTAATCCTTTAGGGACCATATTCACATCTCGGTATCAGACTTTAAGTCTACTGTCTCAGAAATTTGTCCAGGGAGTAAGAGATGCAGGTAAATGCTTACAAATTTTTAGTATTGTAGACTTGAATCCTAAAATATGTAAGAAGAGACACACAGAGACTTATGCCATTACTGACATTATTACCATTTATGGGTAAAATATAATTTTTCTGACCATAGGAATGAAAAATTTTAGACTTTACGTTAATATTTTGCTCTGACTTTACTGAAGTTTTGAAATAAAAGTAAGTTGTTTGGCAAACTTATGGTTACCAGGGGGTAAGGGGGGAGGGATAGATTGGGAGATTGGGATTGACACATATACACCACTATATATAAACTAGATAAGTAATAAGGACCTACTGCATAGATGAGGGTGTCTTAGTCCGTTCAGGCTGCTATAACAAAAATACCACAGACTGGATAACTTATACAACATTTAATTCTCACAATTCTGGAGGCTGGGAAGTCAAGATCAAGACGTCTGCAGAGGGTTTCCCTGACGACACAGTGGTTGAGAGTCCGCCTGCCGATGCAGGGGTCACAGGTTCGTTCCCCAGTCTGGGAAGATTCCACATACCGCGGAGCGGCTGGGCCCGTCAGCCATGGCTACTGAGCCTGCGCATCCGGAGCCTGTGCTCCGCAATGGGAGAGGCCACAACAGTGAGAGGCCCGCATACCACAAAAAAAAAAAAAGAAAAGAAAAAAAGACGTCTGCAGATTCAGTGTCTGGTTAAGTCCAATTTCCCAGTTCATAGATGGCTGTCTACTTGCTGCATCCTCCCTCAGAAGGCAGAAAAGGTGAGGGATCTCTCTGGTGTCTCTTTTATAAAGGCACTGATCCCACTCATGAGAGCTCTGCCTTCCTGACCTAATCACCTCTTAAATATCAACACACTGGCAATTAGATTTCAACATATGAATTTCGGGGGGACACATTCAATCTATAGCAAAGATATAGAAAAATGAATAAGAATCATTTCTTCCTTGCAGTGTGATCAACTAACACCATCTAAGCTTTGGAATGGTACTACTAGTACAATAGTAGCTAACATGTATAAAATGATTATTATATGCCAAGCACTACACTAGATTTTTAATGAATTATTTATTATTCATATGCACTCTAAGATGGATTCTATTATCCCCATTTTTTATATATCAAAAAAGGAGGCTGAAAGAGACCAAGTAATCTGCCCAAGATTAAGTAGTGGACCCATTATTTAAACCCAGGCATTCTGACTTGAAGATCCATCCTCTTATCCATAACCTTATGCCACCTCCAACAAGTTATATGAGTCAAGTTTTGACACTATAAAATTGGAAACTAAAGTGTACCAAGATCAATGAAATCTGCCAGTATTTCTCTACTTCCCTAACAACAACATTTTAAATTGCACATTATAATCTAATAATGCCAGCAAAACAAAGTCCAAACTTACCAAATGCTGCAGTATGATATTAGTCCTTTTGGATGAATTAAACCTGAAACAAATGTAGAGTACGATGAACACAGTAATGTGGGTAGTCATGTTTCAATGTATAAATACTACATTCCCTTTTGTTTGCTTTAGCTTCTTTGAAAAGTTATTAAAACAAAAAGTATTTTTTTAAAAAGTGTAATTCTCATTCATTGTGGTAGGAACACAAAATGATACAGCCACTCTGAAAGAAAATTTGGCAGTTTCTTACAAAACTAAACATACTCTTTTACCATATGACCCAGCAATTGCACTCCTTGGTATTTACCCAAAGTAGCTGAAAACTTATGTCCACCTACACATGAATGTTTGTGGTAGCTTTATTCATAATAGCCCAAATGTGGAAGTAACCAAGAGGTCCTTCAATAGCTGAATGGATAAAAAAACTGTGGTACATCTATACAATGAAATATTACTCAGCAATAAAAAGAAATAAGCTATCTTTCCACCAAAAAAAAAAAAAGAGGAACCTTAAATGCACACTGCTAAGCAAAAGCCGTCAATCTGAAAAGGCTATATACTGTATGATTCCAACCACAGAACATTCTGAAAACTATGGAGACAGGAAAAAGATCAGTGGATATCACAGGTTTAGGGGAGGGAGGAAGAAAGGAAAGAACAAGTGGAGCACATTGTATGTTTAGGGCAGTAAAACTAGTCTGTACGGTCGTAATGGTAGAGACTTGTCATTATACATTTGTCAAAATTTTCTGCTAATTTTCTCTGTAAACCTAAAACTGCTTTTTTAAAAAAAGTTAAGGGCTTCCCTGGTGGCGCAGTGGTTAAGAATCCACCTGCCAATGCAGGGGACATGGGTTCAAGCCCTGGTCCGGGAAGATCTCACATGCCGCAGAGCAACTAAGCCCATGTGCCACAAATACTGAGCCTGCACTCTAGAACCCGCGAGCCACAACTACTGAAGCCTGTGCACCTAGAGCCTGTGCTCCACAACAAGAGAAGCCACCGCAATGAGAAGCCTGCACACCACAACGAACAGTAGCCCCCGCTCACCGCAACTAGAGAAAGCCCACGCGCAGCAACGAAGACACAACGCAGCCAAAAATAAAATAAATTTAAAAAAATAAAAATAATAAAAGTTAAAGAAAACTGCTAGCTTAAAAAAAGTTTGATAAGGATGCAATAGGCATTCTCAGACATTGTTGTGAGACATATAAATCGGTAATGCCTTTCCAGTAGGCACACTGGAAATACGGACCCACAATCTTTAAAATGATCATACCCTTAGACCTAGTAATTTCATAGGCATTTGTATTAAGGAAACCTCAGACACGATCAAAGTTTGATTTACAAAGATGTCTGCAACAATTATTTACGTAAGGAAAAAACTGGAAACAAAGTATCTAACAATTTAGTAATATTTTTAAAACTGTCATTTATACAAAACCATTACATAGCCAAAAAAAAATATGTATTTAAAAATATTTAAATAATAGTTATGACATAGAAAAATAGTCATGACAGAAGTTACGAAAAGAAAACTGGCTACAAAACAAATACAATACAACTCTAAGTCTGTTATTTTATAAGTGTTTGCTAGGCTAGGAATACAAAGCTTAAGATACAACTTAGCAAAAGTGATCAATAATAACAGAAGTAAGAATGGTGGAGGGTGGGGGAAACTGGGAAGGGACATGAGGAAACATGGAGTGTTGGAAGTTTTCTCTATCATGATGGTTACAGGACTGTTCACACATATAAAAGTTCACTATAAACTTCAAAATATAGTACATTTAAGTACTTCGTGTATTGATACTTTCTAATTAAAGTAAAAGCAAAGCAACATGGGGGAGGGTAGTGACTGGAGAGGGCATAAAGAGGGCTTCTAGATGCTGGTACTATCTTGTTTCTTGATCCCGGTGCCACTGAAATGAGTATGTTCATGAAAATCCATCAAATTGTATCTTTAAGCTTTGGGTCTTTTAAAAAGTTCCCCCAAAGTCATCGTTCTTGTCTTTGAGAAACTCAAAGTTTAGTGAGAGAGATGCATATAAAAATACCATAATTAGGAAGATACAGGCATCTCCTGCTTTTCAAAAGTTCGCTTTACAGGGCTTCCCTAGTGGCGCAGTGGTTGAGAGTCCGCCTGCTGATACAGGGGACATGGGTTCATGCCCCGGTCCGGGAAGATCCCACATGCCGCGGAGCGGCTAGGCCCATAAGCCATGGCCACTGGGCCTGCGTGTCCGGAGCCTGTGCTCCGCAGCGGGAGAGGCCGCAACAGTGAGAGGCCCACATACAGAAAAAAAAAAAAAAAAAAAGTTCGCTTTACACCACTTTGCTTTCTCCAAAGACCTACATTAGCACCTGTTTTCACTAATCCAAAGAAATCCAAAGAGGATTATCACTTTTATGAAAAAAGGTGAAGAGCAAAAAGAGCGTTCAGTGTTTGTTTTGAAGCGAGATGTTATAGAGGCAGCATGCACCCCGAGCAGTGAGAGTGGCACCACTGAGCTCCTTCCGCAGGAACTGCACTCTGCATCTCAGCACCCAGTGACCAAAGACTTTAACTGTGGGAGCCTCTGTGCTTTATCTCAATTTGTTTTGTACATCCATTAGCAAGATGTGTCATAAGATAACTGCTTTTCACTTTACACCATTTCGGCTTATGCGAGGTTTCACAGAAATGCTCTACTTTCAGATAGCAGGGGAAACCTGTACTGAGATACAAGAAGTGAGATTTAAGATATATGGAGAGAGGTCAAAGCTGAGATCAGTAGTAGCAGCAGCAACCTGACAGGAGCTGTGCATATGCAAAGACACAGATACTATCTGATGGACCTGATAAATTGCCAACTTATTATATTAATTTTTCAAGGATACCTTAAGATTATTTGAAGGGCAAAATTTAGCTGAGACATTAAGAAAAAGGGCAATATGACCATTGTTACCACTTGTAACCACATTCTAGTTGACTGAATTCATAAAAATATTTGTAATCTAACTTACTTTTCAGAATTTGTATTACTTTCATTTTCTATTACATTCAAATTGAATACTACTACAAAAAAAGAGGAAAATCACTAATTTAAGTCAGTCACACTTCACATTCCTGGACTAGTGTATTTTGAATTTGCCTTACCACAAGTAAAATATTCTTATCCTAAGCCAGTAATTCCACAACTAGTCTGCACAGTAGAAGCACTTGGGACTACTGTAAACATTCCAAAGCCCCAGTCACATCCAAGACCAATTATCAAACTCTGGAGATGGGACACAGACATAGATATTTTGTTTGAAGCTCCCCAAAAGATTCCAAAGTTCAGACAAGTTGTCATTAAAATCAATACTTTATAAAAATTAACCTGGGGGGCTTCCCTGGTGGTCCAGTGGTTAAGACTTCGCCTTCCAAAGCAGCAGGTGTGGGTTCAATTCCTGGTCAGGGAGCTAAGATCCCACATGCTTCTCGGCCAAAAAACCAAAACATAAAACAGAAGCAATATTGTAACAAATTCAATAAAGACTTTAAAAATGGTCCACTTCAAAAACAAAAAAAGTTAAGCTGAAGTGACAGATCCTTATTTAGGGGTATTTTTAAAATAGAGATTTCATATAGACTTTTAAAATCTGAACTATACTTACCCTAAAGCTCCACTTCTAAAATTTTTTTCAACTTAACTCAAAAAACTTCCTACAAGAAAAATTAAGTATCAAAAAATTTAAGCACTAATTTCTTTAGATCCAGAATAACTTTGAATTCCTTAATGGCCAATACCCAAATGCCAGTTCAAGGCTAATGAGAATGCTGCCAGATTGGCAGGTTTTATGTAACAGTTTAAGTACTACCTGCAGCATAAAGAATAAACAAAGAGAAACACAAGGCCTGGCTTCAAGTCCCAGTTTTATATATGAGATAGAATTTTATTTCACTCAGAAAAGTTAATGTAAACCTACCAAACGCAAGTTTGAACCACTGTGTATGGCATTTACAGGTCAAAAAATATCTCTGGACCAGTTACTATAAAGCAAAATAGAAAACAAACCTAAGTACAACTAAGTTCCCTGCAAGATTCTATACAATCATATTACTTCTATATGTTCCGATTTATGCTCAGTATTATTTAAAATCTGGTATTAACTTTTATATCTCAGAAATGTATTTGCATGTTCAGAGTCTCCAAGTAATTCTGAATTTATGGTCTCTTTCCTTCCTTTTGACTCCCAAAGTGCCATCTGGTGGAAGGGAAGAGACATGCACATTCCAGCTACTACTAATTTACTAATTCACTTTATCAGGCTTATTTCCTTCAGGTGATGGTCAACTTGGCTGCTTGCAGGAGTTGTTCTGAAAGTGTGGTTCCTGGACCTACACAATCAGTTTACCTGGGAACCTATCAGAAATGCAAATGCTTCGCCCCATTCCACACCTACTGAATCAGACACTGTGGGGTAAGGCTCATAAATCTATTTTTAACAAACCCTCCAGGTGATCCTCATACTTGCTAAAAACGACTGTCTTAGAAGGATGAGAACCTTATCGTTTAGAAGATTTCTGATTATCCAATAAAGCACACATGGGCTTACAAAATTAACTTTTCATGAAACTGTTTAAGATGACGATATAATAAAAATAGTACTTAATGAAGATTATTACAGCAGAACTAGGCATGGTAGAATGTGAATAGAACAGAAAATCAAGTCCAAAGCCAAGTAACTCAGGCATGAACTGATGAACACCAGCTGTGGAAACAAGGCAATGATTTACTGAGTTATTATGAAGTAAAAACTCAATGGAAAAGAAAAAGAATTATGCCAAAAACGACTACAAAATTTCATGCCAGGAGAGCTAGGAGAAATAGGTACTGAAAAGCTTGGGAAGGAAACTAGCTGGTTTGTAGGATGAAATATGAATTCCATTTTGAATTTGAGGTTGTAATGACCTAAGTAGAAATATTCAACAGTGAGTGGAAAAGAAAGACTGGAGTTTGAAAGAAAAGTTAGAACTAAAGACATTTCAGGAAGTCACATATATAGACAATCACTGAGGCCTAAGAACCTCTAAGCTCTCTATGAGGAGTAAGTGAGAAAGCTACAGTTGAAAACTATGGCCTGAAGGCTGCTTGAGCCTACAAATGTGTTGTTTGGTTAGCAGTGTTTTAAAATGACAGACACTTTAAAATCAAGAGATTTCACTTAAAAACGCAGCTTTTCCAGACAAACTGGTAGTTCTGGAAACCCTGGGTCTACACTCTACAACGGCAACGACACCCAGGCTGAAAAGCTGCCTTTAGAGAGAGCTTCTCTATTGCTCACTAGCTCCCCACTAATCCCCACTGCTGCCACTAGCCAGCACCATTCCTTCTGGGCATCTGCATTTGGGTTTGCGACGCTTCGACTAAAAAATAATAATAATAAAAATAACAGAGAATCAAATATTGAGCCTTCAGAAACAACTACACAGAAGTAAAAGAAAGAGAAGACAGGCCGCCCAAGAAGCAAACCAAAACAATATAGTTCAGCACAACACAGAGGAGATGAAGAAGGGAATAAACACTATTAACAGCTTAAAGATCAGTCTCTTTGAAGAGGCTCCCTGAGCCCCTCTTCCTTTCTAAACCTGGCTCTCTTTTCCTTTAAGACACTTAAAAGACTTGATAACTAGGTATTACTTTTGTTTAAATATTTATTTCTCATCTGATCTCCTTGGACTTCAATGACCTGAAGTAAGAAACAATAAGAACAAGGAGAGCAGGGACTTCCCTGGTGCTCCAGTGGTTAAGAATTTGCCTTCCAATGCAGGGGGTGTGGGTTCGACCCTTGGGATCCCTGGTCGGGGAGCTAAGATCCCACATGCCTCACGGCCAAAAAATCAAAACATAAAACAGAAGCAATATTGTAACAAATTCAATAAAGACTTCAAAAATGGTCTACATCAAAAAAATCTTAAAACAAAAAAAAAAGAACAAGTAGTCCAGGTTGGCTACAGGATTAACAGATGTGCCTAGAACACTATCTCCCAGGAGCTGTAACAGGACAGTAAGTATTGTTGAATTCATGAACTAAACTGGGGCCTAATCTTTGAAACCCAGGCTGGGAACTTTTTATTTAATTCCATAGGTAGGAGAACACCTCTAAGAGCTTTTGAGCAGAGGAATGGAAGGCACTGAAGTAAACATCAGCAAGATTAATCTGGCAGTCATGCGCAGAACCTATTCAAGAGATAAGTCCATTAATCAAGTTTCTGCAAAAAGAACAAGTGATAAATGAGAGGATTGTTCAAATTCGAATCAGCAGG
>NW_006791919.1:2170998-2193025 GCF_000442215.2 Lipotes vexillifer | reverse complement strand
CAGCAGGAAGAGATAAGGATTGGGAGTGTGGGAGAACTTAGATAACTTTAGGAATCTAGAAGAATAGATAGTGCTATGAAGTTGAAAGTGCAGAGGAGGAATAAGGGTTACACTTATGTGCAAATGTATATCTGAGGTGCAAAAGAGACATTCAGGTGGTTATGACTAGTACTAGAGCTCAGAATAAATCAAGGTTAGACATACAGATTTGAGAGCTATCTTCAGAGAGAGGTACTTTACTGGGGAACTACAACAATAACAAAAAATTCCAAGGGCTGTATTGGCACTAGGGCAGGATAAGTAGCGGGGAGTGGTAGTAGGAAAGCAAGACAGTGCCAGAAAAGCCAAGGGAAGCCAGGGTTCAAGGACTGCCCAACAATGTCAACCACAGCACAGGGGCCCTAATTCCTCTCAGAAAACTGTGGCACCCTGTTCCTTAGTACATTTGTAATTAGGCTGTTAAGACTGGATGATACTGGCCTCAGGTCTCTGCTTTGCCAGGGTAATACCCACTCCAGGGCTGGCCCTGGAAAAGGCATCTCTGATCAAAGCCCCCAAACCAGTCCAGGACTCGCCTAATCAGTCTGCACCTTGCAACTGGGCGTGCAACAAAGCCAATCTGAACTCTGGGAATGACAGATTCTTTCCCAAGTCAGTTAATTCTGTTAACAAACATTTCTTCCCAATTTGTTTCTCAATTAATTCGGTATTTGCTCACAGCTTCAAAAAAGCATCAGCAGTGATTATATGTACCGATTTTCTTTACATCTGCCAAGTTCCTCTGTGAGCTGGTTAGTCACAGAAACAACTAATTTCAAGGTATTAAAAAAAAAAAAAAAAACGAAGAACGAAAGCAACTCTTCGATTTTTCTTCAAATACTGAATACCAGGTGTATGGATACAAGGTTAAAACAACTAGATACACTGCCCTAAAGCTGAAAGTATTCTTAAATCAAAAAACCACTCCCATCCCTTTGCCCTAAAGCAAAATCCAAGACTAAAAACCCCCAGGAATTTCAGCTGTCGAGGCAATTAGCCGGTTCTCCCTTCAAGCAGCCTGAGCTGATACCTGGTAATGCATGGGGGCAGGCAGTAGGCCTCAAGACTGCTGCAGCCTAACTTCCTACAGTGATTGCTACCAGATTTCCTCAGCTGAGCTCAAGCTGCATTGAGTAGCACTTTCAAAAGTTAAACACGTTTGCACACATACTCCCCCAAGCCAAGCTGTGCGGCCGCAACACTCGCCTCAAAGTTCCAGACAGCTGCACTAACGCTGGAACTACGCGACAGAGCTGAACAACAATCACACCATAAGCACAGATAACAACTGGCAAAGCACGAGCGTTTGTTAGCAGCACAAAACATGCCACAAAATTCCCCCAAGTTGAAACCCTGCGTGTCCCCCAAACTTACTCAACTTTGAAAAAGGAAAGAAACGGGGGTCAAGGCTGCATTAAGAGCCAGAGAGGCAGAAAACGAAGGTGATGCTGCAAAGAAGGTGCTAGAAGGAGTGACAGCGAGACCCAGAAGAGGGCTGAGGGTGGTCCAGGCGGGTCGAGACTCGGGTCTGAGAGCTGCGCCTCCAAGGGCGACTCGAAACGTCAAGGCCAGGCAGTCCCCACCGCCCTGACCTTTCCCACCCGGGCGAGCGCAGCCGATGAACCTGCCCTAGGCCTCTCGCTCACTCACCTCGACATGAGTCTCCACACCTCCCGCAGTCCCATCGCCAAAACACTCGAGCCTAAAACAACCCCGACCCGGTAGCCCACTCGCTTGGCTCTTCACGCCACACGTCAGACCCGCCCACCGCCGCCCGGCGCCGCCAGACACAGACGGCAAGTCCTCCAGAGGGCTAGAGAGGCCTAGGGCAGGACTCTACCGCGGCGCGTCGCTGAGGGGCGGGGCGAGAGCCACCGACTGAGGAAATGGTTGAGGGAGATGGGAGGGGGAAGGGGCGTGGCCTGGGGAGGGGCGGGGCCGGGGTGCAGGCGGTGGGAGAGGCGGGGCAGGGCTGAAGGAGAGGTCAGAGAGCAGAGGCGGGCTGAACTGGACGGCAGAGTTTGCTCGCTTGGGGCTCTCCTGGGAAAAACCCAAGTGACCTAGCCAGCTTAGTTTGACTAGCAGAGACTGACAGGAAATACTTTTCTGGAATCTTAAGATTTTTTAAAACTAAAAATGTAAACTTGGGACTTCCCACACGCTTTTAAAATTTCATCTGACATCTGCTTTGTATCTCACTACACTCTTTTCTTTTTTTTAAGATAGTATTTTTTTCTTCTTTTTTATTTTTAAAATTAATTAATTAATTTTTTTTTTGGCTGTGCTGTGCGGCTTGCGGGATCTTAGTTCCCCAACCAGGGATCGAACCACTGGAGGACCGCCAGGGAAGTCCCTAAGGTTAGTATTCTATTCTTAGAATCAAGCAGATGAAATACACGTGGTAAGAGGAGGACATTTACTGTAATTTATTCCTAGCCTAACATAGCAGAATTTCTTTCATATTAGGATTGAGTTAATAGTTCCCCAATCTTCCTTAATGACAGACAAGAATTGTCTCCTTAAGAGGTGATATATATGTCTTCAACTAAACTAAAAGTTACTGTTATCAGCAAAAGCATAAAATTGCATCTAGAAAGTAGCCTACTCTTGAATGAAACTAAAATTTAACTCAACCACTAGTATCAACTATTATGTAGATACAGAAGAATGTTCCTCTGCATCCAGATACACCCAGATGTCCAGCAGCAAACATTTCATCACCAATGAACCACTAGTATCAACTATTATGTAGATACAGAAGAATGTTCCTCTGCGTCCAGATACACCCAGATGTCCAGCAGCAAACATTTCATCACCACTGAACCACTGACACATTTATCAGGAAGGAGGAATTCAGGGAAGAATTTCAGAGAGAGGGAATTTAAAGGAGTTAGTCTAAGCAAGTTGACATCTGAGAATATACTGTCAAGCCTTTGGTCAAAAATTACCTTTCTACCTAGTCAAATATACTTATCCAAATGCCCATTGAACAGAGGGCAAACTGGCATCACAGAAAGAACTCCTGACCTACAATTCAGTTTTTAACCTGCTGTGGGAAATCGCTTTTTGACATCACCCTCATTCAGCGTGCACAAAAAATGAACAATCATCAGCATGGTTTACTGGAAAGACCAAGGGCTTTCCTGCAAGCCCAAGATTCAAATCTTCCCTGTCCCCCTAGCTTCATGTGTGTGTAACCTGTGTCTCACAAGACCCCATGCTTAGATGGAATCTGCCTTTGGTTTAATGCTCTGCTTGTAATAAATTTTGAATAAGGGACTCTGCATTTTCATTTTGCACTAAGCCCCACAAATTATGTCGGTCCTGACCTGCCTTTAGCACACTAGTTTAGTGTGCTAGTTTAGTGAATAGTTTAGTGAATTTGGGCAAATTATGTAACCCAGGACCTTTCTCAAAAATGTTTGTATTATTTTGGACTAAGAATTCTAGTTGCAGACAATCCACAGAATGGGAAACAAATTTGCAAATGATATATTTGATAAGGAGACAGTATCTACAATATGTAAAGAACTATTACAACTCAATAATAAAAAATGGCAAATAGCCCTATTTTTTAGATGGACGATGGATTGAAAAGACAGTTCTCCTGGGACTTCCCTGGTGGCGCATTGGGTAAGAATCTGCCTGCCAATGCAGGGGCACAGGTTCAATCCCTGGTCTGGGAAGATCCCACATGCTGCAGAGCAACTAAGCCCCTGCACCACAGCTACCGAAGCCCATGCGCCTAGAGCCTGTGATCCGCAGCAAGAGAAGCCCGTGCACCACAATGAAGAGTAGCCCCCACTCGCCACAACTAGAAAAAGCCCACATGCAGCAACAAAGACCCAACACAGCCAAAAATAAATAAATAAATTTATGAAAAAAAATGACAGTTCTCCAAAGAAGATGTACAAATGATCAATAATCATATGACAAGGTGCTCAACATGCTTGGCCATCAGGGAAGTGCAAATCAAGACCAAGATAAAAAAAATAAAAGATAAAAAATAAAAAATAAAAAAAAAGATAAGATATGACCGCACCTACTAGGATGGCTATCAAAAAGACAGAAAATAACAGGTGTTGGTGGAGAATTTGGAATCCTGAATATACTGCTGGTAGGAATGTAAAATGCTATGGCTATTTCAGAAAAAAAGTCTGACAGTCCCTCAAATGGTTAAACATAGAGTTACCATGAGACCTAGCAATTCCTCTCCTGGATATACACCCAAGAGAAATGAAAACATAATCCACACAAATCTTTATAGGAGCATTATTCATAATCACTAAAAGTTGGCCCATATGTCTAACTGGTGGATTTTTTTAAGTGATATAGCCACACAATAAAATATTATTTGACAATAAAAAGAAATGAACTGCTGATACAAGCTACCACATGGATGAACTTTGAAAACACTGCAAAGTGAAAAGAAGCTAGTCACAATCGACCACATTTTGTATGATTCCATTAATATGAGTGTCTAGAATAAGCAAATGTATAGAGACAGTTTTGTGCTGTCAGTCTTTTTAATTTTATCCTGCTGGTGTGTGTATAGTATTATCTCATTGTGGTTTTCATTTACGTTTCCCTTGTATCTAATGATATTGAGCACTTTTTCATATACTTATTATCTTCTTTTGTAAAGTGGCTGTTCAAATCTCTTGCTCATTTTTAAATCGGGTTATCTTTTTATTCAGGTTTGATAAAATAATTATCAATTGCTGTTACAAATTACCCCAAAGTTTAGCAGCTTAAAACAACAAACATTTCTTATCTCTCTGATTCTGAGACTCAGGAATCAGAGAGAGGCTTAGCTTGGTGGTTCTGGCTTAGAGTCTTTGCTGAGGTTGCACTCAAGGTGTTGGTGGGACGGCGGTCATCTGAATGCTCAACTGGGACAGAAGGACCCAGTTCCAAACTCACTGACAAGCTTGTTGGCAGCCTTCAGTCCCCCGCCATAGGGGCCTCTCCATAGGGCTGCTCACAATATAGCAGCTGGCTTCTTCCAGAGGTAGTGACCCAAAAGAAAGAACCACCAAGATGGAAGCCACCATATCTCTTATAACTTAATCTTGGAAGTGATGTACCATCACTACGGCCTTATTCTGTAGGTCACACATACTACCCCAGTACAGTGTGGGAGGGGACTACACCCACCAGGGTGTGAATACTAGGAGGCAAGGATCATTGAGGGCAGTTTGGAGGCTGGCTACCACTCTTTATTTTTTTTGGCTGCATTGGGTCTTCGTTGCTGCACACGGGCTTTCTCTAGTTGCAGCAAGCGGGGGCTACTCTTCGTTGTGGTGCGCGGGTTTATTGCGGTGGCTTCTCTTTTTGCGGAGCACAGGCTCTAGGGTACTCGGGCTCAGTAGTTGTAGCTCGTGGGCTCTAGAGTGCAGGCTCAGTAGTTGTGGCGTGTGGGCTTTGCTGCTCCACAGCATGTGGGACCTTCCCAGACCAGGGATTGAACCTGTGTCCCCTGCATTGGCACATGGATTCTCAACCACTGTGCCACCAGGAAAGTCCCTGGCTACCACTCTTGAATAGTTTTTTTCTTCTCTCATTGCCAATCAGTCATCGAGGCATACCAATTATTTCTTTGAGACATCTCTCAGATTTGCCCACTCCTCTTAACACCCCGCTGCTACCATTCTAGTACCCACATATAATTCATTCCAGATCTAGCCTCTCTCTTCTCTCTCAACCATCACATCCTTCAATTCACTCTGTATTTTACTGATAACAAATCTTCTAGGATGCCACATTTGACTTTTTATTTAGCTGCTAAAAACTCTCACAGTTGTCTATAACTATATTGTTCAACATCAGACACAAGTGACTATTGAGCACTTCAAATGTGTCTAGTATAACTGAGGAACTGAATTATTTTTAATTTAAATTTAACAACTGAACCAGTACTTTAAAAAAAATTTTTTTTTAAAATATTGATTACATATGAGCCACATCTGGGTGCCCCTTCTTTTCATTGCCCTCTTTCTTTGGTCACATGGAATCTCACACAGACTTGTGGAATGTCTGCTTCTCTCTTGGTACTTTATATAGTCACTGAAGGACTATTATGATCCAGGTGCTATGTTAGGTGTTGGGCCCTGCAGCCTTGGAGGTTACATGGTGCTATGGAAGCACATAGCAGGACCACCTGTCATAGTCTAAGAATCAGAGAAAGCTACTCAGAAGAACTGACTGTTTTAGATATAGGAGAACTCTGCACAGATGAAACAAAACATGACTCCAGCATTCTGATAGTGGCAAGGAGTGACAGGATGGTATCAGATCACAAAGGGTCTATGAAGCTACCTTACGGGTATTTAAGCAGAAACATGACAAAATCAGATTTTAATTCTATCAGTATCACTTTGAAACATGGCCAGTTTGTCTGGCTCCCCACATCCTTTCCTATATCTTTTCTACACCTTCATACTAACTTGACTTTTAAGAGGTTTTGACTTGCCTTGGTTTGTTTGAGCCCAACTCTACTTTGTGACAGCATCTCACAATATCGCTTTTAAATCACTATTTATTTACTTATTCATTTTGCTTTTGTCAAACTTACTAACTGGCCCATCTGTTTCTCATTTTCTGAACTCAGCATAACAATCTGATTAGCCTGGTTTAACTTTTTTGAGCTATAAATGGGTCACCTTGGATCATGAGGCCCTGGGGTTTAACCATCTATTTGGATACTGGGGATGTTTATGAGTTCCAAGATTAG
Organism: Lipotes vexillifer; assembly: GCF_000442215.2. Taxonomy (NCBI): domain Eukaryota; kingdom Metazoa; phylum Chordata; class Mammalia; order Artiodactyla; family Lipotidae; genus Lipotes; species Lipotes vexillifer. The sequence goes on along the minus strand of NW_006791919.1, from coordinate 2,186,253 downwards.
GTGGGTTTGGCAGGCAATGATGGGTTCTTTCTCAGGTCATCAACCAGTATCCATGTCCAGTGTACTGATTCAAAGAACAGCTGATAAAGATAGGAGCATTAATAAAATAGGAAATTTCAAAAACAAAGATGGTTTCTGTTAGAAAAAAATGTGTATGTGTATGCATAGAAACATTCTAGAAGAATATATACCCAAAATGTTAGCAGCAGTTATCCTTGGCTGATGGTGGAAATAGGGGAGACTCATTACTTCTCTATTATTATTTATATTTTCTATTGTTTCTCTTGAGAGTAAATAATTGTTTTGTAACAAAAATAAAAGTGATTTTTAAGGACATAAAAAATATTACAGGGGTTCCCTGGTGGCACAGTGGTTAAGAATTGCCTGCCAATGCAGGGGACACAGGTTCGATCCCTGGTCAGGGAAGATCCCACATGCTGCAGAGCAACTAAGCCCACGCACCACAACTACTGAGCTTGCGTGCCACAACTACTGAAGCCTGTGCACCTAGAGCCTGTGCTCCACAACAAGAGAAGCCACCGCAGTGAGAAGCCCACACACTGCAACAAAGAGTAGCCCCTGCTCGCCACAACTAGAGAAATCCCGCACACAGCAATGAAGACCCAATGCAGCCAAAAATAAATAAATAAAATAAATAAATTTATTTTTTTTAAAAATACACAAAACCTACCACATTTTTCTTTATAGGTAATTCCCAAAATACTTTTGGGGTGAGTTTTTTCTTTACTACATGTACTGGGTTTCTAGTAAGTTGCCACCAGGTGATGAATGTATCACATCAAAGAAGATTGAAAGGCTTATGTTTTTCCATAAGGTAGTGCCTCCAAAACAGATTTCTTACAAAAAAACTTTCATACATTGTTTGATTTTGCATGCAAAACTGTGTCCTTAATAATTAAAATTAAAATACATGCATAAGTCTTACATACACAGCATAAGATATAACACTGATATTATAAAGCTCTGTATTTTCAGAAAACGTAAACCTTGGTACATAATAATAGTACAAATGTCTATTCGCATGTCTATTTCTTTGGAGGAGGAGAAATAAAATCAAATGACTGTCGAAATAGTATGCTTTCCCACTCACATGGGAAGACTTTGAGTCCTTTTCAGAGTCACTTTTGTATTGTTCTGGTGTTTGGTTGGTGAGGCTTGCTACTATTCTTAATGCTGTATTCACTTTCCCAATGGAAGATAAAGATAGAGGGTAAGGAAAGAGAAAATGTGAATATCAGTGTTCTGTGCAGCTGCAATGCTCAGAAACCCTCCTTTGAGACCCTTGCCTCCAAATCCTAAATTAAAAAACCAAAACAACACATCCTATGTTATTAGTGGTAAGATCAATCGAAATTTGTAAAATTTCTGCCTATATTTAGGAGCAAAATACTCACTTAAAACGAAAAGACAGTGCAAGGCAAATCAACAATGTTTCATATGTGTTTTTAAGATTCAGGGATGAGGTAGGAAATAATTTGCAGCTGACGAAAAATTTATGGTAAATGGTAACATTAAAGATTGCTTTTTTCAAGTTTTAAGTTGTGACTTCAACAACAACAAATGAGAGACAGCTGCTGCTATACACTCATCTCCTCCTAGACCCTGGAGTATGTTGCGGACAAAACCTCCGTAATCACCCAGGAGATAAGACTATCTAAAGGGATGGTGGGCAGGAGACCAGAAAAGGCAGTGGAGAGGTGCATGGTGACTGGGAATTAGCGTCCTTTTCCTCATCTTGGTGTCAAGCAATAGTCTGCAACTTTTATTTAACTCATTGGTCCTCACAGAAGCATCAGCTGAACCACATTTGTTGCTATTTCCAAGATAAAATTTAACTGTATATGTCAGGTAATATATTTAACTATTCTTGTGAAAAAAGGAGAGGAAAAATATCTATGACGAAAAGAACTGGGACTTCCCTGGTGGTCCAGTAGTTAAGACCCCTCACTCCCAATGCAGGGGACCCGGGTTCGATCCATGGTCAGGGAACTAGATCCTGCAAGCATGCCGAAATTAAGAAGTCCGCATGCCACAACAAAGACCCGGGCAGCCAAAATAAATAAATAAATATGTATTTTTTTTAAGTGTTTAAAAAAAAGAACTATGTGAACAACAAAACAACAACAAAAACAGGAGACAAGTATATGTTCTTTCTAATTTTCCAATGTTTTCTTCCCATTTATAATATTTCATTTGTGGAAACTTGAAATTAATCACAATAAACAAACATTTCAGTAAACATTTCAGTGTCAGTACATTCTGTAAGAAAAAACTTGTGAAAAGCATTTAGGATCAAAAGTTCAATATCTGTGAAGACATTATGAAAGCTAAAATTATTTTTAAGTTGTGAGGTGTTAGGAGTAATAGTACAACCCTATTGGCAAAATATATTTGTCTCCTGATTACCTAAATAATGATGAACTTTATGTATCATAGAAGGAAGTTACTTAACAAAATAAAAACAGTATAATTTGCGTATGAGAGATCTACTTCTTGTCTCCTCTTGCCTTTCCAGTCTCTTGCTGGCTTAAGTTTTGTGGGGTTTTTTATAAATTTATTTATTTATTTTTGGCTGCGTTGGATCTTTGTTGCTGCGCGTGGGCTTTTTCTAGTTGTGGCGAGCCGGGGCTACTCTTCATTGCAGTGTGCGGGTTTCTCATTGTAGTGGCTTCTCTTGTTGCAGAGCATGGACTCTAGGCACGCGGGCTTCAGTAGTAGTGGCACGTGGGCTCTAGAGCGCAGGCTCAGTAGTTGTGGCGCACGGGATTAGTTGCTCCACAGCATGTGGGATCTTCCCCGACCAGGGCTCGAATCCATGTCCTCTGCATTGGCAGGAGATTCCTAACCACTGCGCCACCAGGGAAGCCCTGGCTTAAGTTTTTACCAGAATAATTTGGTAACATGAAGTATGGAGGGTGTGGTTTTGGGAAAGAATTTGATTCTGCACATTAGATGTTTTAAACAAGCTTCTTAAAGTTCTATTTTTGAATGCCTAAGAAGTTTAAAGAATTTTAATGCATTTTTCCTTATGAAATTAGTGTCATATTCACACTTACCATGTAATATCCAAAAGATAGATTACAAAATTAGCAGTTCTAAAAAAATGCTAGGCAAATGTATTCCAAAGCAAAATACACAAAAGGAATAAGCAATGAGGATATAAATATTCAAGATAACAAAATATGCAGGAAATTGTTCTACAAACTAAAGAATATCAGGGAGTCTCCAACATAAGTTGGTTTTAGGGTCTTCCATGGATGGCTTAAGTAAACAAGAAAATATTCAGGAAAGTCTAACAATTGGAGGAAATGATTCATTGATAATATGCTTGTTCCAGAGGAAAAACTTTGTACTGAATGGCAGAGAATTCTACACCTAATCAGTAAGGGCTGGGCTGGGCAGTTTACTAAAAAAGTGTTCAGATGAAGCACAGGGGAAGTCCATCCAGAGTCCCTTCCCTGAGCTTTTTGCTCTCAGATTCCAGCTTTTAATTCCCTTGAGACAGAGGGAAACTCAGATCCTAAGTAACCATATACTTCAAGGCTTTGGCATTTATTATATTTTACATCTTGGAATTCAGTAAGCAACCCTTCTGTGGAAAGGTAAGTGAAAAAAAAAGATAATTCCTATTTTATGAAGTTTTAAGTATATGTACTACGTGTGTATGTGTTTGTGTGTATAGGGTGTGAGAGAGTAAAGATAAACACTCAGGCCTGGTGAAACTTTGTTAGAGATAAGCCTATGTTCCCATACATTGGAAAGTGCTTATAAATATATCTGCATGACTTGTTCTAGAAATTTACCCTTTGCTTTCTTAGGATCTCAGCTACATGTAGCCCTGAATACCACACTCAAAGCCCCCTAGTTTATATAGTTTAGTAAATTTGTACTGCAATTTAAGGAAAACTCAAGGAGTTTTAAATATTCTATCACAAATGTTAAGGATTCTTCCCCAAAATCTTTAAGAAAATCATGGATATGCTTTGCTTTCATGAGAGTTGTTCAGCCTTTTCTAAGGAAAGTATAAACGAGTTATATTAGTTAATGATTTTTAAAAATTTATTTGTTTTATTTATTTATTTTTGGCTGCATTGGGTCTTTGTTGCTGCACACAGGCTTTCTCTAGTTGTGTCAAGCTGGGGCTACTCTTTGTTGCGGTGTGCGCATTTATTGTGGTGGCTTCTCTTTTTGCAGAGCACAGGCTCTAGGGCATGTGGGCTCAGTAGTTGTGGCACACGGGCTTAGTTGCTCCGCAGCATGTGGGACCTTCCCGGACAAGGGCTCGAACTCGTGTCCCCTGCGTTGGCAGGCAGGTTCTTAACTACTGCGCCACCGGGGAAGCCCTAGTTAATGATTTTTAAAGGAACACAAAAATAAGATTGTGCAATATGGTGCTAGGAATCTCTTACAACTAAATCAATTCAAATTTAGTTCTTGTGTGAGTAAGCTACATTTTTGCCTAACTGTTAGCTACCTAATATCTTATGGTTGAGTCATTTTTACACATGCCTAACAGATGAGGTATAGGTGGCAAATGCTCCAAAACTCATAATCCAGTGAATTACAGTCAAAACCAATTTCAAGTTTCCAACAGCTGATTTCAAGCTGTGAGGTATGACAGTGGCAAGCATGCAATGTTGATCCATGTGACAACAATTGGTGACCTCAATGCTAGTTTGCTATGCCTGAGTAAAGGATATGACTGAGTCTAGGAGGCTGTGAGAGCTACCTGCTGACACTCTGCCATCGACCCTTATGCTAGAGGCCTCAGCTAATGTGTCATTAAAAATCATATTTCAAAGGAATATTTAATGACATGGTGAAATGCTCATATATGATGATTAAACAGCAGTTTACAAAGCAGTATGCTTAGTAACACTTGTAGAAATAATATATACATAAACACACAGAGAAGATGGGAAGTTATACTCCAAAATGTTAATGATCATAGCATTTGGTATGGGTTTTGTTTCATTCTTTATATTTTTTCATGTTTTCTCAAAGTTTCCACAACTTGTCTTCATAATGCATTACTTTTATAATAAGAAGTTAGTTAATAAATTTCACCTGAAAACATAAATATTTTGAATATTTGAAAAGAGTGAATTTTGGTGGAGAATTACCCATTTGCTATTAAAAACTTTGCCATTGGCACAGTAATCCAAAGGCAGATGAATCAAAGAAAATAGAGGACCCAATATAGCCTAGGTTATAAAAGAGCTTAATACATGATGTATTTGTCACTAGAGATTAGTGGGAAAAGGATATCTGTTCAGTAAGGCTGTCAGGAAAATTGGCTATTTGGATATTAGAAAAAAAAAATTAGATATTTGGGTGGGGAAAATCAATTTGGAGCTTCTCAAAATAACTTCCAGATTATTAAAGACTTAAATCTAAAAATTCAAATAGTAAAAAATATCAGGAGAAATACAAGTGAATATTGATCTGATCTTTGGTTTTAAAAGGATTTTCCAGGCATAAAAACAAAGATCCATAGATTTGACTACATTAAAATTTTTTAAATTTGTAAATAATAAACACCCTTCAATAAAAGGCAAACTAAGAAAATTATTCATAACAAAAGTGACAAAGGGTGGCCATACTACTATATTGTTAATTGAATTAAACAAGATAAATAATAAGACTCAAATATTGCTAGTTTGTGAGCTCCGTGAGGGCAGAGGCATAACTGTATTGTTTGTCATTTAAATTCAGTAGTATAATACCCAGATATAAGGAATTAATATGTATTGAATGAATAGAGAAATGGTCGAACATGAAAAGGCAGCTAAAAAAAGGTGGGAAGGAAGAGGAGAAAAGGAAATACAAATGACAAATAGACAAGGAAAGAAAAACTCTCAAAAATAATAAAAATGCAATTAAAACTATGATGAAAAATTAGGAAATGTTTTTTGTTTGTATTTGATAATAGATGCAGTAATGAGGAAAGCAACATCATTCACAGTGAAGAGTGTTTTGAAGGGCAATTGGCAAAGTCATATGGTTGACCATGTAATTCTAGGACTCTAACCTAGAGAAATATAATAGACACTTGATATTTATGAAGGATATATCTTCCAGACTCTTGGACTCTCCAAATCTGTATTTTCAAAATGTGCTCCAAGGGGCCCGGGAATTCTGCAGGGATGTCCTAAGTCTGCCTCAAAGATGAGAAAGAAGGTTCCCCCAAATCTGTATGTGACTTTAATCTCATTTATATGTTAGGCTTGATATTTACAAATATTTTCTTATGGATTCCACTGAAAACATCAAAATTTGAACACCACTATATTGTAGTATATGATTTCTTCAATAAAATGCAATGGAGTCTTACTTCTCAAAAAGTGTCTGGAGAAGTGGAGAACAATAGTCAAAATGTTACATTCCCAAACACTGGCCTCACCGTAATTCAAATTCCTAATTCAGGAAACTTGTAAATCATTCTATGATTACCTTGCAAATAGTCAAAAGCTCAGATGTAAAATGTGAGAATACAGGGCCTATTGCATAAGAAATAAAAGATTTGTGATCCATGATGTTCACCAGCGTTGTTTTTTTTGTTTTTTTTTTGTCTGCGTTGGGTCTTCTTTGCGGCATGCAGGATCTTTCATTGTGGCACGCGAGCTCTCTAGTTGGTGCAGGTTTTCTCTCTCTAGTTGTGGCGCACAGGCTCCACAGCACGTGGGCTCTGTAGTTTGCAGCACTCGGACTCTCTAGTTGAGGCACAGGGGCTTAGCTGCCCTGCTGCATGTGGGATCTTAGGTCCCCAATCAGGGATGGGACCTGCGTCCCCTGCATTGGAAGGCGATTCTTTATCACTGGACCACCAGGGAAGTCCCTCACCAGTGTTCTTTAATACATCAGTCTGTCCTAACAGGAACCAACTTCCACTTAGGTGTTTCGACAGAGGAGATTTTGTTGAACTGACTATTTACATAAGTTTTGGGTTAGGTTTAGGGTTGGGTGAAGGGAAACAATTCGATATGAAGGTACTCAGCCTCTTGCAACAGTAAGAAGCTGTTACCACTGCTAGGACTGAAGGGATAAGGGGCGGAGATCAAATTAGCAAAGCGGTAGGGGATGCCTTACAGGAGCCTTAGAGGCCCAAAGCAACAAAAGAGGTGGGAAGAAATACCCCAACCTTTTTCCATTTTCCACTCTCCAACCTGCTTTTGGTATCACCCACTGGTCAATCCTAACGGGAAGCCAGCCGGCAAGAGAACCCAGAGAAAATAGGCTATGAAAGTGCTGCCTTCTGAGGCACAGAGTCCGGCAGAGAAGGAAGGAAAATGGATCTGGCAGACAGCAAGTAGAAAATAACCAGCATACTTACAATAGTGAAATACTGGGAACCCAGATGTCCAATAATAGAGGAATGCATAACTAAACGAAGGTATTAACCATTCTTCAATTAAGTAAATAATGGTAGTCAAAAGATTGTTATGAAAAAAATAGCAATAAAGGAATCATTTTGTTAGGAAAAAAAAGATCATGATGTGTTCAGGGAGCACACAGAGAGAGGGGAAGTGAATTTGGGGAAGATTTTCTCAAACTGACAACTAAGGGCCTTGTTGCTGCCCAAGCAAAGTTTCTTGTATTTTTACTTATTACAAAAACAATACATATTCACTATTGGAAACACATACACACAACCAAAAAAAACAAATATCTACAATCTCACCCCCACCCCAGGACCACTGTCAACATCTTAGGGTGTTTATATCTTTCCAGTTCTTCCTCTATGCATATATACACATGATTATGTTGTATTGGGGATAACATAGATATTCTTTGGTAAACTGTTATTTTTCCACTTAAATCATGAATACTATCTCATGCAATAAATATCATTCTGAAAATTTTTTAAACATTTAAAACTTTAAAAACACTTGTTTCACACCTGGTTGTAACTAATTTCTATCCTCAGACATTTAGTTGCTTTATCCTTTTGGCTATTACCAAATCCACTGTGATGAACTTTCTTGCAGTCAACATTGCACACATTACTGACCTCAGGCCAATTTCAGGCCACAAGCAGTTTTTCTACAGCCCTCAAGCTAATAGCTTTTCACATTTTTTCAGGGTTAAAGAAAAAGCACACACACACACACGAAGAAGAAAAGCAAGAAAGACATATGTGGCCTGCAAAGCCTAAAGTATTTACTATCTGAACTTTTATAGAAAATATTTGTCAATCCCTGCAGTATGAATTCCCAGAAATGTAATTTTTGAGTCAAAGGGTGTGAGCATTTTTGAGGCTTTTACCGCATTCTGCCAAATTGCCCTCCAGAAACATTGAAGCAATTTATGCCCTTCTCAGCACTGAGCTTGCTCATCTGCCATACATCCTGCCTCAAGGGTCGCTGGCCCAAATCACTAGCTCTATTCTTTTATTCTCAGTCAACTTGAAGGTGCATTATCATTTTACATTTTCACTTCCCTTAAAAATATGTTTGGCCATTTGCATTCTACTTTCATGATTTAACTAATTTACATTTTTGCCCATTTTTAAAAACAAGATATTTATATTTTCTTTGTAAGACCTTTTTATTAAATGAGGATGTTACTCTCTTATCTTTCATATATATTGCACATTTCTGGATAATTTTTACTTGTCTTTTAATTTTACTCTATGGGCCTTTTTGATGAAAGAAGTTACAAATTCTATAGTCAAATCTGTCACTTTTCCTTTGTAATTTTGTCCTTTGTTCCATGCTTACTCTGAGATGAAAAGCAATTCACTTATATTTTCTCCTTGTACTTTGAAGACTTTTAAGACATTTTACAATTTAAATCCTGCTCAAATTTAGTGTCTGAGAAAAGTTTTTAAAGTATGAACAGGTAAAGTAATGTGAGTCCTGAAGTCATATAGCTGGGCTCAAATCTGGCCTCACCATATGCTACATATTTGAGTAAATTACTTAACCTCTCTAAGTCACAGTTTTATTCTTTATTGAGATAACAGTAATCCTACCACAGGGTTGATATAAGAATGAACAGCTATAAAACACAAAAAGCACTTAGCCTCGTGCCATTAGCTATCATCACAGCAGCATGAGAATACTCCAGGCAAAAGAAATAACAGGTATAAAGGCACAAAGGAATGAAACTAGTTTGTGCATTTAGGAAACTAGATGTGGTATGGTAAAATGGCACGACAAATGTGAGAGGGCAGGATTGACAGATGCGAGGGGGAGAGAGGCCTTGAAAGCCATGCCCAGGAGCTTGCTCTTGATAGGACCCGGGAGCCAGTGAAAGCTTTTAAGCAAGCAACCTATTGAGAGGTGTGATGTAGGATCATCTCCATGGCAGCAAAGTGGAAAGTGGACTAGATTTAGCTTGTAGAGGCATATTGCTGTGTCACAAAAACAGCAGTCTCCTGTGCCACCCCTCTCTCGCCCAATTCCTACTCCCTAGGGGCAAATTCTTTGTGCGTTCTAACTCTTCTGGTATCTGCTATCTCTTTACTTCCAACTATCAAACTGATTCTTTTTGTTTGTTTTTGTTTTGATTTATTTTTTTAACTTTTTAATTTTATATTGGAGTATAGTTGATTATGTTCAAACTATTTCTTGATCTTTCCATCATAGATAGAAATAAGACTAGATACAATTATTAGACTGATTAATAAACAATAATACAGGGGATGGACCTAAGAAATGAATCTAAGAGAGAAGACAGAATGGATCAGCTGGACTTGCTAGTGAGTGAAAGCCCGATAATGGGGTGGGGGGGGATGTGAAGGAGGCGTTGTCTCAGTCAGAGACCATAGAAGCAGGCTGGGAGCAGAAAGATGAGTTCCGCCCAGGAGATGCAAAGTTTTAAGCACCATTTGCTGGACTATGACAAGTTGAGTATTACCCCCAGGCCCCTGTCCTGGTGGTTCCCCACTGCTCTAAGGACCAAGACTTGACAACTCAGGAGGTTTGGGGAAATGTAGATAAGAAAACCTGCTAGCTAGAACATTAAAACAGAGCTTCCTAATTTCATACCACGGAATGAGTTATAGATATGTACATAGTGGTCTCCTCTGCCCTCCAAGATGGAAGGGCCCAGTCCCTCCTGCATGAGCTGCCTCCTCTGTTTGCCCCACTTGGGGTCCTGCAGACAAGATTATTTCCTAGGTGTGCCATGAAGTGAAAGGATGTGTGAAGGACTTGAGAAGGCCCGGTGTGCTCACAAACAACATCCAGCCTACTGGGTCACCGGCCAGACCCCTTCTGTTCAACACTCTGTTGCCCTTTAAAAATGTCTACCTATCCCCCCATCATCACCCATTCCTATCACTACCCACCCCATTCAAAGCCATCTTTAAGGTATACCGAATCCCACAGTTTAGAGGGTTGAATCACTACCCACGGTGTGCTTCCGGTCAGGGTGGCTCTAGGCCCACACCTTGTAAGTCAAGCTCCCAGGAGACACTGCTAGGGTTTGCAGCACAACCAGCACGCTTGACATTTCTATTAGAACAATGGGACCCGATTGCCACCGGCAGGAAGTCCATCTTCACAGCTGCCAGCCCGTGTATCAAAACCACAATCCTCAAAAGAGTACGGAAGAATGGAGGAGGAAGATATTAAAAGCGAATTTGCGGGCGGCTACAAGAAGAAAACAAAAACAGTGGATGAGGTGACCTTGGAACCCTTTGCTTCCTGGCACTCCCCTCTGAATCATCACGCTCCACTTGCGACGCTGCAGACTCCGGGCTCCTGCAGGCAGGCGTGGGATGCCCCCGTTCGCCCCGGGAGCCTCGAGGCGTCACCGCGCGTTTCCACGCAGTGGTCCGGGGGGAAACAAGAGGGCGGCGGCCTGGCGAATGCTGCGGTCTGCGATTCCGGGAGAGCGTGGCCGCGCGCCGCACGGCTGCGCCTCGCCCTCCGATGACCACCGCCCTGCTCCCAGCCCCTCGCCCTCTGGCTGAGCCTGCGGCCAGACGCCCGGCGACCCTCGGCTAGCCTCCCACGCCCGGCCACCTCCTCCTCCGCCTTTTCCTCCTCCTCCTCCCCCGCCTCTTCCGTTTTCTGGAGGGAAAGCCTGCAGCCTCCTTCTGGGCTCCGCATCCCGGCTTAGGTAATACGCTTTCCTCTTTACGCCCCCCTCTCCTCGGCGCCACAGCCTCCCTTTCTGCTCGGATCCGGGTCCCCGGGCTGGGCGACCAGCACGCACCCGTCGCCTCTGCGGAAGGTAGGTGAGTAAATCTGGGCCAGCAGGGCTCCTTGCCTCTCCGCCCGGCCTGTGATGACCTCTGTCCGCTGCAGCGAGGCTGCCACCCGGCCCGGCCCACATCGTTGCTGCAACCAGCCGGGCGGAGGAGCTCTCGAGTCCTGCGGCTCCCTGGGCTCCGCAGAAACGACCCGAAAGAAGTAGACGGTGGGAAGAAAGATTGGCAAACACTTTTTTTTTAAAAATTCGATCAGCATTTTTAGGTCGAAGAAGCTGATCTGACAGTTGTCGAGAGCAGTGGCCCGGGTTCAAAGTGTAGATGGCATAGCTGTCAAGCGCCCCTTGGTTTTGCTTTGAGAGATGCTTGTTAGTGTCCATTGCTGCTGGCTGCCACTAGTGACCTACTAGATGAGCGTAAAATAACATGAAGGGACTATATTTAGAAAAGTCTTTGCCTCCTTGCTTTTAATTCACTGCATTTTGAAAGGCGGTCTGGTGAGACTTGCAGAGTTAGTTGGTGTGGCCAGAGTAGAGTAGTGGGGCTGGGGGATGCGGATATTTAACATGGGTTTGGCCGAATCGTGTATACCGTTAGACACGAAGAGCCTGAAAAAAATCCCTAGATTATTTAGTACATTCATGAAGAATACATATAAACAATCAAGGTGTGTACTTTGGAGATTTTCCGTTTTAAAGCAAATTTTAAGGCGTTGAATAAGCAGAAATTTGACCACTGTGTGAATGGCGTTCACTTCAAAAGAACAGTGGATTAAGGCTGTGTGGATAGACCACATGCATTCAACATGTGAGTGCATCCCACATGTTGAATAAAACATTTTTTGGTCGTTTTGCTGTGATTCCTAGCTTTGAACCCGAAGAAGCTGGTAAGGATCAGCCCTGCTCAGCCTGATAATAGTCTAATGATGAAAATAATCCACCGAACTACTATTGACTGATGAATTAGCTAAGTGACCTCATTTTTTACCTTTTAAAATAGGTTATAGACGGGGGGGAAGGGGCAATAGAAGAGTTCATTTTTTTCAAGGCAGATATTTGTTTGCATTCTTATTTAGAATCTATTTTTAAGCTTTTGTGGATTTTTATACTACTCTTGCAGTTAGTTCTTAGTCATGAAGAAAATTATGTAAAAGGCATAAAGTTACATTTTACTTTTTCATAGAGAAAGCTACCGTTTCTTTTCAAGTTATTGGACTAAATCACCACCTGGTTGGAAACTGCAGCTTGGACTCATGCCATTTAATGTGGAATATCTTATTACAGATTTAAATTACAGCTATACTTGTGGTAGTTCTGAAAAAAAAGATCATGTCTTATTTGACATATAAGGCCTGTGAAACAAAAGTTATAAAGTTATTCATTATATATTTACTTTTGCTTTTTTTTTGTGGCTGCATTGGGTCTTCGTTGCTGTGCACGGGCTTTTCTGTAGTTGTGGCGAGCGGGGGCTACTCTTCGTTGCAGTGCGCTGGCTTCTCATTGCGGTGGCTTCTCTTGTTGCGGAGCACGGGCTCTGGGCGTGTGGGCTTCAGTAGTTGTGGCTCGTGGGCTCAGCAGTTGTGGCTCAAGGGCTCTAGTGCGCAGGCTCAGTAGTTGTGGTGCACAGGCTTAGCTGCTCCGCAGTGTGTGGGATCTTCCCAGACCAGGGCTCAAACCCATGTATGTCCCCTGCATTGGCAGGCGGATTCTCAACCACTGTGCCATCAGGGAAGCCCAGCAAACATTTTTACATGTTCAGTCTCTTTTTTGTGGTAGGCAATCTTAATTCAAATCCTTTAATGTTATAAGAGCATTTTATTAATGGATTTTTACTGCAGATTACTGTGATAGTAATCTACAGCAAAATATTGTGCCTGATCATTTCTCTTTCACGTAACAGACTTATTTGTTACTTTTTCTGTGTTCCTAATCAGGGAAGACCAGAATGCAAATTTCAGTAACTTATTTATAACTTTTATTAAAATGACCCAACACCATCTAAAAAAGAAAAAACTTTATTTCAGCATTAAATGTGGTCAAGTATATATAAAAACAAATTGGCAAAATAAAGTATTAATCTATAAAATAATTCATTAAGATGAATTACCACGATGGAAAGTATCAGTTTCTTTCTCTCTCCATTGCTTTACTTTCTGTTTTATTTTGCTTTTCTTTTTTTTTTTCTTTTCTTTTGTTTTAGGGGTGGAGGAGGGTTGTTTTGCTTTCTTGTTTTTATTTTTAATCAACTAAATGTTAAAAATTTTTAACTTAATTATCCAAGTTTAAATTAATGTAAATATTTACTAACTTTTTAAATAGATACTTAAATTTGTCCTTTTCTTTACAGAGTGATGATGGTTAGGTTTCCCTCAATGCAAATGAGAGTTGTAACAAATTGCACAGGATTAAATTCAAATGACCAAAGGAAAATGTTATTTAATATTGCTTAAGGTAATCCTAATGTACTTAAAAAGATTTTTTTTTATCATCAGTAGTTTTAAAAATAGGATCTTATCTTCCAAGTTCTAGAAAACCCCTCTAGTTAATTCCTGAGAATTTGTAAGAATCACATATAACCACATATAATCCCAGTTTGATCTGGGAATCATGAAAGGTCTGTTTTAAAAATATGGTTGATTGTAAACTTCATGAATAGCAAAGAATGGGGGAAATAGAAATGAAAACGCAGATCAAAAAGGTAAATATTAACTAGCTTAGACATTAATCAATGGTTGCAGCATTAGCAAGAATGGAAGAGCATTGAGTATATTTGTATATTGGAGTGGCTTTAATGAGCCATTTATATCGTTTTAGTACTTAGCCTTTTCAAGTAAAAGGTACTATAAATATTTTTCTATCACTTTATGTTCCTTTGAAGGCATATGTTACATTCAGTATTATGTATTGTTATATTCAACATTTGTCAATATCTGTTAAAAATAAACATTTACCTCTACAAAATGGAAGTAGAATGATAAGAGATATGCTGCCATAAACCCAGCCTGCCAAAATGATACACAATGTGATCGCTGACCTTTACTTTCTTGCTATAATATTCAGAGAATATATTTTAGGTCATGTAATTTATCACTGCAGAAAAAAATAATAATAACCATCTTCTAAGAAGTTCTGTAAGAACTCGTTTGAATCATGTTTCCTAACAGTTATCATCCTAAAACTTGCATAATGAATAATCCCTTACAGATTAATTTTAGTGCAAGAAAATCCTTTTAAACATGTTTATCTCTAATGGAATGAAAATCAGTAAATTAAGTTACAGAACTCCCACTGTGTATCATGAGGAGATGGAAAAATTGTGTATCCTGCTCCCAAGGAACCTACAGCCTATTAGAGAGAGAACAATGGTGCCCCAAGGGCAGGCATGGGCCGGGGGCGGGGGGCTTAGGCCTTCCTAATAATGTTCATTAACCTGAACTGCTGTAGCCTATAAACACACACTAAGTATAAAAACCAGCGTGATTGCAGTGCAAAATCAACTACAAGGCAAAGAGCCTAGTGCCCTCTTTCAACTTAATTTTCATGACCCCGCCCCAACTTTTTTTTTTCATTCAACCAACAAATTAGATAGATGATAAACATCAAAAGCCTTAAAAATGTACATTTTTTGAACGTGTAATTTTATTTGTATTTTACCCTTTAAAAAATTTAGTAAAAAATATATATATGACATAAAATTTACCATTTTGACCATTTCCAAGTGTGCAATTCACTTGCATTAAGTACGTTACCATTGTTATGCAACCATCACCACTATCCATCTCCAAAGCTTTTTTATCATCCCAAACTGAAACTCTGGATCCATTAAACAATAACTCCCCATAACCTCCTCCCAGCCCTGGTAACCACCGTCCTACTTCCTGTCTCTATGAATTTGACTATTCTGGGTACCCCATATAAGTGGAATCATACAATATTTGTTCTTTTAAGTCTGGCTTCTTTCACTTAGCATAATGTTTTCAAGGTTGATCCATGTTGAGGCATGTACCGAATCTCATTCCTTTTTAAGGCTGAATAATAGTCCCCAACCTCTTTTTTTTTTTTTTTTTTTTTTTT
>NW_006791919.1:2145156-2170762 GCF_000442215.2 Lipotes vexillifer | reverse complement strand
CGAACCCGTGTCCCCTGCATCGGCAGGCGGACTCTTAACCACTGCACCACCAGGGAAGCCCCCCAACCTCTTTTATATGGAAAGTGGATATTAAAATATAGAGAAGTTTTGAACTGGAACAGACCATAGAAATCATTCCCTCCAACCTCTCTGTCCCTTCTTTCTTTTCCTTTCTTATGTTTACAGAAATGAGGAAAACAAGTCACTTGAGAGCTTACACATGTGGCCAGGGTTTTACACCTGGTTGGTTAAAGGCCAAGCAGAGCCTAAGAACCAGCTCCCCTGTGGCCTAAACAAGGCTCTTTGTACCACACACCCACGGTGGCCCACGTAGACCATAAGAGGCAAGTGTTAAATGAGTTGGTACGGAAAGTAAGTGTTGCAAAAGTTCAAAAGAAAAGATAAAATGACTGAAAAACGTTACATGCAAAAGGAAACGTTCAAAATGGATTTGATTAATATGATTAATGATAAGATTAACAATTATCAAAGCTATAAATAATATTCTGCTGGAAAAGTTTCTACAAGCCATACATCTTTCTTTTTGCCTTGAATTAGGCATTAAATTTGTATTTTTAAAAATATTTATTCTTTCCCACAGTTAAGATAGCTACACTGAATCTTCTTCCATTTTTTTATATTCTATGTGATTTCAGGTTTCATTTGTGACACCTCGGTTGTATGCTAAAAATATCTCAGCATATAAAAGCTTAAGCACATAGTTGGAAGACAGCAGATAGAAAAGAGTTTCTATTTAGTGAAAGTGTTTCTCACTCTGGGGAAGAGGATAAAAAAGGGCCACTAACAAATTTAAAAGTATTTCTAAATGGAATATTTTTTCATACTTTTCAAATGCATTCTGGGAAGACATTGAAATGTATACTTTAGGCAAGTATTATGCTAATGTGGAATACTTATTATGTAGGTCAACTTGCATTTTTTTTCCAGCATTTAATTTTTGTTACAAAAAAGACCATATAGTTGACCCTTAGCGGACCAAGGCCATTATTCTTAGTCGCAGTAGCTATAGCTTTCCCTGTTCTGCTCCTGAATAACTAGTGAGAGACATAGCTGACTGTTGCACCTGGTGTTCCCTTAAATTGTCAAATAAAAATTAGATGAGTGACATTGCCTGTCCTCAACCCAGATTTACTGGATCAATATCTCCAGGGGAAAAGTCTAAAAATCTGTATTTTTAATGAGTGTTTCAGTTGATTCTTGATCTTACTAATTTGGGAGACACGACTTTAGCACAAGTTCCCATTTACAAGCTACCAGAACAACATTTGAGGATAGAGGACTTCTTTGTGGTCTATTGCTTTGAGAAGCAGCAGTGAGCAAAAATGTGGGCTAATGTGCTACAACAGTAGCCTTACTAGGGTGAGGTAGACTGATCAGCTTAGAAATGGGCGTGTTATGTCAACGCTATTTGAAGAATGGGAAGAAGGGAGGGAGAAATGTGAAGGTTAAATAGATGGATTTACATATCCCATATTTAATGTCTTCTCCAACAAAACCAAATAAAACTTACCATTTTTGACTATTTAATCAAGAAAATTAATCAAGATAGGTCACCTCCAGATGTCAGAGCATAATATCAGATTCTGATTTGGTGCTCAAAAATGTGGTTCAGTTGCTAGTCATCCACATACAGCTTTGTTTTTTTTTGTAAATGAATGTAGAATATATGTAGACTTTGATATAAATAAATATGGGCCCACATGCCTAATGGCACCTGGGTAATGCTGATAAAATACAAGTATAATAAACAATATGACAAAGATGAATTCTATATTTACAAAGCTAAGAGAAAATTCATAAGCCAACATTTATTGAACACCCCTGAGGTATGTGCTAAGAGTCATAAGAAACCATGCATGTTTAAATCTCCTGCCAGACAAGGGCATAGATAAGCAAACCAATGTACAGTGTGTTGGAGAGCTGGGATAGAGATTTGTCCTGCCTCTGTTCTCCTGTGGTCCAGGTACCCAAGATGGAGGGTCAGGTATGGCTCCTGGAGGAGCCAACTCTCTCTCCACACACACACCCTTTAAAAAACTTTCGATCTAAATAGAAATACATACAGAAAAGTATGCAAGTCCTAAGGGTGTAGCTTGATGAATGTACACAAAGTCAACCCACCCATGTAACCATCACTCAGATCTAGAACATTCCCAGTGCCTAAAAGCCCCATCATTTACCCCAATCAATAATCCTTCCTTCTCCAAGGGTAACCACCACTGCAACTTCTAACACCATAAGTTAGTTTTGCCTTTTTTTGAACTTCAACTAAATTAAATTGCTCCACGTATATTTTTTGTGTCTGACTTCTTTCACTCAACAGTATGTTTTTGTGAGGTGCATCCACATTGCTGCCTATAGCAATAATTCATTAATTCTCACTGCTGTATAGTATTTTCTTTTGCAAGTATGCCACAGTTTATTTCATTTTCGTGTTGATGGTCACGGGTTATTTCTAGTGTGAGGTTACTGCAACAAATTATGCTGATCATAAATATTCTTGTACATGTCTTTTAATGTATATGTGCAGGAATTTCTGTTGAGTACAAGTCTATAAGAGAAATTGCTAGGTCATAGGTTATGCTTATATTCAACAAATTATAAACAATTTTCCAACATGGTTGTACCTATTTCATTCGCACCAGCAGTATGAGTCTCATTGCTCTACATCCTCATCAAACCTTGACATTTTCAATCTTTACTTTTAGCTATTTGGTTGGACATGCAGTGATACCCTGTTGCGACTTTTAAGTTGCATTTTCCTGATTATTAACAAGTTACACTATCTTTCCATATATTTATTGGCCATTTGAACATCTTATTTTATGAAGTATCTGTTCAAGTTTCTGGCCCTTGAACTGATTCTGAGAAGGTGAGTAGAC
The DNA here is from genome assembly GCF_000442215.2 of Lipotes vexillifer. Lineage (NCBI taxonomy): Eukaryota > Metazoa > Chordata > Mammalia > Artiodactyla > Lipotidae > Lipotes > Lipotes vexillifer. Next base: position 2,167,859 of record NW_006791919.1, on the reverse strand, counting down.
ATTAGGCATAAGGCAGTTGGAAGGGCATGTCAGCCAGAGGGAACAGCATGTGCAAATTAATGATCTGCCCTGAGCATGGGAGTAAATGGACAGATGGTGGGAAATCAGCCACTAAAATGCTAAACTTAATCAGAGACTATGAAGTGATGACAGCAACATTGCAGAGATCAAAGTGAAACAGCACTAAAGAAGTAGAGGCAGTCCCATGCTGTACTACTTAGTGGATTCTGAGAAATGTGTGATGATCAAATATCTGAAAGTTGAGCAAAGCTCATATACTGGAAGGACAATTCAGTTTCCAATGACCTAAAAGGTAGTGTTTGTAAATGCCTGTTAATGCTTGTGGTACAGTTTTCCTTCTGGCCTAGGTAACCAGGTGGGTAGATGAGCGTCTCCTAGGGATGTCAGGGGAGGCTATTGTTAGCAAGTTGCACTTTAGCCATTGTTGGTTACTCCAGTTGAGCCCATTACATACTTCGTGTGGGCCCACTTCTGTTCTCCATCCTTTCTGGCAGCTTCCATTCTTTAAACTACTCCCTAAAGCAGCCCTAACCTGGAAGGGGAAGAGGAACAAGGTCTCTGTTTCCCTTACAACAGCAATGTGAGCTAATTTAGAGCCTTGGCCAGTCCCTCAGCATGTGCCCACCTAGGGAGTGTCCTGGCCAGCTGCACCCCTTTGAGAGGGGTCACCAAAAACACTTCTTGTAAAGCACCCAGGTATTTCATGGAAGTCGGACCTTCCCCAACAGCAATAGCAGTCAGGCAGGGCCACCACACAGTAATTTCAAATTGCCAGAGGAAGAGTGACAGACTGAATTCAGTTTATGAATTGTGAGGATGGGGTGGAGTCATTGTCTAATGGGCAAAAATGTGGGCTCTGTAAAAGTAGTAGGTTATCTTCAGGAAGAAATGAATGTCAACAGAAATGCTTTGACCTACTTGCCTATTCATTAGTGAGCAGCTCTGTTTTGTTGAGGGCCCTTATCTATGTTGTCACATTTCTGTCACCGTGAGCAACACAAGGGTATGGCCTGGTACAAGCAGGCTCATCACACAAAAACAGACACCCTTGGCTCTAGAATCTCCACAAATTTCCCGACAAAATATCCCCCTTGACAGAATAGTGACCCTCCTGAGCCATCTGTAGATGGTCTACCATGAAGCGAGGGTAGTCTTCAGCCTCCAGGAGACAAAGTTTCCACCCAGACACCCAGAAACTGAAGCAATCAGATCTGGCTTGCATAAAGGAACTTTTTTCTGGGTCATTCAAAGAATTACAAGTAGTTTCCAGCCTTTTAGATTTAATGGAGTAGTAAATTTTCAGAAAAGATTTTAGTGACCCCTATAAAGTTGCCGACTTCTTATTTTTCAAGTAAGGACTGTGATTGTGGGTTCTGTGAAGTTGTATTTAATAGTCATAGCTGTCATTTGTCATCTACTATACGCAAGGCTCTGTGCTTGGTACTTTTCCAGAAATACCTCTTTTGATCTTCACAATGTCCCTGCAAGATATGTATTATCTTCATATTACAGATGGAGAGGCTCAGAGAGGGTAGGTAAATTACCTGATGCCACACAGCTAGTTGATGGCACAGCCCTGGTTTTTAAGCCAGGTCTATCTGATTCCGAAGCCTATGTCTTTCTCATTTTACTGTTTATCACGTCTGAAATATGTGTATATTATTCAGATATGATTTTTAATATCTGGTGTTCTGATGAGATGATAAGATGGTCAGAAATTAAAATTGAGTTTTGTCTTTGTAGAGAGATTTGGGCTTCCAGGAAAAGTCTTAAAAGCTTTTTTTTTTTCTAGTTGGCCTACTTCAGTTTACTCAGTGTTTCTCTAATAGATGTGAAAATTCCCTAAAAGCTAAAGAGACTGTTTCTATCTGACACTGTGACACGATCTTATGTAAACATGTAGATATACATTTGGTCTGAGATGGTGAGGAATGTAGCTTCTTTAAACCTGTTCTGCTCAAATGTGACTTGAAATAGGTTGTCACAAAATAAGGCTTATAAGAGTATTTCAATGTTCACTGATCATTAATGATTTGGCTTTTAAAGTGAGTAGCTCCTAGTGGGAAAGATTGTCTTACAGAATTAAACTTATTGACCACATAAACAGGAAAGAGAACCCTACCCCAGTCCCCTGTTTGACCAGAAAAAAAGAAGACAAAGGAATAGATTGGGTTGGCATTTGCTAAGATTATCAAGGTCTCTTTGGGCTAAATTGTATTCTCTCTAAATTTGTACGTTGAAGCCCTAACTCTCCAGTACCTCATAATATGACTGTATTTGGAGATAGGGCCTTTAACTTAACTCAGTTCAAGGTTAAGTGAGGTCATATGGGTGGGCCCTAATCCAATCTGAATGGAGTCTTTATAAAAGAGGGAGAGACTCCCACGGATGCTCGTCCACAGAGGAAAGTCTGTCTGCAAGCCAAGGAGAAACCAACCCTGCTGACACCTTGGTCTTGGACTTCCAGTCTGCAGAACTGTGAGAAAATAAATTTGTTGTTTAAGCCACCCAGACTGTGGCATTTAGTTATGGCAGCCCTAGCAAACAAATACAAGAGGAATTACGTATTCGGCATGAGCTGACCCCCTCCCTGCCCCTCATGCCAAGACAGCCAGTTAAGAGAGATATCAGTAGAACATAGATGAGCTTTTATTATCCAGCAAAGATGGTTTACAATGAGACTGAGGATCAGCTAGGGGAAAGGTTTTCCTGAGAGCAGAAGGAAAGTGAGTATCAAATAGTGATTTTTTAATAATCAAACTACTGACAGCTATCAGGGAGGTGTGTGTGTTTCTCTCCTTTTTGCTATATAATGTACCTTATAATAATAATATTTTTACGATTATTTATCCAGTGATTGCTCACTTCTTCCCTTAGTTAACAGCTAACAATTTATGAAAGGATTTTATTGGCTAGAGCACTGGCTAACAGTGTGCTCTGGTCAATAAAACTGGTTTTCTGCTGTTTCACCTGGGCTTGAATCTTGTCCCAGCCACTTCCTAGCTCTGTGATTTTGGGCAAATTATTTACCCTCCTGTGCCTCAGTTTCTTTATCAGTAAAATAGAGATAATAGTACCTTCTCCGAAGGGTTGTGTGAGAATTAAACAAATTAACATATGTAAAAACATATGTAAAGTGCTTGGAAGGATGCCTGCCATATAGTAAGTACCTAATAAATGTTAGCGATTATTATTTTAACTTGGGCTTTTTCTCTGCATATGAATAACTGTTAGCACATGGTTTCACCAAGATATCTGGCCACCAGGTGCCAGCCCCCCTGAAATAACCAGCATAGTATTAAAGATGAATGAACAGCCTGAAGAACAGTAGCTACTAAATCTCAGTGTTTAGCATCATCTAGGAGGCTGACAAAACTACAGATTCCTGGAACCTGTCCCCAGCGGTTCTGATTCACTAAGTTGGGATAGAGCCCCAGAAATCTGTCTTTTTAATAGGCGCCTTAGGTAATTCTAACATGTGGTTGCCAGAATACCCATTAAATACTAATCCAAAGGAATTTCTTCTATATTCAAAGCTATTAAATTATGGTAAACTTACTAATCATGAATCTATAATAATTTTCATTTAGAGTATTTGAAATGTTTAAATAAAGCCAACTTAGGTCAATAACGCATATATAAACTTTTAAAAAAATTTTATTTATTTCTATTTATTTATTATTATTTTTGGCTGTGTTGGATCTTCACTGCTGTGCGTGGCTTTCTCTAGTTGCAGCGAGCGTGGGCTTCTCATTGCTGTGGCTTCTCTCGTTGCGGAGCACGGGCTGTAGAGTACACGGGCTTCAGTAGATGTGGCGCATGGGCTCTAGAGTGCAGGCTCAGTAGTTGTGGCTCACGGGCTTAGTCGCTCCCCCGCATGTGGGATTGTCCCAGACCAGGGCTCGAACCCGTGTCCCCTGCATTGGCAGGCGGATTCTTAACCACTGCACCACCAGGGAAGCCCAATAACGCATATATAAACTTGTTTTTAAAAATCATCTGAATGATAATTTCCATGAGTGTTAATACAAGCTATTAATAAACTCGAAGAAATTCTGTATTGGATGTAGCCCTCAGTTTCTCTCAAGTTGAGTCCTTCAAAGTGAGGGCAGATTGTCCATTATGCCCCTGAGTGTTGTGGCCTGGCTGAGTGAATTGAATTGAGGACAGATGGAGAAAGAGATATGGAAGCAGCTTACAGGGAGAAGCACAGAGGACTGTGGCTCATTCATTTGGAGGAAACAGTCCATTCAGCCAGAAAGTAGCAGGCTAGCTATGCAAATTAGTTAGAAAGTCTTGCATGTACATGTTGATAGCTGTGAGAGATTTTTTTTTAGGGGGTTAGGACCCTGGAGCTAGAGAAGTTCTGGGTTCTATAGGATGGCTGGAGAAAGCCTGGTCCTAAGCTGAAACTGCGTGTTCAACCTGGAGCTTGACAAGACACCGTAGTGTTTTCTAGGTTCAGAATAAAAGGTGATTAAGGTTGAGTGCTGGGATAACTTTGGAACTGAAAAATCTGATTTACTGTGTTATGATGAATTCTTAAAATCTGTGCACCTGTTAATTACAGGACTAAAGTTTAGAGCTGCTATTTTTTTCCCCCATTGGTCAAGTTGCTGTGCTCAGGTGAAGTGAGAATGGTCATTATTGAGGAAATAAAGGTCAGGTTCAAAGGTGAGAAACTCCAGATCTCTGGGCAGCTGTATAGAAACTTATCAGGACTAAGTTGGTGAGTTTTCCGTGTGAGAAGGGTGGTGGTGTTGCCTGGAGATTGTAGCCTGTGTGAGTAACTCACCTGAGTGTTCTGAGGGCGTCATAGGGAGAGATTCTTGGTTATCCAATGGTGTGGTGGTACGGTGTTTCTTTTACCAAAAAAAAAAAAAAATTGACTTTAACAAAGTTGAGTAAAATAGACAATACTGGTATTGTTAATTTAGGAAGTTTTCAAACTGGGCTCCTTAAAATCTTCATGGTGCTTTTAAGATAAAAAGCTGCTTAGGTACTTAGGTTCAATTAGATTCTTAGGTACTTAGGTTCAATTGATTCTTTTTCCTTTACTTACAATAACCTCATAACATGTACCAAGATATCAAAATAATCAAAGTTATTGAATTTATACACTTGGAGCTTCTGTATTCTACTGATATGTATCCATGTGTGTATACATTATATATAACTTATAATTTAGAGCATACAGATACCATAAATTGTTTCTAAGTCAAAGTGCCTCAGCTGTATTAATATAACCATTTTTCTTAATGTTGAGGTTTAAGTCAACCAAAGTGAATTTTTTTTTAACATATTATTCAATCCTTGGGGGGAAAAGGCATTTAGGTAGGCAGCTGTTTTTGTTTAATTTTTAACTCTATCATCTCTACTACCTGATGTTTATGTTGTCACTACAGTACCACTTTGTTTGGACAGTTATCTCCAGGAATTGAGGAATTCTTGTCCTTTGTGCTTAATTGTTCCAAGATATTTTAAAATATAATTTCTTATTAGAAAAGCAGTATATATTTATTGTAGAATATTTGAAAATTATAGAAAAGCATAATGAAAAAAATCCTCCACAATTCTAGTACCCAGTGATAATTACCATTAAACGTCTGTTTATCATTAAAACATCACCTACTGGCCTTTCAAGCTCTCTATATGTATAAACAGAGTGCATGTGTGTATAAACACAAATTAGGAGCACACTATGATACTATATATACATTTAATATTGTAACATTAACATATCCCTATTAAATATTCTTCAAAAATATTATTTTAAGAACTACATTGTAGTCTATCTTACATTGCACCAATGTTTAAGATTATTTTTAACTTTTTGCTGCTGTCAATAATACTAATCCTTCTTCTGTGGAAATATTTTAACACAACTGTGACTTAACACAAAATAGGGCCAGATTGGAGTTACTGGCTAAAGGTAATAACATTTCTAAGGATCTTGATACATTTTTCTCAAATTGCCCTGTGGAAACCCACTTCTTTGCACGCCCATTAGCAGAGTATCAGCACCTGTTTCACCACACCTGCAAGAATGAAAATTAACTTTAAAACCAGTTTTGTCCATCTAATAGTGAAGTAGGATGTTTCATTGTTTTTATTAACTTTCCTTTTATTACTATTGAGGTTGGACATATTTTCTTAGGGTGGTTGACCCATAATCTTAAGAAAATAGCATATATTGTTTAAAGCAGACCTGATTAAGACAAAACAGCTATAACAATTCACAATTAACTCCATTGCATTGACATCTTCATTGTTGTACTAATTCTCAGCCTCCTAGAGTCCATTAAAGGAACTTCTTTATTTTATTTTATTTTATTTTATTTTTTAGATCTATTTTATTTATTTATTTATTTTACATCTTTATTGGAGTATAATTGCTTTACAATGGTGTGTTAGTTTCTGCTTTATAACAAAGTGAATCAGTTATACATATACATATGTTCCCATAAAGAGCATGAGCTTCTGTGTGAGCCCTGCCAGTTAGTCTTGTGTAACCCTCAACAAGTTGCTTAACTTCTCTAAGCTTCAGTTTCCTTGACTGTAAAGCAGGGCTGATAATCCTCACAATAATTCTCACAATACTGAGATAGGAATTATTAAAGCATTCAGTAAAATGCAGCTACTATTGAAACTGAGAAATGTTTCTCTCCTAATTACCTGATAGATATGTCAAGGTGTGGTAGCATGCCTCTTAGAAGCCAGAAATTTTCAAGTCCCAACAAGTTGCATGTTTGAATTCACTTTATTATTTAAACTTGGTAGAAGAGCAGCACAGCTAGTGGGACGTTTTTAATAGAAAAAAAAAAAGGTGGTTGCGGTTGGGAGATCACCTGGATTGCTAGCCCAGTGTGACCCCAGAGTCCTGCAGGACACAAACATGCTTGCTGGTGTGCTTGGTACTTTAGAAAGTTGCCCCCAAACTGATGGGATAAACGGGCTTTCACTTCTTCCTTCTTCCTTTGGGGGAAAGGGTGAAAGAAAGAGCACTACTTTAATAATGATGTTGCTAAGCTTGTGTGCTCATTCGAAGGTCATTACGTGAACTTGGCTTTTCCTTTAACTTAACATTGTGCTCATGTATCCACCTGCCTATTGGTCTAGGGTTTTATAAATATAATGTAGATTCTCATTCAAATTCTTTCTTTCACTGAGGATTCAGTTCTTTGCATAATGGATTTGAGACTATAAATCTTTTGATCTTTAAAAATAAGTTTCAATTTTTAGATGATATCTAGTCTTCCACACGGAGGATGCGACTGTGATCTATAGTAGCTGTTCAGCCATGCTGACCGGTTGACTGACAGATGGGTTGTTAGCAGTGCTGAGGCACCCTGACATCACTCTCTGAACTGCTTTCTCTTTCACATTCTTGTACTTTTCCAGCTGACGGCCCGGAGGGTGGGTGCCGATTCCACCAGACGCTGCAACTGAAAAGCCAGGTTCAGAAATGTCAGGTATCCTCCGGGAGCTGCTCTGTGTCTCTGAGAAAGCTGCCAACATTGCCCGGGCGTGCAGGCAACAGGAAGCCCTCTTCCAGCTGCTGATAGAAGAAAAGAAAGAGGGAGATAAGAACAAGAAGTTTGCAGTTGATTTCAAGACCCTGGCTGATGTACTGGTACAGGAAGTTATAAAACAGAATATGGAGAACAAGGTAAGAAAGGGCCCAGCCAATGTAATTGCAAAATATTTGCCCCTGTGGTTTTTCCCCTCTATAGAATAGCATCCTTTCTCCTCGCCACCCCTGCCCCCATTACTGACACCTTGGAGTCTAATAAACAACTTGGGTTTTTCCCCTTGTTTTGACTACAATATTACCAAAATGTGTGCTGCAGAAAAAAATTTTAAATACAGAAAAATAAGAATCCTCTTAATCCTACCACTAGAGAAAACCACAGCTGTTTTGCTAAATATTGTTAGAATATTTTCCTTCTGTGTGTGTACATGGCACATACAATTTATTTCAAAAGAATGAGAACATACTGTTTTATAACTTTTGTTTTAACTTGATATATTAAGTCCCACCTTTTGACATAATCATTTATCTAATGGTTGCCACAGTTATGGTCTCATAGAGTCCTGGAGACTTAAAGTCTCCCTTTATTTGAGTAGGAAAACATTGTTTATAACTAACAATGATTGTAATTCTGGGTCTTTTAAGCTGACTGGGGAAAAGAAATTATATTCATAAGTAGTAATAAGAAACAGTAACATTGGCAGACACTTATAAATGCTTACTATGAGCCAGGTACTCTTCTAAGGGCTTTAAATATATTAATTTAATCATAACAATTTTTATGAGGTAAGAACAATTATTTCATTGTAATGGATGGGAAAAGGGAGACACAGAGAGGTTAAATAACTTGCCTAAGGTTGCACAGCAAGTGAATGGCAGGGCTGGTTTTTGAACCCAGGCTGACTGAGTCTGTGCTCTTTGCAATACTATATTGCCTTTTATATGGTAATCTAATAATTTCTTTTCTTTTAGGTTTGGGAGGATAGAATTTTATGTCGGAAAGCCCTACAAAATATTAGAATCGTTTCTATGAAATTCTCAAAATATTAGGAATCATTTAGAATCATTTAAGTGAATTCTTGACCACAGGCAGGAAGAGAGAATAAATGACCCCTTGAAATTTCTACAAACTGTACTTTTTCATGTCCTATAATATCTGGCTCCAATAAACTAAAAAGGAAGCAAATTTATTTTTGTTACTGATCAAGAGCTGGGTGGAAGGGATGGTTGAGCAACTGGATTAGAAATGTATCAACGTTAAGTTCTGTGGGCTAATATTTGCCCCAGAGCGTTATAACAAGTTCAGGCAGTTGTTCATTCATGAAGTATATGCCAGGACTTATGAACACATAAATGATATTGGCTTGTATAAAATAGTTTCATGACTCTCCTATACTGTAGCCTCAGAAAGCATTTCTAGGCAGGTTGTGGGAGACTGGAGCTTCAGCCCTGGATGAATTGATAAATCGGCTCAGTGCCAGCCCGTGTTGATTTGCATTGTCCTTTTTTTTTTTTAATTTAATTTTATTTATTTATTTTTGGCTGCGTTGGGTCTTCGTTGCTGTGCACGGGCTTTTCTCTAGTTGCGGTGAGCGGGGGCTACTCTTCATTGCAGTGCGTGGGCTTCTCGTTGCAGTGGCTTCTCTTGTTGCGGAGCACGAGCTCTAGGCTCGCGGGCTTCAGTAGTTGTGGCACGTGGGCTCTAGAGCGCAGGCTCAGTAGTTGTGGCACACAGGCTTCATTGCTCCGAGGCATGTGGGATCTTCCCGGACCAGGGCTCCTGAGAATCTTCCTGGACCAGGGCTCGAACCCATGTCCCCTGCACTGGCAGGCGGATTCTTAACCACTGCACCAACAGGGAAGTCCCGACTTGCTTTGTTTTTTAAAAGAGTTAAAAATAACAAGTAGTTCTGGGCATTATTAAAGCTACTGGCCATCTGTGAATAACTGAGCTCAAATATTTGAAGCATTTCCTTGCTTTTATTGCTTGAGAACCATACTCATATCATAATTCAGCACATATTTTGAGAGAAATTATCTTTAGTGCAGAGAAAATCAGAAGCAAAATGTGTCTGAAAGCTTCCTGGTCATACAGAGATGAGAGAAAATTCCTATTTAGCTTTTTTTTTTTTTAATTCTATATTGGCACATAAATCGTTGGCAAATAAAATAATTCCCCTTTTTTGCTATATCACCTTTCTAGCCTGATGGCTAATGATACCTCCAACAGGTACAGAAAACACACCTGAAAATGAAAACAAAATCAAATGTTATCCTCTGATACCTTCTATCCAGTCTCAAGTAATCATCTCAGGTACTTGGTCAATAACATTAACTTGTATAAGCTACTTAGGTACTGTTTAGGAGCAACAGTTAAAACATCTCCTTTGCAAACATTCTAGCTCTATGGCCCTTAACTAGAAGGATGAAGTTTCTAGAAGTACTTCTGCAGACTCAACAGAACATAAGGAAACCAGACTTCTACCATGATTTGGACTTTCTAAAGGGGCAAAGGAGCAGGGAACTATTAGAAAACTAAGTACTGAACCAAGCTGACTTCACTTTTTATACTTGTTATACTTGGATTGATTTCTGGAATTGTAAATTTCAGATCTAATTGTGCTATTTAATTTGAAGTATAAAATGAAAATCTGTTTAGAATTGAACATAAATGTGGGATTTTTTTTCCCCTTTATTGTTGTATTTTTGTCATACTCTGAATCATTCAGTTTCCAGGCTTGGGGAAAAAAATTTTTGGAGAAGAATCCAATGAGTTTACAAATGATTTGGGTAAGTATAAAAGTCTTAATGTATTTTTATAACTTAATTATCATATGGTATTTTTATTTTCAACTTACATCATGAAGTAAATGGATGTTTGGAGGCCTTTCATGTAAATACATATTTGAATGTTAAGCTTCATTCAGTACTTCAGAATATCATGCCATTTACCATAGGGAGATGTGGCATCTTAGGATTATTTAGCAAGTCCACATGTATTATTCTAGATATAAATCTGTAGCATTTGAATAACATATGATTTAACCTTTGGGAAAGTTGCCTGGCCCTTTGGGAATCTGATGGAAGTTATAGATGCCCCCAGAAAGATGCACATCTACACAGTTTTACAGGCAATTTCAAGTCCAAGTAAACCCATTTGTGGACCTCCTAGGGAGTCCATAGACCTTGGCTGAGAATGTATAGGAGGCCCTGTCCCTGAAATCACCTCATGGCTTCTCTGGTCTCAGAACCTCTGTAAAGGGAGTTGGACAACCAAAAAGTTTCCTTTTACCACCAAGTTTTAACTCTTATTTATTAGTTTCCTGTGGACCAAATTCTCCTTTGATGGACCGCCAGTTCCCTTGGGGTAGAGAGGAAAATATCAAAATCGCTGATCCTTTTTAGAGAAACAAACTTTTTAGTTGTCTGGGTTTTTGTTTGTTTAATGGTAGAAGATTAAAATAGTGAACTTTAAACACTGATCATGTGACAAATAGTTAAACATCTAGAGGCATGTTTACAAAGAAAAATAATTTCTGAATTAACTCTGGAGAAAAATTTGTCTCCTTCATGGGCAGTGTATTAAAATGCACTTAATTCTATGACACTCAGTAAGAAGAAAGAAAAATCTCATTTAAACTTAAGATTAAAAAAACCACTTGTACAGGAATAAAGACGCAGTTGTAGAGAATGGACTTGAGGACATGGAGAGGGGGAAGGGTAAGCTGGGATGAAGTGAGAGAGTAGCACTGACATATAGACACTACCAAATGTAAAACAGATAGCTAGTGGGAAGCAGCCGCATAGCACAGGGAGATCAGCTCGGTGCTTTGTGACCACCTGGAGGGGTGGGATAGGGAGGGTGGGAGGGAGGGAGACGCAAGAGGGAAGAGATATGGGAACATATGTGTATGTATAACTGATTCACTTTGTTATAAAGCAGAAACTAACACACCACTGTAAAGCAATTATACTCCAATAAGGATGTTAAAAAAAAACACCTGTGACTAACCCGTAAGAAATCCTACACTTAAAATCCTGTTTGACTACTTCATAAACAGTTGTTTTAATATTTCATTTATGTATCTAGAATTATAGGGGCAAAAAGGCATTCCACGTTCATTTTCCTTAGAACTGAAGGAGAGAATGGGTTTAGCAGAGAACCATGGCGAAGGGGAGAGGCTGGTGGAGGAGGTGAGGTGAGACACTGGAATTTCAAAGGAAGGAGTTTGGATTTTCCTCTAAGCATGATCAGAATTCAGTGGCAAATTTTAAGCAAAGGAGAAATGTGATATGATTTGCTCCCTTGAATGATCCCATGACTTTTACTGAGTCTAGTGTAGGTGCTCAGCAAGTGGCAGTGATTAGCATTATTATTCCCCAACTTTAACAGTCTCATTTAATTGAATTGAACTACATGTAATTGACTGTTTCTTGCTGTTTCAGAATCATCATTGTAATAGACTCACACTGTGCTTCCCAAACTCTAAGGGTCACATGAATCACCTGGGGATCTTGTTAGAACTCAGTAGGTCGGGGATGGGGACTACAGTTCTGAATTTCTAACAAGTTCTCGGGTGATGCAAATGCTGCTGTTCTTGGAATGGCTAGGTTAGCTAGGAGTATTTGTCTATATACCACAAAATCTCCAAAGTGCCATGTTTTCTTAATTTAAAAAAAATTTATATTCTGCATTGCTGTGACTTTCTGTTGCTATTAACTTGCCTGTTTTTGCCAGCCTCTTTTCTTACTTTTGCGGGGGCTGGAAACCAGATTAAGCAAGGGTCTAAGAAGTGTCTTTGAAGTGATAGTAAAGCACCTGGACTTGGTAACTTGGGATTTCAATTGCAGAAACAACTTTGCTTACATGCTGATGTCCAGTGGTTTCACAGAGAGCTATTCTATGTATGTCATTTAGAGTCCTACAGCTTTACCACATTTAAAGATTCATGTACTTCATCTTGTGTTACTTTACTGAGCATAAACAATTTAGGGAGGTAGAAGCCCTTCCTTGTACTGATAAGAACTCCATTCTTTTCAATAACATATTCAAATGTGAATAGGGTGACCCACAGTATATTAAAAGTCAAAAGGCGAAAAATATAAAAGATTGATTATCAGGGACTCAGGGTTCTTAACTGGTCCATGAGCTCCCTTAAACTAGATACAAAAAACTGTGCATGTGCCCATGTGGACATTTTTCTGGAGAGTAGGTCCTTTGACACCTGGAATTCATTCCTCACTGTTAGGTACATGACTGACAACTGAGCAGCTATGACTTTATGAAGGCCACTGGGTGATTCTGGCAATCAACCAGGTTAGGAAACACTGGTATGGATATATTGCCCTCACCTAGTCTGAGGTGCCCTCACAGCTTTTTTTTAATTTTAATTTTTTTTTTTTTGCGGTATGTGGGCCTCTCACAGTTGTGGCCTCTCCCATTGCGGAGCACAGGCTCCGGATGTGCAGGCTCAGCGGCCATGGCTCATGGGCCCAGCCGCTCCGCGGCACGTGGGATCTTCCCGGACCGGGGCACGAACCCGTGTCCCCTGCATCAGCAGGCAGACTCTCAACCACTGCGCCACCAGGGAAGCCCCCTCACAGCTTTTGTTTCTTCCCACCCCTCTGTTGTTCTTTCTCCCCTGAAACTTGAGATGTAATGGTCTTTAGTTTGTCTTTACTCTAGGGGAAAAGATTATCATGAGACTGTGTCCAACAGAGGAAGAAACAGTAGATCTTCTCAACAAAGTCCTTAATGGTAACAAGTTGGCATCTGAAGCATTAGCCAAGGTTGTACATCAGGACGTTGTCTTTAGTGACCCAGCTCTGGATGCAATAGAGATCAACATTCCACAGGACACTTTGGGAGTTTGGGTGGATCCTATAGGTAAGTAGAGAGAGTGTTTGCTTTTGTTTATTTGCTTTCATTAGTAATCCTTTTGCAATAGAGATCAACATTCCACAGGACACTTTGGGAGTTTGGGTGGATCCTATAGGTAAGTAGAGAGAGTGTTTGCTTTTGTTTATTTTCTTTTATTAGTAATCCTTTTTTTTTTTTTTTTTGGTGGGGGGTTAGAAAAATAAAAATTGAGGGTATGGTTTAACTCTCCTAGGAGTTTTAAAAGTTTTGAATTTTTAAAATGATAAATGACTTTCACTGCCGTGGCCCGGGATCAATCCCTGGTCAGGGAACTGAGATCCCACAAGCCGTGCAGTGCAGCCAAAAAAAAGAAACGAAGAACTGAGGTGTGTGTTATATACATATATCTATCACATATATCTATAACATATGTGTGTGTGTACACACATACACACGCACACACTCAGGCATATATACAAAGCTGAATTAACTCATTTTTGAAAGACCTCAGGGGCCAGACTGCTAAATATGAGAGAAGAATGAAGTGATAGCAGCTATAACTAATTGAGCACACATGCCATTTTAAGAACACTCAGCACCAGCAGATTATTGCCATCTGGGAATGCTGTCCAGCTCATCAAATTTTTTTAAAAAAATCAAAATCCAGGTTTTTATGTGAGATCTCACAATTTAACCACTGGCTACTAATTCAGTTAAACAAGCAAACAATCAAAACCACTATACAGGCCAAGCAAAACACAGCTGAATGTGACTCTTAGCAGTCGTTTTGTGAGTCCTGTGTAAACCTTACCATTAATTTTGTGGTCATGATTATGGTAGTACCATAATGTATAGCTCATTGTTTAAAAAGTGTAGTCCTCTCTCAATGATGCTATTAATATAAAGCCCTAGGTATTAATCTTCGGAAGTCCCCCTTTTTCCCCTAACCTTCCTGGCATATTCTACCCAGTACAACTGTGACCAATCATGCTGAACAGGCAAACTCCCCCCACCCTCCCCATCCTACAAGCACATTAATAATGATAGAAATGCCTTTAGTCATCAGAGAATTAGAGAATATTCAGCCTATGGATAGTATATGCAAACTAAGAATGTTTTCCAGAATCTTTTATTGCTTGAAGGTAAATCAGCCTCAGTTAAGGTTTTTGAGGGACAGAAACCTTGTATTCTTGTTCTATCCTGAATTGATTCTGTTAGCCAGCTCTCTGGATCTTGTGCCTGGCACATCCTTAACTGGGCATTAACTCATTAGATGTTGGCAGTCAGCTGCTGGCATGTACAGTCTTTTAAGAAGAAACCTAGCTACTTGGCTTCTTTTTCTCAGGACTACCATCAATTTCTTCCTCTTGTACTGCCATCGTTGTCTCCTTCCTCCTAATTTGAGGGACGAAAACAAACAAACAAAAAGGTAATTCCACCCCTGACAGATTCCTGGAAGGAGGCTTTCCCATCCACCTTGGACTTGTCCTCTGATTAGTAAGAGCTCTAAGGAATCCCCTTGGTTATCCTGAGCTATTAGCTTTTAAATGATTCTGACATGTGATGGATATTTGAGTGCTTGTTATTTGCAAGGTGCTATGCTAGCTGCCATAGGAACTATAGACATGTCCTTTCTCTCCAAGACTATATAGTTGGGAAAATGAAACACAAGCAGTTAAAAGTGGAGTACAAGAGGTCAAAAAATAATTCAATATAAGTGGCACCCAAAGGTAAAAACTGATTGGTTACTATCTTAGTCAGTTTGGGCTGCTATAACAAGATACCATGGACTAGGTAGCTTTTAAACAACAGAAATTTATTTCTCACAGTTCCAGAGGCTGGGAAGTCCAATATCAAGGTGCCAGCATGATTAGGTGAGGTCTTTCTTCCTGATTCATAATTGGTACCTTTTCACTGTGTCCTCACATTCTGGAAGAGACTAAAGATCTCTCAGGAGCCTCTTTTGTAAGACACTAATTCTGTTCATGAGGGTTCCACACTGAGGACTTAAGTACCTTCCAGAGGCCCCACTTACTAATACCATCAACTTTTGTGGGTAAGAATTTTGGGGGGACATAAACATTCAGACCATAGCAGTTACCAAATTAGAAGAGAGAAACGATATAGTACAGGGTTTGTAGATGTATTCATCATCGTCTTCTAAATAATCATTTCAAATAATCCTAACAAATTTGCTTCATTTTTCAGATTCAACTTATCAGTATATAAAAGGTTCTGCTGACATTAAATCCAACCAAGGAATCTTCCCCAGTGGACTTCAGTGTGTCACTATTTTAATTGGTGTCTATGACATACAGACAGGGGTGCCCCTGATGGGAGTCATCAACCAACCTTTTGTATCACAAGACCTAAACACCCTCAGGTAAAAGATGAAAATTTTTGGTATATTATGGTTTTTAGAATTTAGAACCTCAGCTTTGCTTATTGTCAAGATGATCTTGACAATAAGCGTGACATTCCCATGACTCAGTAGATTTGGTATTCCTCCTAAAAATCTGCATGTTTGAATTAACGTTCTTTTTACTCTCAGCCCTGGGTCTCGCAGCAAAATGTGACAATGATCTAATGAAAAGCTGAGTAGGTACAGCCAGGGTTAGGACCTGGCTCTGGGGTGCTCTCCCGGTAGAACTGCCAGCATCACTTCCTTTTCTGCCTCCTCCCTCCTCAGGCTCCCCTGAACTCCTGTGCAGGGCAGAGTTGCTCTGATCCATGGCCCATGCTTGTGGGGCTCCAGGGCATGGCAGAGGCCAAGAAGAAGCAGCTTTTCTCCTGTGATTTCAGTATTTTATTGAAAAGGATAATATTTTTTTCCACTTGTATAGAACTGCATATTTTTTTATAAATTTATTTATTATTACTATTTTTTGGCTGCGTTGGGTCTTCGTTGCTGCGCGCAGGCTTTCTCTGGTTGCAGTGAGCGGGCTTCTCATTGCGGTGGCTTCTCTTGTTGTGGAGCGTGGGCTCTAGGCTTGCGGGCTCTAGGCGCACAGGCTTTGGTAGTTGCAGCATGCAGGCTCAGTAGTTGTGGCACGTGGGCTCAGTAGTTGTGGTATGCAGGCTCAGTAGTTGTGGCGCACAGGCTTAGTTGCTCCGCGGCATGTGGGATCTTCCTGGACCAGGGTTCAAACCCGTGTCCCTTGCACTGGCAGGTGGATTCTTAACCACTGCGCCACCAGGGAAGTCCTAGAACTACATATTTGTATTAAACTTTGACTTGCTTCAAGCAACTAAGAATTGTTTGTTCTTTAATAGTCATAAACTACACCTATGGAATTTTGATAGTTTTCTTCTAACCCTGCCTTCTTCCAAACTGAAAGTGTTTGTTGGCTTTAAAGGGTCGTTAAAAATTTAAAAATAAGTGGGACTGGATGCTGGCATAATCATGACCTAGAAATGGTTGACAAAGTAGTTAGTAGCATAGATCCTAGGGTGAGACTTCCTGGGTTTGAATATAGATTCTATCACTGATTTACATTCTTACACTTACATTCTGTAAGCCTGTTTCCATCTCTGTAAATAAACTATCCAGCATATATAGTAAGTTAAACATTGAGAAATGATAGGTGCTATTTTTGTTGTTGCCAAAAATAATGAGTCCATGTTTCTTGGTGTTAAAACCAAAGTGGAGCTAGTGAATTAGAGAATGAAAAGGCGTTACCAATTGAAGAAAAACTTAAGGATTGTGAAAGATTTGCAGATTGAAAAGATTATTTATCTGTTCATCTTTCCCCCCATTAAACTTCAAATGCCAAAAGTGGCAGTGAAACTTTGTGGGATTTCTGGCCTCCAGGAACAGAGCAAATATTTTAGCATTGTCCTAGATGGGTGTGATAATACAGAAAAACTGAAAGCATTCCTAACCAGCAACAGCACAGGCAGCAACACGCACGGGGAGTAACTTTTTTTTTCTTTTTTCGGTACGCGGGCCTCTCACTGTTGTGGCCTCTCCCGTTGCGGAGCACAGGCTCCGGACGTGCAGGCTCAGCGGCCAGGGCTCACAGGCCTAGCCGCTCTGCGGCATGTGGGATCTTCCCGGACCGGGGCACAAACCCGTGTCCCCTGCATCGGCAGGCGGACTGTCAACCACTGCGCCACCAGGGAAGCCCGGGAGTAACTTTTAGAAATGAATTAGCTACTTGGTATCCATTTCTAAGCTTAAGGACCTTGAGACCCGTTATGTTATATATTTTTCATATCATCAAGTTGGGAAGCCATATGAGCAATGAAAAACGAATGGGATAACCTACGGCCACAAACTGAATGTTCTCTTCCACAGGTGGAAAGGACAGTGCTACTGGGGCCTTTCTTACATGGGGACCAATATCCATTCATTTCTGCCTCCTGTCTCTACAAGAAACAGCAGTGAAACGCAGAGCCAAATGACCCAAAACCCCAGCTCTGAGGCAGAATGCTCCCACCCGTTCTCAGCTGTCATTAGTACCAGTGAAAAGGAGACCATCAAGGCCGCACTGTCACGTGTGTGTGGAGAGCGCATATTCCGGGCAGCTGGGGCTGGTTACAAGAGCCTCTGTGTTGTCCTCGGCCTTGTTGACATTTACATCTTCTCAGAAGATACCACGTTCAAGTGGGACTCTTGTGCTGCCCACGCCATCCTCAGGGCCATGGGTGGGGGAATGGTGGAATTAAAAGAGTGCTTGGAAAGAAACCCCAACTCGGGGCTTGACTTGCCACAGTTGGTGTACCACGTGGGAAACAGAGGCGCTGCTGGAGTGGACCAGTGGGCCAACAAGGGAGGACTAATCGCTTACAGATCAAAGAAGCAGCTGGAGACATTCCTGAGCCTCCTCCTCCGACACCTTGCACCTGTGGATGCACATACATAGACAAGCTCCATCCTCAGGGACTCGAAACCCAGCTGTGAACCTAGTTTCCACCTCTATCTTTTGAAGACAGCTTTGTCCTATCGACAGTCAAAGTTCACCTTCCTCTTTTGAGGAGCATTTTTCCATTATGTGTTCATAATGTTAATGTCAATAAATGACTGATATTCATGCTGCAGTTAAATGTGTGAGATTCTTAATAGTGGATTTTGTGCTATTAATGTTGCTTGAAACACTTCAATAAAATATTGAAGACAGGAAAGATTCCTGCTCAATTAGTAAACCTCTTCTAAACCTCTAAGAGATAAGTTAATGTCACTGAAGTATTAGGGAGAGCCAAGAGGGGGTTGAGCTTAGTTTTGTTTCCCTTCTGGAGGAAAAATCTGCAGCTTTAGTCTTTGGCAAAACATTTAGAACTGTG
This sequence comes from Lipotes vexillifer, assembly GCF_000442215.2. Taxonomy (NCBI): domain Eukaryota; kingdom Metazoa; phylum Chordata; class Mammalia; order Artiodactyla; family Lipotidae; genus Lipotes; species Lipotes vexillifer. The sequence continues at coordinate 2,149,164 of NW_006791919.1, read as the reverse complement.
AATTTAGCCATGTTCATGTACTTTCAGCAGTATTATGTTTCTTAGAGGAATTAAAGCCTGGAGCACTGTGGGCTCCTTCCTACTCACATACCCTCTCATACACACACATTCTAGTATGCTCTCTCAAATTCATAATCTCATGTGCCCTCTCATTCAAATTCTCTCTAATCCTGTCTCTAATAATTCTCTCTAATACTCTCACATACACACTCCATTTCTGTTGGTAAGACAGAAGGGGATAGGGTAAAGAGGTTTCTGTAATTTTTGCATGTTTACTGCACTTCAAAAACCAGAGGTAGAGTTAAATATATACAGTCCTTGGACTACTAGAATCCCATGTTGAAAGTCCTCTGAGGCGGGTGGGACCACTTTTCCCATCCTGTTTATCAGCCCTGGTGAGGAGGTAGCGCCACCATCTGGAGGGATTAAGCTCTCACCTCTGACTTCTTTCGGCCTTGCGCCCACTCCAAGTAAACATACACCTGTTGATGGGAATGGAAGTTGGGGATTGTGATGGAGGGGTGTTCCAGAGAGTAGCCTGTTGGTCATGAAGATCAAGTGTCTTGTGCATCAGCCAGTGTGTTTTGCAGGAGACTGGCAGAGAGGTGAATCTGCCAGGTCGCCTAGATGGAAGGTGATAAAAAGAGAGCTCCCCCTGCACATCAATAAGAGCAGTCTCTGGGAAGCCAAGGGACCAAAGGATATGTTCTGGAGCATCCTGTTTTTCTACAATTACAAACAAATGAAAGTAAATCAAACTCTTTTTAATCACACAGCAGATTCAATGACTTATTTAGTGACAAGGTTATAGTTTTTAAAGTCCACACCTGCTTTGTGATTGTGGGTCCTCAAGCAGTTTATTCTTAACCACTAACAGTCTAATTTTAAAGGTTGATTTTTAAGTCATAGTGAGTTCATTCTTCACAAAACACATTAAAAACCAAAACCCAGAAACTAGTCCTGCTGCATGAAAGTCATCAGAATGGAGAAGTAGAATATGGTTCAAGAAAAAGCATTTGTTGTCCACATAAACATTTTTAGAATGTAACTGATCAGTAACATGCGGTGAAAAGTCATCTTCAATGTGATCTGAACAAGAAGTTTGTCAATTTATTGGGGGGGGGAAATTGGATAGAACAGAGAATCCAATATATTCTGTGAACATCTATTATACACATCCATTGTCAATCTTTGCCGGAAAGCTAAGGCCCTTCCTTAAGCATGTGTGTGCTGATTGGTCTGCACTGTTTTTCTTGCATAAACCACACCCATGGGAGTATGATCTCTGTTGCTGATTTCTTTAGAGGAAGAATTTTTAAATATTTGCCATGTAATCTGAGAACATAATCGTTCTGGATTTAAATTTTTTCTCTCCATTTTTACAGTTGTCTCATACTCAGTAAATTTTTAAGACTCATCGTTATTTTCTGAAGTCTTCAATTCTCTGTTTTAAAACTCATTTTACATTGTATTTAATCTATTATTAAAAATACAATCGGAATATACAGTTTTAGAAAGAAGCCAACCACTCCATGTAAACATATACCTCAGTTGATGGGAATGGGAGTTGGGGATTGTGATGGAGGGGTGTTCCAGAGAGTAGCCTGTTGGTCATGAAGATCAAGTGTCTTGTGCATCAGCCAGTGTGTTTTGCAGGAGACTGGCAGAGAGGTGAATCTGCCAGGTCGCCTAGATGGAAGGTGATAAAAAGAGAGCTCCCCCTGCACATCAATAAGAGCAGTCTCTGGGAAGCCAAGTCAACGTTGGTTCCTCTTGCTCCTACAGTCCACATCCAATCACTCAGGAAGCCCTCTTGGCTCCACCTTTGAAATATATCCAGAATTCAACCATTCCTCATCACTCTGCTACCCTTACCCTGTGTCAAGCCCTCTTTATGTCTCACTTGGATTATTGCAATAAACTAACTTGCCTCCATAGAGTCTATTCACAACACAGAAGCCAGAGTGATCCTTTTCCAACATCTAGCAGATCATTTCTCTGTTCAAAACCCTCCAATGTGTAAAGCAATTATACTCCAATGAAGATGTTAAAAAAAAAAACAACCCTCCAATAGTTTTTCTTTTCATTTATTTATTTATTTTTTTTGCGGCACGTGGGCCTCTCACTGATGTGACCTCTCCCGTTGCGGAGCACAGGCTCCGGACGCGCAGGCCCAGCGGCCATGGCTCACGGGCCCAGCCGCTCCGCGGCACGTGGGATCTTCCCGGACTGGGGCACGAACCCGCGTCCCCTGCATTGGCAGGCGGGCTCTCAACCACTGCGCCACCAGGGAAGCCCTCTTTTCTTTTCTTCTTTTTAACATTTTTATTGCAGTAAAACTGCTTTACAATGGTGTGTTAGTTTCTGCTGTATAACAAAGTGAACCAGCTATACATAAACATATATCCACATATCTCCTTCCTCTTGTGTCTCCCTCCCACCCTCCCTATCCCACCCCTCTAGGTGGACACAAAGCACCAAGCTGATCTCCCTTTGCTTTGTGACTGCTTCCCACTAGCTATCTATTTTACATTTGGTAGTGTATATATGTCCATGACACTCTCTCACTTCATCCCAGCTTCCCCTTCCCCTTCCCTGTGTCCTCAGGTCCATTCTCTATGTCTGTGTCTTTATTCCTGTCCTGCCCCTAGGTTCTTCAGAACCATTTTCTTTTTTTTTTTTAGATTCCATATATATTTGTTAGCATACGGTATTTGGTTTTCTCTTTCTGACTTACTTCACTGTGTATGACGGTCTCTAGGTCCATCCACCTCATTACAAATAACTCAATTTCATTTTTTATGGCTGAGTAATATTCCATTGTATATATGTGCCACATCTTCTTTACCAATTCATCTGTTGATGGACACTTAGGTTGCTTCTGTGTCCTAGCTAATGTCAATAGCTCTGCAGTGAACATTGTGGTACATGACTCTTTTTGAGTTATGGTTTTCTCAGAGTATATGACCAGTAGTGGGATTGCTGGGTCATATGGTAGTTCTATTTTTAGTTTTTAAAGGAACCTCCTCCAATGGTTGTTCAGCTCTCTCAGGGTAAAAGCCAAAGTCCTTGCACAGCCTATGTGAGATGATAGAAATATATATATATATACATATATATATGGGTCTGGCACAGAGCTCCTAAAGCCCTTGTAATCTCCTAAGCGATAAGAGCGCTAGGAGCATATTTTGTTCTAATAGGTAGCCTCCTGGATGGCTCCTGGGTGGGGATGTCACCAGAAATACCAAGCCATAATCAGGAGCTTGGAATTTTCAGCCCTGATTCCCCCACCTCCCTGCCCCCAACTTTTCTAGAGAGGCTAGAGGGACTGGAAATGCAGTTAATAATTGATCATGCCTATGTGAGGAAGCCTCCATAAAATCCCAATAGTGGGAGGTTTGGAGAGCTTCCAGGTGGGTGAACACATCCACCTACTAGGAGGGTGATGTACCACAACTCCACGGGGACAGAAGCTCCTGAGCTCAGTACCCTCCTAGACCTTGCCCTGTGTATCGCTTCATCTAGCTGTTCTCTTGTATCCTTTATCATACCCTTTAATAAACTGGTAAACTATGAGCTTCCCTGAGTTCTGTGAGTCACTCTAGCAAATTAATCAAACCTGAAAAGGGGCTGTGGGAACCTCTGATTTATAGTCGATTGGTCAGAGCACTGGTGACAACCTGACGTGTGACTGGCATCTGCAGTGGGGCAGCAGTCTTGTGGGACTGAGCCAATAACTCAGGTAGACAGTGTCAGAATTGAGTTTCTAGGTCCTATCTATGTTACTAATTTACATTTTGTTTTCTTTCTCATATTTCCCATGTTATAACTGCTGATTTATTCCTTCTCTCATGCAATCATATAGTACTGTATCTTCACTTATTTAAAATCTGTTAAAAATAACATGACTATGGAAAAATTCTGATCCACCATTTTGTTTCAATAGTCCAAAGTGAACCACAAATGAAACTTGACACATACCTTACTACCAAGGAAAGAGTAAGAATT
>NW_006791919.1:2142491-2145146 GCF_000442215.2 Lipotes vexillifer | reverse complement strand
GGGAAAGAGCTTGGGTTTTGGATTAACACACCTGGGTTCAATGCCACCTACACTGTGATCTTAAGTTAGGTACTAAGCCATGTAACCTCTTTGAATCCCAGTTTCTTCATGTGGTAAATGACTTATGTCATCCCTCAGGACTACTGTAAGAAGGAAATGAAATAGTGTGTGTAAAACATCTTTTACATAGTAGATGCTCAATGAAACATAGCTACTAATGCTTTTATTATTCATGTATAACATAGTCAACCTAAACATTATCAGGGAACAAAACCATGACAAAATCAGTCAAAAGAGAGACTTCACTTTATTCAGTCAGTCATTCAGACAATTTGTTAATAGGCTTAATTCTTCTACTGTAATATAATAACATAATACCATGTAACAGCTAACATATACTAAGCACAGTACTCCAAGGTTCTCTAAGCGCTGTGTTAGACACTTATTTGCATTAATTTATTTAATGAGCAAAATTTGTGTATTCCCAGCTGCCATGGCATAACACTGTCTTTTCCTCCTGAGTACATGTTTTGCTTGCATTAAAAAATCTAAATTAATTAATAAAATAATTTTTCAAGATCTGCTTTTTAAAACACTTTCTACAGATTCCTTTTACCTGATACTCTGTACGCCAACCATGTGCTTCCACTTACTGTCACCTCAGTCTCAATCCAACTGTTCCTAAGGACTGGCACCCATGTTGAGTAGGGTCCTAATGATCATTGTCTTTTAATGCCCTTTGTTTGTTGCCAATCTTTTGCCCTGGCTTCTGACCCCCTAGTTATAGGCTCCCTGCATGAGACTTTGATGTGCCAAGGGATAAGTATTCTATAAAGGGCTTTCTGCTATGTTATAATGATGGGAGTATAAAAAAACAGAACTTTGCACCTGTGTGTAAATTCCATAAGATAGCCCTTCTGTCTGGAAGAAGTGCCTCCAGGATAACTTTGCAGTAATACTTTGTATCAGTAGCATTAGGTTTAACCGTGAGTGGCAAAATGCCAAAATAACAATGACTTAAATAAGATAAAAGCTGTTTGGTGTGCAGTCCAGAGCTGAAAGGAGGCTCGACCCCAAAGTACTCAAGGAGTCACACTCCCTGCATCTTGCTGCTCCCCCAGCCCCAGACCACGGCCCTTCTTCTCAGGTCTAAGACGACAGGATCTGCATTTTAGGCAGCAAGATAGAGGAGAAGACGAAGAGGAAGGGAAGGGTAGGTGATTTTTCACATCATTGACCAGAACCTAGTCACATGACTACACGTATAGTCTCCATTTTGGGGAACCGTGTACGCAGCTGAAGAACAGGCATTTTATCACCCTGGAAGATGGGAAACAGGTATTAGAGGGTATCTAGCAATCTCTATCGCCCAGTCCAAATGAGCTGTCCAGGCTTCTGCCCTCATCTGACCTCTGATCACACATCTCTCATTCTATTTACTAAGGTCTCATGACATTTATAGCCAGATTTTTCCAACCCTTAGCTACACTCACTTACCTACTTATGATGTACTTATCCACTTCATCCTCCAAAGAATGAAATTTGCCATAAATACATACATTCATCAAGATGATAAAGAAAGGGAACTTCTTGCCAGTAAAAGCACGGATGAAAATATAAGACAAACATAAACACAGTTATTCTTGTCTTAAGACCTGTGAGAAATCTCTGGGATTCTTGATCCTGGCACTTTGCCTAGAAGCCTACTGCCCCCTCTTATCAGACCACACCTTCTGCCTCTGTTGAGTGCTCAGCATGCAGACAAGCTTTGTCAGGTCTCTGCTTTCAACTTTCAATACGTTGCTTAGCCATCCACTGAAAGAGTCTGCTCAGCCCAGTACACAGCAGCTGCTCATAACCCCTCGTCCTGCATCCACAGCCCAGAGCATGTTACTGTCATCAGCCTTAAACACAGCTACCGGACAGAAACAGCCCTGCTCACTCCACACATTTGCACACATCTGCTGTTTTCCCAAAAGGGGGAAAAAGCAAACAAAATTTTCCAACAGTTTCCTTCTTGTCCCCCAGTTTTGTTTTTGTTCTTATTTTTATTTTTTCTGTAAGTGCCAAATGCAAAGACAGAGTAGAAACAGTAAGTTATAACCTTTCACATCCATAGTTAACACTTTAATTGTACCTGGCTTGGTACTTAGGTTGTAACACACGTTCATAAAGCAAGCCTAAAGAACTGTGAATGTCCCCTCCGTGGCAGGGGACTCAATTAAAGCCTGGTATGTACACAAAAAGATCTTTGAAACTCGACCAGGGGAAGTGGCTGTTTTTAGCATTGACATCTTTCTTAAAATGTTTTATATTCTGACTCTGTACAAAATGCCTGCAATTCTAAATATGATCTTTCTTTTCTAAGCTGTATTTTCAACGCTCCTGATCCTGAAGGAGTCATGATCATATAGGATTAAGAGCTTTCTCTCTTTACCTATTAAAAAGAAAAAGAGGAAAGAACCATTCTTAGGCTGGCTTCATGGGCTTGTGACTGCTGCCGGTGCGGAAGGCTTCTCACTCACAAGGGCACCATGCTTGGTTCTGCTGTTGCCATCTTGAAATTCTCAAAAATTTTATCTTTGAACTTGTAAGTTAAGTTGAAAGGACAGTGAAGCACACGTGTGAACAGAGGTGCGATGTCCAACATGTATT
>NW_006791919.1:2141362-2142481 GCF_000442215.2 Lipotes vexillifer | reverse complement strand
TCTTTCCCTGCAGCACCATTCCATTCACATAGTGTTCACAGTGCCTGGTGAGCACAGAATTCCTGTGGACTCATGATGTATGGGGGGTTCAGTGAGACTTAAAGCAAGCACAAGGTAAGTGTATTACATTTATGACTAATTGGGAGGGGGGATGACAGCCCCCAAGAACCAGGGTTTCCTTGGAATGCCAAAAGATGACAATGGCATTCTAAGAAACATAAAGGTCCAACGAAATCTATCATACCCTTTCTTATTTGTGTTTGTTTGTTTGTTTTCCTGTATAATTACAGCAAATCGCATAGGCTGAAAATGATGGCATGGAAAGAAAGGGAAAGATAGGGCCACCCATAGTTCCTTCTCTTCCTGTCCTTCCTTGCCAGACAGCTGAAGGTAGAGAGGATTGGCAGGATGTGTGCATGTCGAGAAGTGAAATATATGTGTTAGCAACACCGTATGCTAACACTTATACATGGAATCTTAAAAAAAAAAAAAAAAATTGTTCTGATGAACCTAGGAGCAGGATAGGAATAAAGATGCAGACGTAGAGAACGGACTTGAGGATATGGGGAGGGGGAAGGGTAAACTGGGACGAAGTGAGAGTGTAGCATTGACATATATACACTACCAAATGTAAAGTAGATAGCTAGTGGGAAGCTGCTGAATAGCACAGGGAGATCAGCTTTGTGCTTTGTGACCACCTAGAGGGGTGGGATAGGGAGGGTGGGAGGGAGGCTTAAGAGGGAGGTGATATGGGGATATATGTATACCCATAGTTGAGTCACTTTGTTATACAGCAGAAATTAACACACCACTGTAAAGCAATTATACTCCAATAAGGATGTTAAAAAAAAACACCTGTGACTAACCCGTAAGAAATCCTACACTTAAAATCCTGTTTGACTACTTCATAAACAGTTATTTTAATATTTCACTTATGTACCTAGAATTATAGGGGCAAAAAGGCATTCCACGTACATTTTCCTTAGAACTGAAGGAGAGAATGGGTTTAGCAGAGAACCATGGTAAAAGTTGTAAACCATGGCGAACACTGTAAAGCAATTATACTGCAATAAAGATGTTAAAAAAAAAACCCCAGTTGAGTTACTTTTGTGCACTCTT
>NW_006791919.1:2126821-2141352 GCF_000442215.2 Lipotes vexillifer | reverse complement strand
CTCTTTCCACTCTTCTGGTAAGAATAAGATATATATCTGTGTATGAGCTATTAAAAAATGAATTGTGTAATTTGGTGATTCCACATATGAGTTAAATACTCTTATACTTACACTGAAACCTGGCATTGTACAATATAAATATGAATGGTAAAATTCACAGTAATAATTTAAATTAAAAAATTTTCTTTACCCAGAATGACATTAAATAGCAAATAAACAATATCACAACAGGTCGAGAGAGAGAGATGGTAGAAGGAAGGAACATCTTTTTACTTTAGTATTTATAATGGAAGTCTTTCTCCTGTTTTCTGTACAGGGGGCTACATATTTTCATCTTGCCCAGGTGCTACCAACTATGTAGCCAGCCCTGAACTGGTCCCATTTCTACTCCTAACCTCACTGTCTTTTGTTCTCTCTGAATTTTTGTCATGTTTGCTGGTCAAGGTCAAACCCAGCCCACTGGTGAACTAGGTCTACCCCCATCTGGGAGTTGAAGGGTCTTTCCAGTTATTTAGAAACTGAGGTGATAAGAGAACCAGAGTGTGTTTTACGTACATTTCTCACCTGGTAAGTAAGCTGGCCTTTTATGCTCTAACATTCTAAGCACATTTCAGCATATTCGAACATTTGCTGTAAACTTCTCAACACTCTCCACCAGGTGGCTCTAGCAGATCTGCGCAGGCACATAGGTAACAGTGAAGGAAAATTGTAGCAAAGTTCTTGTCTTTGCTAACCATTTCCAATGGGTCGCCTTTAAGCTACATCATCATGTTTTAAATATGCCATTTTTCTTAGACAACTCATTCCTTTTACTGTGTTTTAAATTTTCTCCTCATTACATGCTTCTTAAAGAACTAGAAAATATGAAAAAGTAAAAAGAAGGAAAAAACAACATCCAGACAAGACTACTGTTGACATCTTAGTCAACTTTCCTAGAGTTGTTTTCCTTCTGTGCATAAAAGAATGAAAACATAAGCCACAGAGTGGGAGAGTTATTTGTAATATATATCAAGCAAAGGACCTGTATCCCAAGGATATAAAGGACTCCTATAAATCAGCAAGAAAAATACAGAAAGCCCAATTTAAAAAATGGCCACAAGACCCTTTACAAAAGAGAGTATTTAAATGGCCAATAAGCATGTGAAAAATTGTAAACATAACTAATCATCAGGAAAATGCATTACAACACCATAGAGCCACTACACGCACCAGGATAACTAAAACTTAATAATCAGTGTTAAGTATTAGTGAGAATTTGGAACAACTAAATCTCTTACATATACTCATTGGTGGGAGTATAATTTGTATGACTACTTTAGAAAATATTTGGCAATATTTAATAAAGCTAAACGTATACTTATTCTATGACCCTTTTCTAGGTATATACCCAACAGAAATGCATGCAAATATACATCAAAAGACGTGTGCAAGAATATCCATGTCAACAGTATTCATAATAGACCTGAAATAAGACCTGAAAACTAAGCAAATGTTCAACTACAGTGGAATGAGTAAATATTTTATGGTACAAAGAAATGGAATGAAACAACATGTATTAATCTCACATACATAATGTTGAATGAAAGAAGCAACACCCAAAAAGTATATACTATATGATAACATTTATATAATATTCAAAACCAGGCAGAACTCATGGAATGTGCCATCAAGATCCCCCTTCAGGAATGGTCTTCTTAGGAAGTGCCTCAGCTGAAGAGGGCTGCCTGGCCTGAGATTATATCTCTAACTGTTGGGCTGGGTATAAAGGCCCTCACCCCAATTTGGAAAAACTCTGAAGAGCTATGCCAGCTTCAGAGCTCTCTGTAGAGTTAGCTGAAGACTTTGTTGAGATTGCAGTTTAGCCCAGCTTCTACCTCTGCCTAATCATGTTTCTTTCCCTCGCCTCCTTTTCCTCTCTACCCACCCCCACCCCTTTTCTGCTCTTCCCTCCCACAGTATTGGTCCCAACTTATGGATATCTCAGAGTCTGCTTCCCTGGGAACCTAATCTTTGAAAAGAGGGTAATAGCTACCTTTGGGAATGTCCTGCATTAGCATAATCCTGCATAAACAGTCCAAACTTATGCTGTTCAAGGGTCAACTGTGACATACACTCTTGAAATATGCTGTAAATATATTTTCTTCTCTGTAGAGACTGACAGATTCAGGGCTTTTGGCTTTAAAGGGAAACATTTACTGCATACTATTTTAAAAGCAAGAAGAAGATGGAAACACTTGAGATGTACAGGTTACATGCAATTACAAAAATTTGTAGCTAAAGAGGCCTTAAAGGTAACCAATTCTCAGTTCATTAATTTTATGAAAGAGACTCTCATATCTAGAAAGTTTCAGTAATCTACACACAGTGAGGGAACTCAGTGCCCTCAGGACTCAGGGTCCCACAGTAAACAGTTGTGATGTTTATAATAATAAACAGTATTTGGTTTTAAATGATCAAAAATACTTTAATTGTTTCATACTTTTATTTTGCGATATATTTAAAAATACCATACAGCAAAAGTTTAAAATTCCATTTGTACAAGTTGCTGAGTACACAAATATTTGCTTTCTTGTTTATTTAACTTAAATCTATAATTACAAATATGTTGTTTTACCTACACAGCTCTCCTGAATTAAATGTCTATCATCATATAGAAAAATATCCAGTATAAAAAATATCCAGTATTTACATTTTGTGTAAATCAACTCATTAGTAAATTCCCAGACAACAAAATGATAAGGTGGATCTTGCCATGGCTTGTGGAGGGCAGAACACTGAATGAAGTGGAAACCAAGGCATTACACTGAATCAAGGGGAAATGATGACACTTTGGATACCACAGTGATAGCTTCTCCAGAAAGGCATAATGACCATAAATACATTTTAGTTGATTCCCCAGATAACACTTTAAAAAGGATACAGAAGAATTAGAAAATATTCAGAGGAAGTGACCAGGATAGTGAAGACTTTCTTGTCTGAATGGAGTCATTTTTTTTCCGCATCCTACATTGCTGGTATTTTAAGTGGTATTTGGGAAATACTGAATTCTGGATATTAATTTTGTACCTTGTCATATTACATAAACCTATTATTAATTCTAATAATTCTTCTGTTTGATTCTCCCAAATTTTCCAGGTATACAATCAGATGGTATAAACATTATGATTTTATTTCTTCCTTTCTAACATGTATAACCAACCTTTTATTTTCTTATTGCATTGATTAGAAGTTCTGGAAGAATGCTTCAGCAAGCATGTGGAAGATGGGTGTAAGTGGGTGTACTTTTCCGGCTCCTTAACATGCATGGCTTATCCTTAGTAATGAGAGTTTATTATAAAAATAAACAGTAACTTTACATAGCAAGGGAAGGAAATTTACTAATTTGCTATACAATATCTTGTGTCCTTTGGTAGCATCCAATATGGGGCACTCCTACTAGGCAGAGTTTTAAGGCAAGAATATTCTGAGTTACTAACTGCCTTTCAGTCCAGTACTGCAGAGTTGTGTTTGGCTTATGAATAAGATGTGGTCCAGGAGGGAAGGGGTGATTTTACTCACTGACACAGAACATGAGCTGCAACCTCCATGCCTCCCCAGCTTTGCTGAGTGATAATTGACATACAATAAGCTGCACATATTTAAAGTGTATGATTTGATAAGTTTTTATAAACTACTCTTGAAACCATCACGACAATCAAGGTAATAATCATATCCATCATACACCAAAATTTCCTTATACTCCTTTATAATTATCCCGTCTCTCCTCTTCCTTCCCCAGCCACCTCCATTCCCACGCAGCCAGCCATCTGCTTTCAGTTCCTATGAATCTGTTTGCATTTTTAAGAGTTTTGTAAATGGAATTATACTGGACTCTTTTTTTGCAGGGGGGTGTCTGGCTTCTTTCACTCAAGATAATTATTTTTGATATTCATCCATGTGTGTTTATATATTCGTTAATGTATGTATTAGTAGTTTGTTTCTTTTAATTGCTGAGTAGTATTGCATTGGATGCAAAAACCACAATTTGTTTATCCATTCACAAATCGATGGACATTTAGGTTGTTTCCAGTTCTTGGCTATTACAAATAAAGCTGCTGTGTATATTCATGTATAAGACTTTATGTGAACATGCACCTTAATTTCTCTTGGTGAAATACCTAGGAGTGGAATAGCTGGGGGTAAGTTTATGATTGACTTTTTAAGAAACTGCCAAATTATTTTCCAAAGTATTATAATGATTTTATAATCCCACCAGCTTTGTATGAGGTTCCAGTTGCTCCACATTCTCTACAACAGTTGGTATGCTCATTTTTGTTTTTGTTTGTTGTTGTTACTTACTTATTTACCTATTCAACCACATGTGTACTGGTGTTTTTGATTTGCATTTCTCTAATGCAGGATTTTTCAACCTTATTACTAGTGACATTTTGGACCAAATAATTCTTTATGTGTGGGGCTGTTCTGTTCTTTGTAGGAAGTTTATGTGCATCCCTGGCCTCTACTCACTACATGCCAGTAGTACTCTCCACCGCAGTTGTGTCTCCAGATATTACCAAATGTCTCTGGGGTATAGGAGCAAAATTGCACCCAGTTGAAAACATTGCTATAATGACTAATGATACTGGCCATCTTTTCATGGGCTTATTTGCCATTGATATACTTTCTTTGGTAAAGTGTCTTTTGAAATCTTTCGTCCATTTTTTTAAAATAAATTTATTTATGTTATTTATTTATTATTTGGCTGAGTTGGATCTTCGTTGCTGAGCACGGGCTTTCTCTAGTTGCAGCGAGCAGGGGCTACTCTTCGTTGCGGTGTGTGGGCTTCTCATTGCGGTGGCTTCTCTTGTTGCGGAGCACGTGTTCTAGGCACGTGGGCTTCAGTAGTTGTGTCGTGTGGGCTCAGTAGTTGTGTCGTGTGGGCTCAGGAGTTGTGGCACACGGGCTTAGTTGCTCGGCGGCATGGGGGATATTCCCAGACCAGGGCTCAAACCTGTGTCCCCTGCCTTGGCAGGCGGATTCTTAACCACTGAGCCACCAGGGAATTCCATTTTGTCCATTTTTAAATTGGGTTGTTTGTCTTGTTATTTTGAGTTGTAAGGGTTCTTATATATTCTAGATACAAGTCATTTGTTGGATATATGTTTGAAAATAATTTCTCTCATTCTATGCCTTGCCTTTACATTTGTATAGCATTGTGTTTTGAAGAGCAAAAGTTCCTAATTTTGATGAAGTCCAATTTATTGATTATTTTCTTTTATAGTTTGGATTTTTTTATATTCTGTTTAAGAAAACTTGCCAAATTAAATGTAACTAAAGTTTTCTCCCGTTGTTTTATAGTTTTATCTATTATATTTAGGTCTATGACTAACTTTGAGTTAATTTTTGTGTGTGGTATGAGATAAGGTCAAGGTTCACTTTTTATTTATTTATTTTATAAATTTATTTATTTATTTATTTTTGGCTGCGTTGGGTCTTTGTTGCTGCATGTGGGCTTTCTCTAGTTGCGGCAAGCGGGGGCTGCTCTTCCGTGTGGAGCAAGGGCTCTTGGCACGTGGGCTTCAGTAGTTGTGGCATGTGGGCTCAGTAGTTGTGGCTCACAGCCTCTAGAACGCAGGCTCAGTAGTTGTGGCGTACAGGCTTAGTTTGCTCTGTGGCATGTGGGATCTTCCCAGACCAGGGCTCAAACCCGTGTCCCCTGCATTGGCAAGCAGATTCTCAACCACTGTGCCACCAGGGAAGCCCCAAGATTCACTTTTTAAATATGGAGATCCAGTTGTTCCAGTACTTATGTTGAAAAGATTATTCTTTCTCTACTGATTTGCCTTGGTAGCTTTGTTGAAAATCAGTTGTATAGGTGTGTGAGTTTATTTCTGGACTCTCCATTCTGTTCAGTTGGTCTCTATATCTGTCTTTATACCAATACCACAGTGTCTTGATTACCATAGGCGTATATAAGTGTTGCAATTGGATGGTGTACGTCCTTTTGTTCTTTTTCAACGTTGGTCTGCATGCTAGATCCTTTGCATTTCTATGTAAGTTTTAGAATATGTTTGTCAATTCCTACAAAAAAGCCTCCTGAGATTTTTTGACTGGGATTGTGTTTAATCTGTAGAATAGGGGAGAATTGACATTTTAACAATATTGAGCCTTGTAGTCCAGTATTATGGTGGATCACTTCCATTTATTTAGGCTTTCTTTATATCTCAGCAATGTTTTATAATTTTTAACACGAGTTTTTTAACAAAGTTTTTAATAGGTCAAAAATAAGTATTTTATATTTTTGATGTCATGTAAATGGTAATGTCTTATAAATTTGAATTGCTTGCTGTTCACTGCTTGTTCAGAGAAATACAATTGATTTTTAAATTGATTTCTGTATCCTGCAAACTTGATAGTTCACTTATTAGTTCTATTTTTTCTAGCAGCTTTTATCATAAATTGTTTAGAATTTTCCACATAGACAACCATGTAATCTGTGAATAAAGGCAGTTTTACTTTTTTCCTTTTCCAATCTGGATGCTTTTTATTTATTTGCCTTATTGCATTAAATAGAACTTCTAGTACAATGTTGAATAGCCATTGGATTTTGTCAAATATTTGTTCTGTAGCTATTGAGATAATCATGTTTCCTTTTTATTATGTTGGTATAATGAATTATATTGATTAAATTTTAAGTATTGAACCAACCTTACCTTTCTGACATAAATTCCAGTGGGTCATGGTGTACTACAGTTTTTAATATATTGCTGGATTCAGTTTGCTAAAATTTCATTAAGAATTTTTGCACCCATGTTAGGGATATTGGTCTGTAGTTTTCTTTTCTTTTAATATCTTTGTCTGGTTTGGGGAACGGAGTAATGCTGGCCTCATAAATTGAGCTGGGAAGAGTTCCTTCCTCTTCAGTCTCTGGAATTGTTTGTATAGAAGTGGTGTTATTAAATGTTTGCTAGAACTTACCAATGAAGACACCTAGGTCTAGAGTTTTCACTGTGGAAAAGTCGTAAACTACAAATTCAGTTTAATAGATACCTGGCTATTCATGTTATCTCTTTCTATTGAAGTAGTTTCCATAGTTTATGTTCAAAGGAATTTCATCAAAGTTGACAAATTATTAGCATATAATTATTCATAACATTTTCTTCTTATCCTTTTAATAGGATTGGTAGTGATTCTCTCTCTCTCTCTTTGTACTGGTAATTTGTATATTCTCTCTTTCTCTCTCTCTTTTTTTTTTTTTTTCCTGGCTGGGCCACCCACCTTGTGGGTCTTAGTTCCCCGACCAGGGATTGAACCCAGGCCACAGCAGTGAAAGCGCCAAGTCCTAACCACTGGACTGCCAGGGAAATCCTATATTCTCTCTTTATAACCTGCTCAATCTGGCTAGAAGTTTAATAATTTTATTGCTCTTTTCAAAGAACCAACCTTTAATTTTATTGATTTGGCAAAGGTTTTTAGATATAACATCAAAAATGTAACCTATAAAATAAAAAAGTTGATAAGTTTGATTTTATGAAAGTGAAACATCTTTGCCCTGCAAAAACGCATTGTTAAGAGAGTGAAAGACAAGTCATGAACCTGGAGTAACATTTACAATCCACATATCTTGTAGGCAACTTGTATCCAGAATATATAAGGAACCCTCAAAAGCCAACAATAAGAATATAAACAACCCAATAAAAATGGGCAAAGGATCTAAACAGACACTTTACCAAAGAAGAGATACATGTCAAATAAGCATATATAAAGATGCTAAATATTTTTAGTTATTAGGGAAAGGCAAATGAAAACCACAATGATCTACCACTGAATACAGTACCTTTAGAGGGGCTGAAATTAAAACACAATAAATAGCAAGTGTTGACAAAGTGTTGCCATATATTGCTGGTGGGAATGCAAAATGTTATAGCTACATTGAAAACAGTTTGGCTGTTTCTTATAAAGTTAAACATACATTTACCATGCGCCCCAGCAATCCCACGGTATTTACACAAGTAAATTAAAAATTTTGCCACTCGAAACCTGTATACAAATGTTTATAGAAGCTTTATTAATAATAACCAATAACCAGAAATAACCCAGACACCTTTCAATCAGTGGATGGATAAATAATTGTGCTATGTCCCTACAATGGAATACTGTTCAGCAATGAAAAGGAATGAACTATTGATTCATACAACGTCAGTGGACCTTACATAGATATTGCTAAGTGAAAGAAGTCAGATCTAAGAGGCTATATTTTGTATGATTCCATTTTTACGACATTCTGGAAAAGGCAAACTATAGGCACAGATAACTGATAAGTAGTTGCCAGGAGTTGGGGATGGTGGGAGTTAACTACAAAGGGGCATTAGCACAAGAGAATTTTTTAGGTGATAGAACAGGTCTTCATGTTACTATGATGGTAGAAACATGACTATGAATTTTTTAAAACCCACAGAACAATATACAAAATCCAGTATTTTTTATTGTATGCAAATTAAAAACAGTCAGACAGGATATAGGAGGGGGACTCAAGATAAAATGCAGAGTTTTGGCAAATGACTGCATTACACATCGGTGACCACGTTAAAGGGCTGGATAAGACTGCATTACACATTAGTGACCACATTAAAGGGCTGGGTAAGAAAGGAGCTTGACCTAAGTAGCTTTGGAAAACAGTGTTTTCACTGGATAGAGTAGGGCTAAAAAAAAAATTTCCAAAACACCGCAGTCTAGTTGGTGAATTTATTTCTCATAGGGGCATTAGTGAGCAACTCTGAAACTACTTTGAGTTGTATACTGAGTTTGAACAAATAAGTAAATATATTGTGGACAATGCAAATCAGATTTCTCACTGGTAGAAAAATGTTATAAATTAGCAAAGGGGGAATGCTAGAATGAATCCCATGATGCTGGATTGGAGTTGGAGGTATCAGTATGAACTCACATTTTATTTTATTTTTAAGTATATATACAGTTAGATAGGTACAGAAATATAGATAGGTATGTTTATTTTATTTTATTATTTTATTTTTGGGGGCTGTGCCACTCAGCTTGTGGGATCCTAGTTTCCTGACCAGGGATTGAACCCGGGCCCATGGCAGTGAAAGCACCAGGTCCTAACCACTGACTGCCAGGGAATTCCTTAGATATGTACGTTTAAATGGGTTAGTATACATACGTACATTTCCTACTCTGTCCACTGATAGGGCCTAGAAGCAGTGATATCCTAATTATAATGAATGCAGTCACGTGGTTTCTCAATACCATCATCCAATGAAAAGAACCAGAGCTCCTTGGAGAAGGAGTTGATCCTAGGGTTGGGGCAGGCAATATATAAGATGCACCTGGAGCAACCTGTGACGCCAAAGCTCCTAAATAAATAAAGCATGTCAAAGAGACACTGAAATATTTTTAAATGTGGTATATACATACAATGAAACGTTATTCAGCCTTAAAAAAATTCTGACACATGCTACAACATGGATGAACCTTGAAGACATCATGCTAAGTGAACTAAGCCAGACACAAAAGGACAAATACTGTATGATTCCACCTATACGAGGTATATAGAGTAGTTACATTCATGGAGAAAGTAGAATGATGGTTCCCAGGGGCTGCGGGGAGGGGAAAGATGGGAGTTATTGTTTAATGTGTACATAGTTTGGGAAGATAAAATTGTTCTAGAGGTGGATGGTGGTGATGGTTGTACAAAAAGTGTGAACATACTCAATGCTATGGAATTATACAATTAAAACGGCTAAAATCGTAAATTTTATATTTTTTACCACAGTTAAAAAAATGAGTTTATGAAGCAACTAATGAGAGAATTGATTTTAGCAGATATGTTGGCAAAGTTCGTGGCAAAATTATCCTGTTTATACATTTTAAGTTCTGCTGAAATTAATAGATTATACACAAATTCCACCCTGAAAGAAAAAAAAACACAGAAGTCAACCTGAAAGAACACTCAATGGCAAAATATAGAACAATTTGAGAAAGAAAATAAATAATAATATTGATTTTTAAGTGAAAGAAAAAAATTAGTATCTGTGAGTCAATACTGATATAAATAAATGATTGAATAAGTAAATAAGTGGGGAAAAAGGGAGAACTTTTCTGTACAAAAGAATTCCAATTAATAGATGTAGAAGTGATAAGGAAAATAAAAAATCTCCATTAGAACATCACAGTAATAACAGCTGCTGGCAAGAACAACCAACGAATGCTAAAGTGAATGAATCAAGGTTTAAGGGAAAATGGCATATTTGCATAGCATAAAAGTGTCTCTTTCCAAATATTGTTGCTTATAAAGGGAAAGACAGTGACTTTACAGTGCAGAAACCTAGTAGACACCACCTTTCTCAGGGGATCAAGATGAACATCGCAGGTAATGGGATATATGATGTGTATGCTTCCTGATATGATCTGAGAAGGGCACATCAACTCAGTGACATTCTTCCCCCAATATATGACCTCCTTCTAACCATGAGAAAGTATAAGTAAAACTAAATTAAGAGTCATTCTACAAACTACCTGACCAGTATTAAGGGCAGGAAAAACAGAGGAATTATCACAGATTGGAGGAGACAAAGGAGACATAACTGTTATATACGGAATCCTGGATTAGATCCTGGAACAGAAAAAGGATGTTGGTAGAAAGCCTGGTGAGGTCCAAATAGGATCTGTATTGGGGTTTAGTTAGGGTATTGGCAGCAATGTCAATTTCTCCATTTTGATCTTTGTACTCTAGTTACATAGGATCTCTCCTCTATCTTTGCAACGTCTCTGTAAGTATTAAATTATTTCAAAATAAAAGACTAAAAGGAGACAGAGAGAAAAGACTAAAAATACCAAATGAAGGTAAGGAGATGAAATCATAAAACTGCCAGTAGGAGTATAAATTCTCGCAACCACCTTGAGGAACTGTTTGCTATTAACTAATTAGAGTGAGGACCTGCATATCCTATGATTTAGCAGTTACACTCCTACATATATACCATAAAAACTCGTATATATATGCATCAAAAAACAAGTACAAGAATGTTCATAACGGCATTATTTATAATTGCCAAAGAATGTAAATAATCCAAATGTCCATCAACAGGATGGAAAAAAATAATGTGGTATCTTTGTATATTGGAAATAAAATAGCTACACACAGCAATGTAGTTTTGAGCAAAAGAAATCAAACATAAAAGATTACATGCTGAACCAGATCTTTTCAGTGCCTAAGATTTTTAGTTAAAGTGGCATTGATTTTCCACAGTCATCAGAAATATTATGAATGAATAATATTATAGTTGTTTTGTCTGACTTCCTAGTGGAATATGGCAGGTACAAGAGGGCTCAGTGAGGGAGAGGAGTTGGGCCTATTATTAATCATTGGTCAGTCAAGAATATAGCTCAGTAACAATGTTTAACTATTTTTATTAGAAGGGCTTTGAATATAATAAGTAGAATTGGCGTCAATTAAAAAAAAACCAGATCTTCGTTTAAGACCTTAAAAAAAAAAGATTACATGCTGTTTGATTCCGTTTATACAAAGTTTAAAAACTGGCAAAACTTATCTGTGGGGTTAGAAATTAGAATGATGGTTCCCTTTGGGGAGAAGGGAGAGGTAGTAATTTGTAAGGGTCACAAAGGGACCTTTTGGGGTGCTGGTAGTATTCAATTTCTTGCTATTGGTGGTGATTACACAAGTTTTAATCATATTTATTATAACTCATTGAATTTTACCCTTGTGACTTATGCACTTTTCTGTACATATGTCATACTCTAAGAAATAGTTTTGAAAATTAAAAAGTATATATATATATATATTGGCCACGCTGCATGGCTTGTGGGATCTCAGTTCCCTGACCAGGGAGTGAACCCGGGCCATGGCAGTGAAAGCCCGGAATCCTAACCACTAGGCCACCAGGGAACTCCCCAAAATAAGTATATTTTTTAAAATCACATAACTGAGATCCATTTTAGGTGCTTTGATTTGTATTGGATAGATGTGCAAGGCTGGAAACAGGAAAGTCATTATGGAGATTGTTGTGTTAGAGCCTTAGAGTACTGTGTGTAGAGATGGATAAGATGAAACGTATTAATGAAATACCAAGGAGATAAAGTTGGCAAGACTTAGCAGTTGACTGAAGGTAGTTAAAGATTGGAAATTTATGCAATAGGCTAGAAATTATGAAAGTGATATTTTTGAAAACTTAATCTGTGTACCACTCATAGCATATGCTATCTTCTATTATAATCGATCTATTTATAGCCAGGTCTTTGCTAGTAAATCACAAGCCTCTTGATGGAAGGGACTGGATTTTATACTTCCTTTTATCTCCAGGAACTCTCTGTTCCACTACAGTAGATTTATTATCATTTAAATGACCATAATTAGAAGACCAAAAAACAATATATGACGTGTAACTGGATTGGAATGGACAAGAAAACATCTTAGAAAATACATGAAGGAAATTATATTAAAACATCTATTGTTAATTTTTAAAACTCTTATCAAATCATATACAGAAGGCTACTTTAGTAACCTAATGAAGAATTATCTATCTCAAAGCAATAGCCAGCCTCATACTCAGTGGTAAAGCATGAAAGACACTCATAGTAAAGAAGGTAGTAAGAGAAGGGGACAAGTACTGATCATCATGAATATTTATCATTGTTTTGTCAGTGTAATAAAATTTTAAAAGTAGGTATAAATATTAGAAAGGAGACCACAGTGTCATTATTTGTAGGTTGATATGATCATCCATCTCTGGAAAACTCAAGAGAATTAAGCAAAAAGATATCAGAATAAAAGATTTCCGGACTCCCCTGGTGGTGCAGTGGTTAAGAATCCGCCTGCCAATGCAAGGGACATGGGTCCGAGCCCTGGTCCGGGAAGATCCCTCGTGCCGCAGAGCAGCTAAGCCCGAGCGCCACACCTACTGAAGCCTACGCACCTAGAGCCTGTTCTCTGCGACGAAGAGTAGTCCCCGCTCTCCACAACTAGAGAAAGCCCGCATGCAGCAACAAAGACCCAACACAGCCAAAAATAAATAAATAAATTTATTTAAAAAAAAATTTCTGTAAGTTAACCCTCTTTCCTCCTATTTACTCTTTAAGTCATTTTTTAAGTCCAGTGTCAGTCCCACTTTCTCCATGAAGCCAGTGCCAAGGAAAGAAAGGGGATGGTAGGGGGAACTAAAGAGAACCAACCCCATTAATGTTGTCACCACTGAGTTTATCCACTTACTATCATCGATTTATTCAACACATATTTATCACCTCTTCCTCCCTTCCATTTCCTCCCATGTGAGGTGATCACTGTCAAGAGCTAGATGTTTATTCTTCTCCACCTTTCTCTATGCTCATTCAAGCATATTCCCACAGTCATTCTGTGACACAGTTACAATGGCCTGTCAGGGCTGCTAGCTGCATCTATTATCTGTTCTCTCCTTGTTTCATAGTAAAAGAATTTTTATCTGTGCACATGGCTACCAGTGAAAGACTATATTTGTCAGCCTTCCTTTCAGCTGGATGTGACCATGCAACCAAGTTCTGCCACTGGAATTGAAATATGTGTTAATATGCACAACATATTAATCTGAACATCTGGTGATGTCTTAAAAGGAAGGAACATGCCTTCGCCTTTACTTTTCTCTTTCCTAATGACTGGAATGTGAACACAATGGGAAGAGTTGGAGCAGCCATGCTGGACCTTGAGATGGAAGCTTTATGTTGAAAACGACAGAAAAATAAGATCAAAAGAACATAAATCCCCTGGTCCCCAACACCACTGAGACACCTATTTACCTAAACTTTTATATGAGGGAGAAACATTTATCTTGTTTAAACCACTGTATGTGGACTATTACATGCTAACTGATACAAATAACACAATACAAGTAATACAAATCTTGAATAAGACAAGTTGTTCCTTTTTTTCAATTTAATTTTTATTTTATATTGGAGTATAGTTGATTTACAATGTTGTGTTAGTTTCAGGTGTACACCAAAGTGATTCAGTTATACATATACATATATCCATTCTTTTTCAGATTCTTTTCCCATGTAAGTTATTACAGAATATTGGGTAGAGTTCACTGTGCTATACAGTAGGTCCTTGTCGATTATCTATTTTGTGTATAGTAGTATGTATATGTTAATCCCAGACTCCTAATGTATCCCTCCCCCTAACGTTTCCCCTTTGGTAACCATATGTTTGTTTTCAAAGCCTGTGAGGCTGTTTCTGTTTTGTAAATAAGTTCATTTGTATTATCTTTTTAGATTCCACATATAAGCAGTATCATATGATATTTGTATTTCTCTGTCTGACTTACTTCACTTAGTATGATAGTCTCTAGGTCCATCCATACTGCTGCAAATGGCACTTTTTCATTCTTTTTTATGGCTGAGAAATATTCCATTGTATAAATGTCCCACACCTTCTTTATCCATTCCTCTGTCGATGGACATCTAAGTTGCTTCCATGTCTTGGCTATTGTAAATAGTGCTGCAATGAACACTGGGGTGCTTATGTCTTTTTTTTTTTTTTTTTT
>NW_006791919.1:2122179-2126811 GCF_000442215.2 Lipotes vexillifer | reverse complement strand
TTTGTGGTACGCAGGCCTCTCACTGTTGTGGCCTCTCCCGTTGCGGAGCACAGGCTCCAGACACGCAGGCTCAGCGGCCATGGCTCATGGGCCCAGCCGCTCCGTGGCATGTGGGATCTTCCCGGACTGGGGCACGAACCCGTGTCCCCTGCATCTGCAGGTGGACTCTCAACCACTGCGCCACCAGGGAAGCCCCATATATCTTTTTGAATTATGGCTTTCTCCAGATATATGCCCAGGAGTGGAATTGCTGGACCATATGGTAGTTCTGTTTTTAGTTTTTTAAGGAACCTCCATACTGTTCTCCATAGTGGCTGCATGTTCCTTTCTTTAAGGAGCTCACAGTCCAGCACGGAAGACAAATCATTATAACTATTTGATACGTGCTGTGATAGAGGAGGTACCAGGTACGTGAGGTCATTGAGGGGTAGCAAGCCTAGTCTGTGGAGGACATATGTTTTATCTGGGATCTGAAGGAGGGGTAGAGTGTTATCCATTCACTCCTGCTTGAAAAATCACTTTGTAGGCTTCAGTGACAACACCCTCCTGAGTTTCCTCCTACATCTATGGCTGATCCTTCTTGGTTCCTCTTCCTATACCAGCTGGTAAATGTTGGCCTTTCTCAGGGTTCTCTCAGTATATTCTGTCTCGTGGTGACCCCTTCATTCCCATGATTGTAAATAGCACCTCAGTGTTGACGACTGCCAGGTCCAGCCCTCTCTTCTGAGTTTTGGACTCATAGACTTAATTGACTATTTCACAGCTCCACCGGCAAGTCTCACAGGCCCCTCCAACTTATTATGCCAGAATGTGAACTCTTCCTTTCTTTCCTCCAACCTGCTCCTCCCACAGTCTTCTCCCTCTCACTGAAGCCTGTCACAATCCACTCAGTTGCTCGAGCCAGAAACTTGTGAGTCATTCTTACACCAGCTTTCCCTTGCCTCCCACACACAATACATCACCGACTGTGCTGATACACTTCCAAAAACTCTCTCTCAAATCCATCCACTTCTTCTATCCCCACTGCTCACCACTCTAGTCCAAGCCACTGCTGGTCTCTCTCGTCACCACTGGTTACTTTCCAACTGAGCCTCACTTCCACTTCTGCCCTCTCCATACCATTCTCCACACAGCAGTCACAGTGACCTTTTAAAGGCACAAGTCAGACCTCCTAAACATTCTTCAATGGATCTCACTGAATGTAAGTTAAAATTCAAAATGCTTGACATGATACCCAGGTTGCTGCCTGACCTGGCTTTTGCCTATTTCTCCCACCTCATCTCTTGACATCTCCCCTTAGGCCACTCTACTCACTCTGCTCTAGTCACCAAAGCTTAGCTCTTTGCTGACTCAAGGCAGCTCCTCCTGTGGGGAAAGGTCTTTCCAGAACTCTTTTCCTGGTCATCTCCTACTTATGCCTCAGGTCCAGTTTACTGTGACTTCCTCAAAGAGGCCTTCCCTGTCTTCCGACGTAAAGCACATTCTGCATTCTTCTCTTGCATAACACTTTGTCTTCTTTCCTGTGGAAGACTGCTAGTTGACTCCCGGAATCCATTCTCCCTTTCTTTTGTAGCAATGGAATTTAGCTGGGTCTTTGGCCACTTGGCTAAAGCCTACGTTTCCCTCCTTTGCACTCAGATGTGAGCACGTGACTGTTTCAGCCAAGGCGATATGTATGCACATGATGTGTGCAAATGTGAGGGCTTACATTTAAGGGACAGGGCTTATACTCTCCCTGGCCCATGTGCTGGAAACGGTGAGAACTGAAGCAGTCACCCTGGACCAGACATGGAATCCATGTGTTGTGCAGATGGTGAGGTCGCACCATCAGCCTTGGAGTGCCTACCTGTGGACTATTATATGAGAAAAAAAATTCTAATTCTATTTGACTACTGGACTTTTGAATCTCTTTGTTATGGTAAAGGGGGCCTTGGTTTTTGGTTTTTGGTTTTGTTTTGGCGGTACCACACAGCTTGCAGGATCTTTAGTTCTCCGGCCAGGGTTCCTGGGCCCTGGCAGTGAAAGTGCCAAGTCCTAACCAGTGGGTTTTCCTCTGGATGGGTTTCAAGTAGAGAATTCCTCTGGATGGGTTTCAAGTAGAGAATTAAGGTCTGCTGGTAGCACATCCAGGAGGCACAACACAATGTGAAAGGTGCTGCAGGATGTTGTGCAACCCTGTGGGACTGCAAAGAAATCACACTGTCAGATGTTCTTAAAGATTACTTTGGTTGCAATAGGGAAAATTGATTGGATGAGAAAACACATTGAGGCCGAGGGGCCAGAGAAGTGATTGTCATAAGGCAGAGAGAGAACCTCTTGGATTAGCGTAGCACAGGAATACAGAGAAGAGGCCAAATTCCAGGAATATTTTGAAAGGAGGACTCCACAGGGCTTGCTGTTCACCGGGAATGGTAGGCAAAATCATCGCCTTCTAGAGATGTCCACGTCCTGGGACTATATTACCTTACATGGCAAAATGACTTTGCAGATATGATTAAGTTAGGGTTCTTGAGAGGAGGAGATAATCCTGGACCATCAAGGTGAGCCCAGTGTAATCACAAGGGATCTTATAAGAGGGAGGCAGAAGGGTCAGAGTCAGAAAAGGCAACATGGCTGCTGAAGCAGAGGTTAGAGTGAGGTACTGTGAAGATGGAGAAAGGGGCCATGAGCCAAGCAGCCTCTAGAAACTGGAAAAGTCCAAAACGTGGATTCTCCTCCAAAGCCTACACATGGAAAGCAGCCCTGCAGACACGTTGATTTTAGCCTGGGAAAACCCATTTCGGACTTCCGACTTACAGACATGTAAGATAGTAAATTTGTCATGTTTTAATTCACTGCATTTGTGGTAACTTATTATAGCAGCATAGAAAACTAATATGCTGGGTGTGGGCGTAAGGGTGGAGGGAGCAGTGAGTACAGCACCTTGTACAACTAGGAGGATGACGTTTGGGAGCCCAGAAGTAAAAGCCAGGGGGGCAGGGGCGGAAGATGGGTGCCTGTGAAACAACCTACTTGAATTAGCCATACAGATCTGGCACTCAGGGGAGAAGCTGTCCCAGAGAGAGGGGTTTGGGGACATCCTCAAATATTCCATGATTAAAGCCAAGGGAGGGGGTTAGAGTAATCACAGAAGAAAGAGAAGAAAGGCCTAGAACAAAACCAAAATGGAATATACAAAGGGGACTGGCTTGAGAGGAAGAGCAAAACCCAAGGCTGTGGGTCACAGAAGTCTGAGGAAGGGAGAGTGTCAAGGTGGGGGACACTCAGTAGTGTCTAGAAAAGTAGATGAGACCATTTGCCTAAAATAAAATCCCCAACCTGCCATATGTGAATATACATGTTTGTAAGAGTTTGCATGAGCTGGGAAGAGGGATTGGTTAAGAGCCAGGTCCCTGAAGCTAGACTACCTAGGTTCAAACGCAGATTCTATCACTTACAAGTGGTGTGAGCTTGGTAAAGTTACTTCACATTTATATGCACCAATTTCCTCATTTGTAAAATGGGGTGATAGGACCTATGTGTACGTGACTATTGTGAGGCTTAAATTAATAAATACATAAAAAGGGCTTTGAACAGTGCCTGGCACGGGTAAGTCCTGTATAAGTGTTAGCTGTTTGTTCTCATTATTACCTACTGTAATATGTTTGCTTTGTTATTTAAGAGTAATCAATTCTGCCAAAGGAAATAAGAGAAACAAACATTATAAGAGAAGAAATGAAATTAAATGAAAGCAAGTAGTTTGTGAGACAAAGTAAGCAGTGCATATATGAGCTGAACGTAGAGAGGAAGGGTTGGAAGGTCCAAATAGGCACCAAATATTCTTGATACAGTAAATATTCATGAGGCATATTAGCACTCAATGTTTAGGCAGGCTTCAAATGACCACCCACTGGTGACAGCTACACAGCTTCCATTTGTTCTCTGCCTGAGAAATGCAGATAAAATCCACAGCTGCTCATCGGGCTAATTGGTGAGCTGGAACTGGCCAGCCATCCTCACTCCTGTGTCTCTCAACAGACAAAGTGTGTGCTGGCTCTGGCCCCAGGTACCCTCTGAACTGCCAGTATCAGCCTCAGCTCTGGTCCTTGTAATCACACCGTCAGCACCAGAAGGCTGACTCAGGAGAGGGAGGCACAGATTCGACACATGTTTCATAAAATATACCACCTGCTTGTGCCCTAGCCTAAGTGCGTTAATCTACTCTATCTCCTGACTTCTTACTCTGCATTTTAAATTGATTCAATTAGCCACGTGATTTCAACACCCTAATTTTGTCTTTGAGCCTTTCTGTACAATGACTTCTGGGATAGCTTGCCTCCTGGTATACTTGGAAGCTAACTTCCCACACCACACCCACTAGTTACCTCACAGGGGGTAGGGAGATGCGGGAGGAGTGGCAGTCACTTTTTCTTCATGCATATTTGCATCTTCTCCTTAGTTATACTGAAAAGGGAAGGGGCTACCAGGAAAAAAAAGCCCTGCCCTAATAAGGCCAATTAAAACAACATTTTCTGCTGTGATGACCCTGGAGGCTACCCTGTCCTATTTGAAAGCAGCTTTAACCTCTAGTTTGATTTGGCTTCACTTTTCAACATGGAGCCATTTCTGAGCAGCTGTAGGTTAAGAACAACC
>NW_006791919.1:2118079-2122169 GCF_000442215.2 Lipotes vexillifer | reverse complement strand
GCCCCCCGGCCCCTTCCTGCCCTCCTTCAGTATACAGGAGAGAACCTGAATCATATTAGACCTGGAGTCTGTTCACTTTTCTTTTTCCTTCTTTTTCAAAAGGTTGCTTTTTTAATATCTGGACAGATAAGAAGGATGATAATTCTATTATGACAGCTACCAACTGGGTACTTTATGAGCCGTTCAGTTCCAAATACTGCAGGGGAAGATGTCTCCAGGCCACACCAGACCAAAATCTGTCAATCTCAGAGTCCAACAACCACTCTAATCTCTTTCATATGAAACTTGAGCACTCACTGCTTTTCATCGGTTTGCTTTTATCAGTATTGCAAGTGGATTTATCATGAGGCTAATGGAGCATAAACTTCAGGGACCCTCTGTAGGTTCCAGGAGGGGCTACAGTGACTTTGTAATTTTGTTTTATTCTTCCTAAAGAGGGACCTCAAATCCTAAAGCTTCAGGGCCTATAAAATTCTCATCGGTATGATTTCGTGGTTAAGAGCTTAAACACTGGAGATAGAGGACTTCTCACCCTTTTACTATTTAGTCATTTTAGGTTAGTCACATTAAATTTCAGCCTTGGTTTCCTCAGTTGTAAAATGCGAATAATAGTACTTATACTTTTAGGATTACGGTAAAGCTTAAATAGTACTTAAACAGTGTTTCATGTATGAGAAATGTTCATCGATGCTAGCTGCCATTATTATTGTTGTTATTCCCAGAACAAGACGATAAGCTCCTTGAGGACAGGATCTGGCACCCCAAAGGCCCATTACAGGCACCCAAAAAAATACTTGCTGAAGGAATGATACCTTTTACAGCCAACTCCACTCTCCCCACCCTCTCTGAGTGTCTAACCAGAAATACAACTATAATTGCGTTACGGATGCGACACACATGGTTACCTCTTCAGCAAGCTGCCAGATACTTCGTAGCACTTTCTCAGTTTGAAAGACTGCTTTAGTCTCAGCCCTTCCCCGGTGAGTCCTGAAACCCTGGTTGTTTGCCTCCTGTCTCTTGCCAAGCTCCTCTCTCCCGGGTCAACAGAGGACAGTCGGCCACAGCCACCGCTGGCCGAGAGGCGCTGAGGCAACGCATTAATAGTGTTAGCATTCTGCTTGGCACTGAATAAATGCCCTACAAACGATGGCTATTATTGTTGCTGCTACTGTTGTTATTATTATTATTATTATTACAATTCCCAACCAGCCGGCCATCTACTCTCCGCCCCCTCCCCCCGGAGCTAGGCCTGCATCTTTTGCCTGGGGTCGGGGTGGGGGGCTCTTAACCGGGAGCCGGGGTGCGGGGACCTGGGGATAGACCCTCGCGTCTGCTCTCCCCCTTCGCGGTGCGCCTCCCCCGCAGGGCTGGGGCGGCGGGTCCCCCGGGGCCGCAAGGGCTGGCTGGAGGCCGGGAGGAGCAGCCGCCGACGTATCCGCCGCCGCCGCAGGAGGCGGAGCGCTGCACCTGGCGGCGGGTCCTCGGCGCTCAGCACTGAAACGGGTCCAGCCGGTAGCGAGCGGCGGAGGCCGGGCCAGAGGAAGAGGAGGAGAGAAGGTCGCGCCGACCGGTGCGCTCGGCTCGCCGCTCCCGGTCCCCCCACCGGCCCGCATCCCTCCGCCGCGCCCCGCCCCGCCCCCCCGCAGCCCTCAAGGAACCAGTGACCCGCCCGAGATGGTGAGCGCCGTCTCGACAGCCACCGCCCCGGCGCCCGGAGCCGCCGCCCCGTGCCCGGGGGAGATGGCTCCCCGCGCCCCGCGCAGCTGAGTTCCCGCCGCCGCCGCCGCCCCCCGCCGCAGGTGAGTCGGAACCCGGCGCGCTGGGGAAGGGGGCGCGCTCGGCTGGGCGGCGGGGTAGCCCCACCCTGGGCTCCCCTGCAGGGGTTTGGCCCGGCAGGAGGGCGAGGAGCCCGCTGCGGCGCGCACACCTGCAGTCGCGGAAAGGCTTCCGAGGAGGGGCCCGGCGCCAGGGCGTGGGGGGGTGTCTCCGCTCCCAGCCCCGCTCGCCCGCTACTGTCTCCCTCCCCTTGGATCCCGAGTCGGTTGTCATCTTTTGGGGCGCTGAGGGCAGCTACAGCCTGCACCCCCCGTGCGCCGGGCGCGAGCAGCACTTCCGCAAACGTAACTGCAGTCGGGAAAACAAAGGCGCTGCCCAAGGAAGCCGTCGCCGGGCGCCGGCAGCAGTCAGGGTGCCGGGTGAGGGCTGCGCCCCAGTGTCCAGGCCCTTGTCGGCCCGGCCGCACTCGCGCCTTTGCCATAACCGTCCTCGGGAGAAAGAGGGTGGCGAGAACACCAGACAATCCGAGTGCAGGGACGTAGCCCCTTGGGTGGCAAGAGGAGGAAATTGGCAGCGTCTGCTTACCCAGGTGAATAAATACGCAAAATCCCTCTTCCCCTTGCCTGCTATCATCCTGGGAGAAATTCCCCGCCTCCGTGCTGCTTTATTTCAGCCTGGCCTAACATGTCCCTAGAGCCATTTTGAGATAACAGTCGGGGTTCCTAGTCCTTTGGGGTCCTTTGTGTCGCCTACACGGCTCCCTGTAAATTTAAGTAGGATGGTGAAAAATTCCAAATGCGACTTTCCCCTTCATTTATCCCATCTGCACGTGGACAGGCAGGTGGATTCATTACCCTTAAGGCCAGCACACGGTGCATTTCGCCTTTCCCACATATATTCGCAACCACAAACATTTCCTTTCATCCGAAAATCTTTAATAATTAAACATTTTACAGAGCTACTGGAACAGATAAAATCTTGCCTATTAGTAGTAGAAAAGAACCTTGAAGAGTTGAGGTTTTAATCCCAACTGGTGTCTAAATATTTTTATGCTGTTGGGCATGTCACATCTTCCTGAGCCTCAGTTTTCTCACCTGTAAAAGGAGATGGTTGGATAGTACAGTGGTCAAGCT
Organism: Lipotes vexillifer; assembly: GCF_000442215.2. NCBI lineage: Eukaryota > Metazoa > Chordata > Mammalia > Artiodactyla > Lipotidae > Lipotes > Lipotes vexillifer. Next base: position 2,119,260 of record NW_006791919.1, on the reverse strand, counting down.
TCCGCCTAATTGTTCTAGAAGTTTAGGATTTTCTGGAAACCTAACCTCTTCAAAATAAATGAATGTAAAGGGTGGGTGGACGTACAGTTGACCAACGACATGTGATAAAAGCAGATGTGTTTTTGGTAGGCCTCTGGTGTCTGCAGAGCATCTCTTCCCCAAGACGTGGCCACTAGTCTGCTAAAGGTGTATGCATCGTTGATGGCCTTGTTAAGTAAAAGGAGAGGATAGGAAGTCGCCTCACTGGGAAGGTCGGCTTTTGACACTTTAAGCTGATGGTCATCAGCAGACACGGAAGATATTTTCAGTTATTTTGTGGTAGTCAGGTGGCTTGAGTTTACCACAGGTTGTAAGTAAAACTTAAGATTGCTTTTAGCAGGAAGCTGGGACATTGCTGCTGAGCCTAGGGCGAGACACCCTGGGAGAGTAGGAGGAGAAAGGATCATATTTCAATAATGCATTAAAGCTACTAAGCTTGTTTATAGTAATTTATTTCTAAGGCACTTTCTGTATCTGTATGAATAAGGTAAATGTAAAAACATGAAGGCAAACCAAAACACAAAGATAAACGAAACAGCAAGGTTTGCAGGTATTTGGTGATATGGGGTATTAGATCACCAAGTCTAGCATATATAGTTTTGGGATTATTAACAGTAATAAAGCACTTTTTGAGCACTTAGTATGTTCAAGACACCATCTTAAACACTTAATTTCTATATCTCTGTAAGATAAGTCTTGTCGCATTTTATGGATAATGAAAAGGAAGCTCGAATGGTTAAGGAACTTACACAAACCACATAATCAGTAAGAGGTGGAGTTAGGTTTGACCCCGTGTCTCTGGCTCCAAAGCCCAGGAAATTTCCACACGGTGTCCCTCCCTATTCAGGACCCATTAAGTCTCACCACCTACACAGGTGCCTTCCTTTGCTTCTTGCCTTTGAAAATTAACTTCATTTCAACATACATACATTACATATGTTAACATTTATCTGTGTAAGATAATCTATATAGTGCATATATATTTATGCACGTATGTTTACCCATTTGTTCTCACCATTTTTAGGTTGAAGGCAAGTGTAAAAATGAATATAACCAGATATATTTAGTATTAGGCTAACAGGTTTTTTGTTTGACTTCTTTTGATATTCAGTAAATCTTGATTTAGCAGTCTCATTGTAGGG
>NW_006791919.1:2116060-2118051 GCF_000442215.2 Lipotes vexillifer | reverse complement strand
TAGGGAAAGGGAGAAATGCAATAGATGTAAATGCATTTGTTAGCTGCTTTGGCACATTGTCTTGGGAAAAAATCATGATATGGTAAGTGAAAAAAGGAAGAGATTTATATACAAACCATCATACAAGCACACATATATCTTGTTGTCTCCAAACTGTTGACAGTGGCTTCCTGAAGGAAGTGGGTTCAGATGGTAAAGAGAAGAGGGTACTTTTACTTTTTACCTTATAAAGTTATGTTTGGGCTTAAAAAGCTTTTTTTTTTTTTTTTTTGCAACAAGCATTTGTTATTTTATTATAGAAACTAAAAAGAGAAACAAAAGGAATAGAATTGATTCACTTAATAAAAATCAAAATTAAGAAAAAAGTTGAATGTGCCTAAACTCTGTAATGTTAGAGAAGTGAAATATGAGACTCAGGAGATCAAAGAGGAAGGTGGTATTCTGGGAATTGCATGTGTAGGAGCAAAGGGTGACGAGTCTTGGATGACTAAGTTTTACCTTTTCTAACAGTATCTATAGGGTGTTCTACAGCACCCCCAATTTTCCTCCCCAGTAAGAATGCTTTGGTGCACACACCCCAATTTACCCGCTGGATAGGGTGATAAGAATTTCTTCCTGCTCTTGCTAGTGGTGGCTATCTTTGGAAGCATAATTGTTCTTATGTAGAAGGTAGGAGTAGGAGAAATTTATCTGCTGTGTCATTTCCTGAAATTACGGCATTCTGGATGACTTCAGGTGTAATTATTTTTAGTAACATAATTTCAGGAGCAGGAAGTTGTCAAGTTAATCTAGTCTGATGCATATATAAACATATATATGTATAGATACATATACATGTGCATATATGTACATAATCTTGTCTGATGTGTATATATACATACCAATATATATATACAAATCCCACAATTCTGTTTTATGTAATACTAATAAAAATCATTGCTTAGAACCCTTAAAAATTAATACATTTCCCTGCTCAGACTTAGAAATCCAGAATCAAATACATTCAGACTTTTCAGAATCAAGAAAACACATTCTTCCTTGTGTTTTGTACCCAAAGGAAAAGTGAATAAGGTTGGTTCATTATAAACGTAATAGGCAATAATGAGAAAAACATAATTGTAAAATTATTTTGCAGAAGAGATATTCTGACAATTTTAGTTGTCATCCAACGTTTCATTTAAGGTTCTAATTATGTTTTGGGCTGAGGGAAATCTCAGGCTTTTGATTTATGAAACTTTGTTGCTCAGTAGGTTCTCTTTAAATCCAGAAATCAAGTGCAAAATCCTACCCTAGTACAAAGCCAGTTTTGGTAAAACCTTTTCCTCAAAGCAAAATGAATGTGTCATTTCCCAGTGCACAGCATTTTGGATTCCTGGGAAATGCAGACGTACACATCTGCTGTGAATTCTGTGTGGGGCAATGAAAACACCCTTAATGTCTCCATCAGGAACATTACATTTGGATATGATTCCTCCATGTTCAGTTACCCAACATTAGCTGTCTTTGGCCATTTATTCTACTTTACTGGCATTTTGGAGGGTGAGAATGCCTGTGTCAGCCTGATTTGTTGTCCTAAATCCTGAATGACATGTTATCCAGTACTTAGTCCTATTGTTGGGTTTCAGTAACTTTGCTTTGTAGCTGGTTCTCCTTCTCTGTATTTATAAGACACTTATTTACTACTTTGTAAAATGGCATTGTTTAAATTAAGTTACTTGGCTGGGTAGCTTTTGGAAACTATCAGAGCCATTTGCTAAGATATTGATTTATTGGTGCAGAGCCCAATAGAAAACTAAACCAAACCAAAACAAATAAAAAATGTGGAACACCTAAACTTTGAACCTGTATATTAATATGTGTCTGCTATAGCTATTGCAACTCTGGTTGCTAGTTTGTGGCTCTAAATAGCACGCAAACACACACACACACACACACACACACACACACACACACACACACACACACACACACACACACACACACACACACAC
>NW_006791919.1:2089091-2115906 GCF_000442215.2 Lipotes vexillifer | reverse complement strand
ACACACACACACACACACACACACACACACACACACACACACACACACACACACACACACACACACACACACACACATACCCCGCTACCTCAGCACCAACAAAAAATACCCCAAATGTTGTGTATTAAAAGTAGCTTTCATCTGCTTTTGTCCACTGTAATGTGAATATGGCTGAGCCATAGATGTGCTGATGATTGTGTTGAAGAGATGTTAAGGTTTGGAAATGTGAATGACTGGCCTGTATTACCTTGTGACCTGGTGGTCCTGCTGTATTTAGGAATAGGAGAGAATGGGGCAAAGATGGGAAGAAATCTAGGCTCTTACAAAATCTGTATTCCAGAGATATAAAAGAGGATTGAGTAAAGGATGTCCGAGACATCTTTTTTGACATTTGTTCTGGCCTGTGTTTGAGTAGGGGAGACAAATTCAGGGAATGATGTGCAAGTAGAAAACAGGGAAGTCCAGCTTTGAATGACTCTGAGGAAATGTTTTGATGTGAGACCAAGAGTGGAACCTGGGGGAGAGGGAGATGGGACGTTATGAGTCAGCAGTGGCTGAGGGAGCTCTGGCGTGGATTTATTGGGGATAAAAGGGGAATTGGAAAGAGGAACTGGTGTTGTCTCACCAAACTTGATTTGTGGTTAATTGTGCCTGGCGAAAGTGCACAAGAAGCCTAGGCTAGTAGTAACTCCCCGCGTGGTTCTGTAGAGAGACCTGGGTGCCCCCCACCCCACTTTCCCCACGTGGCCACTGTGGGGTGAAGAGCGGAAATGGAGCAGTAGAGTCCAGGACTCCCAGAGGAACTCTGAGCCCCAGAACAGAGGAGGAGTGAGTCCCTATGAGCCATGTGGCGAATTCTTCTCTTATAACTGCTCTGGGCTTTTTTAGGCCCAAGGTTAAGGTAGAACACACTTGGCCCAAGGTAAATAAGGCCTTTCTCAACAGAGCCAAGCCCCAAAGCCCCACACTAAACACTTAAAGCAGAACCATACAGAGCGACGTGGACACTATCTATGACGTTTTAAAGAAGTGCACTGATGTGATCCACCATAGCCAAGCTTCTGTAGCTGTTGTGGGGTGCCTTCTTTCTTCTATTTCAAAATGCTTTCTGTGGAATTGTGTTTAACTAATGAACAGGTACACCCCACACTCACCTTTATGAGCGAGTTTGAATAAGAGAGTATCAAAGGGGTAAAATGACACACTTTTAAATTTTATTTCCCATTAATGAGGTTCCCTGTGTTTTGAAGGTGTAATATCTCTAAGGATATCTCAGGGCTTCCCTGGTGGCGCAGTGGTTGAGAGTCCGCCTGCCGATGCAGGGGACACAGGTTTGTGTCCCGGTCCGGGAGGATCCCACATGCTGCGGAGTGGCTGGGCCCGTGAGCCATGGCCGCTGAGCCTGCGTGTCTGGAGCCTGTGCTCCGCAACGGGAGAGGCCACGGTGGTGAGAGGCTGCATACAGAAAAAAAAAAAAAAAGATGAAGAACTCTGCTCCTCATGTGTCCTGCTGATGAGTAGGAACAGCACAAGGATAGGCGGACTTCAGCTGAGCAACTCCAGGTGACCTTTCAGGAACTACAGGGTCAAGGGTGTCCCAGTTAACACTCAGATACCTTGTATTTCAAATAATGCCTTTACAATATGTATTTTATTTATTTTATTATTTTTTCAAAAACTTATTTATTTTTTGGCTGCATTGGGTCTTCGTGGCTGCGCACGGGCTTTCTCTAGTTGCGGCAAGCAGGGCCTACTCTTCATTGTGGTGCGCGGGCTTCTCATTGCAGTGGCTTTTCTTCATTGTGGCACGTGGGCTCTAGGTGTGCGGCTCAGTAGTTGTGGCACGCGGGCATCAGTAGCTGTGGCTCATGGGCTGTAGAGCACAGGCTCAGTAGTTGTGGCGCACCGGCTTAGTTGCTCCGCAGCATGTGGGATCTTCCTGGACCAGGGCTCGAACCTGTGTTCCCTGCATTGGCAGGCAGATTCTTAACCACTGTGCCACCAAGGAAGTCCCAAACATATATATTTTTTTTTTTGCGGTACACGGGCCTCTCCCTGTTGTGACCTCTCCCGTTGCGGAGCACAGGCTCCGGACGCGCAGGCTCAGCGGCCACGGCTCACGGGCCCAGCCGCTCCGCGGCATGTGGGATCCTCCCAGACCAGGGCACGAACCCGCAACCCCTGCATCGGCAGGCGGACTCCCAACCACTGCGCCACCAGGGAAGCCCCCAAACATATATTTTAAAAGTGATATATACTCATTGGTGAAAAATCCAGTCAAGTCTAAGAAAAAATTAAAGTAACTCCTAATTTTACTTCTGAGAGATAACCCTTAGTAATATTTTGGTATTATTTTCATATCTTTTTCTAAAGTATATTTTGTATGAATTACATAGATTTACAAATATAAACTCTTACAATACATACAGGTTTGTGTCTTGCTTTTTTTCACTTAATGCAGTGCACAGATCATGAGCATTTCCCCATATTCTATTAATTCTATTTAAGTTCTATTAATTAACTTCAGTTTTTCCATCCTGTGGATGTAAGTTTGTTTTTCTCTCATGTGGGCATACCATAATTTATTTAACTGTTTCTATTACTGATTGCTCACTTTGTTTCCGTTTTGATCATTATGATAAACATCCATACACTTAAATCCTTGCCTTCTAGAAAGACTATTCTTCTACTCTCAGTTAATGAGTGACTGTCGATCTTCATCTTTACCAGTGTTGAATATTTTCATTTTCAAAAATTTTAGTATGGCATGTTTATTGAATTATCTCATTTCTTTAATGGGCGAGGTAATAAATCTTTTTCTGAAAGAAACTGACAGCACTTGGTACCTCTCAATTGATCAGAGTCCTAACAGCATAAGAAACAAGATAATTTTAGATTACATATGCTGGAATGTGCTTAGGATATAAATGATTATTTTAGACTATAGTGTGCTTAGGGGATATAAAGAAAAGTCATTGATGGTAGCTACATGTCTACAGAAGAATGTATCCTAAACTTTGAGGTCTGTATTTTCATCTAGATTGTAAACTCGTAAAAGATGTGTCTGAGAAAGAAACACCTATAAATTTCTGTTTAGAATGCCTTGTCTTATAGATAGACTGTATACTCTTTAAGCCTCTTAAGTTTCTCAGTGTCTTAATAGTGCCAGAATAGCCACATAATAATACCAATCTTTTATTGAATAAGCATTTATCAAGCGCCCATTATAAATATAGCATTATTTTACATATATAATACGTGTACTGGTGCTCTAACCCAGTGTTATAGTACCAATACCTGGGGTTGTATTTTTATTTCTCATTATAATTCTTATTTTTCCACAGTCTACTTTTCCTGTGTTCCTAGTATTTTTAGATTTTGGACCCATAGTCCTATACTAATTGTATTTGCCCAAGTCCTTTTCTGAAAAGATTTGAAAAAAAAATTGAATGTGTGTGTCTAACAAGCATTCACATAACTAGGTTTAAAAATAAACCAAAAAACATTTTAAAAGAATTTTAATTTCTTTTTTACTCATATATATTCTGTATAAATTGCTTCTCAAGTATAGCACGCAATAATTTACAGAGGAAAATCTGAAACTTTAAGTAAATAACGTAGCTTTCAATATCAATCTTTAAAAAAGTCTTTGTTTTATACTTCGAAAAGATAAGAAAAGAAAAAGAAAAGCTAAGATTTTTCTGTGTTAGCTTCTTGGCAAAGAAACAAAAATTGTGTTGATAATCATTAAAATAGTAAATAATTTGATAATAGAGACAGTTTTTAAATGACACGAGTTGACTTGCTGTGGCTTCTGCGTTCACTGTGGCCTCTGCCCGCGCTGACCAGGTTCCAGCCTTCCCTCTTTCTCTCCTCTTCTAACCCGGTACCTGTTCTATTACCTAGAAGGTGTTTGAAGACACCGTTGCAATGCTGGCATAGTTCTCAGGCTCCCACATGAAAATAATTGCACTTGTAAGGTTCTCAGTCTGAGAAACTGCATAATGTTGGAAAGCTAATAGGAATTGCGTAAACATTTATTAGAGAAATAGATGTATGATGGTAGCATCAATATACATTGGAAAATGAGTGGAACATGTTTGTATGACACATTTATTCAGTGCTTTCAAAGACCACGCAGTAACTCCACGGCTCCCCCAGGCTAGAACTGTTGCCCTGGAGGAAGCCAGTGGCCCGTGAGTCCATGCCCACTTCTGTGGCTCATGGCTGGAGGGGAGTGGGTAGGGAAGCTGTGGGTGGGCTTGTCTTTTGAGACCTGTTGCCGGCATTCCAGATTGAAAAGTAGAAAGAATTTTCCCCAATTTAAAAGTTATGCGCTTTGTAACACTGAGGTTGGCACTCTTGGTTCAGTAATCTGAGTACCACCCCTATTTGTAAGATTATTTCAATGGGGAAATGGTTTCTAAGCTTCAGCAATTGAAGTACAATGAATATTGGAAACCCGGCTGTTCAGGAGTTTGGTTATTTTAAAGAAACAATTTCATTGCCGTGTCTGGCTATTGATTTTGGTTTAGAGAGAGATGACTATGCACTGGTTCTATTTTTACACAGTTTCTGTGGCCCCCTTAAATCCTTACATTGTTTTCCTTCTTGACAAATGAATGCAGAGTGTCAGCAGCAGCATATTCAATTAATTTTACTTCCTATTTTCAACACCTATTGGATTTTTTTTTTTGTTTAGTTGGAGAAACAAGCTATAAATATATTTTAAAAAACCTTTTTCTTCCATGCTGTACTATGAACTGTTACTTGTTCCTCACACTGGGCTTGTTTTATTTATTTATTTTTTAACATCTTTATTGGAGTAGAATTGCTTTACAATGGTGTGTTAGTTTCTGCTTTATAACAAAGTGAATCAACTATACATATACATATATCCCCATCTCTCCTCCTTCTCCCGTCTCCCTCCCACCCTCCCTATCCCACCCCTCTAGGTGGTCACAGAGCACCGAGCTGATCTCCCTGTGCTATGGCGGCTGCTTCCCACTAGCTATCTATTTGACATTTGGTAGTATTAGGAAGTTTATTTGAGAGGTAGAAGGAAACGGGGTTCGGGGGCCTGCTTCAAATTTATACTATAAGCTCTTGGCACAATATTTAATCAAAAGCCTAAAACGAATAAATAGAAATCTGCTTCCATGATGGTTGATAAGGTCTAAGGACCTACATTACAAATTTTTTATTGACATTTAAATGTGTCTTCCACAAAGTGAAAGTGAAAACCCCCTTTATTACTAAAACCGCATTTAGGGTTAAAGTCTATGCCACGCCCCTGCGCCCCCACCCCACCCCCCATGGAAATAATTTGTTCTTTTTACCATCTTAGCAGGTGAAGGGAAATATATTAGGGTGGGCTTCGTCTCCTTTCTTTCACATTTATTATGTTACAGATATAATTAAAGTGTTCCTAAGGGGGCTATATTTTTAAAAATTTTTAATACTTATTTACTTGGTGGTGCCAGTTGCGGCACAGGCACGCGGGATCTTCATTGCAGCCTGCGGCATCTTTTTAGTTGCAGCACACGAGCTCTTGGTTGGGACATGCGGGATCTAGTTCCCTGACCAGGGATGGAACCCGGGCCCCCTGCATTGGGAGCGCAGAGTCTTAACCACTGGACCACCAGGGAAGTCCCAGGGGGCTATATTTTCTTTTTTTCTTTTTTTCTTAAAGTTACCATTTATTAAGAGCTTACCATGTACCAGCCCTATTAACCTGTCACATGCATTTTTTTCACCTATTCCTTGCAGCAATCCTAAGAGTTTAGTGCGAATGAGATTTACAGATTTATAAATGTAAAACCGAAGAGGTGAAGGGGTTAGAAACCTGGCCAAAGCCACGTGGCTAGTAATTGCTTCAAAACTGATCTTTCAGCCTCTAGTGCTCACCTTCTTAGTTGTGACATGACACCCTTTCTAAGCACAATCAATCCTCTTAATCACCCAGTGAAATAGGCTGGGCTTGTGCCCCTGTTCCCACTTTACAGGTGCGGACAGTGACCTGAGTGGTAACATAACTTGCCCAAAGACACCTGGTTATTTTATTTTATTTTATTTTATTTTTCTTGCGTTATGCGGGCCTCTCACTGTTGTGGCCCCTCCCATTTGCGGAGCACAGGCTCCGGACGCGCAGGCCCAGCGGCCATGGCTCACGGGCCCAGCCGCTCCGCGGCATGCGGGATCCTCCCGAAACGGGGCACGAACCCGCGTCTCCTGCATCGGCAGGCGGACTCTCAAGCACTGCGCCACCAGGGAAGCCCTATTTTATTTTTTTAAAAATTCTTTTCTTTCTTTTTTTTTTTTTAAAAACCCCACATTTGTTTATTTATTTTTTTATTTTTTGGCTGTGTTGGGTCTTCGTTTCTGTGCAAGGGCTTTCTCTAGTTGTGGCAAGCGGGGGCCACTCTTCATCGCGGTGCACGGGCCTCTCACTATCGCGGCCTCTCGTTGCGGAGCACAGGCTCCAGATGTGCAGGCTCAGTAGTTGTGGCTCACGGGCCCAGTTGCTCTGCGGCATGTGGGATCTTCCCAGACCAGGGCTTGAACCCGTGTCCCCTGCATTAGCAGGCAGATTCTCAACCACTGTGCCACCAGGGAAGCCCCTTGTTATTTTTTTATTTTTATTTTTTTTTCACACACGCACGCGTGCGCACACACACACACACACACACACACACTGTATTTTATTTTTACAAGAGATAAATAGACTGACACCAAGCATTGTAAATGGATGACCACAACAAAAGCAACAATGATATCAGTTACCAAACAGGAAACACACTCATACTGTGTCATAATATTGACATTCAGTCCAATAATCCTCCACTGTAACAGCTCCTTTACTTTGCAGTGAAAATTTATTTGTACATTTTTTGCCTCTGAGTCCTTGTGGGATTTTTGTTTTTTTATTCAAACAGAAAGTCACAAAAATTATAATCATCCTCATCAGTTCACTCAGTCCCAGGGGGCTATATTTTAAATGAATAGTTATTTCTTGCTGTGGATACTTAATTATCATTCTAGTCCATAATCCAACAATGTGTTCTCTAATAAGCCTGTGCACCCATTCCACCTCCCAGCTAGGCTGTGGTCATGGAAATGGATATGAATGTAAATTCATGAGCCGTGATGGATAAAATGTTAGCTGGGTTCCGGGGTTCAAGGGTGGTGCCAGGGATTACGAGAACACTTGGGAAGAATGCTTTTGGAGTGATTGCAAAATAAGGCCCAGCATTGTAATGAAATATCATACCCTGGAATGAGATCACAGCCACTACCACCACCGAATGTTGCTATGTTGCTTTTGAGTTAGAAAAATGCATTTTCATACATTATTTCATTTAAGCCCTAGAACCCCTCTGAGAGTAATTGACTCTGGTTTGTGGTTTTAATCTCCATTTTACAATGAGGAATGGGAGGCTCAAAGAGGCGGTGCTTTGTCAAAGCCAGGAGAGCAACTGAGACTTCTCTCTGCGTTTCCTAAAATTAATGTCTGTCACCTTAAGCTTTAGTAAAATCTTATGTGCATTTTGCCATCAGGTATTTGTCAAAAATAGCCAATATTTATTGAGAGCTTACAAGAGTAAAGGGCAGTATGCTAAGTACTGGATTCCTCCCTCAAAGAGTTTATAATCTAGTTGGGCAAACAGGAAATATCTATAAAAAGAGCAATAAAATTATCCCTATGTCATGCAACAGCTCAGGTGTGGGAGTAATCTTCAGAAGAAGAGGAAGGAGTTAGGAAAATACTGCAAGTTTATTTTATTTCCAGATGTTATAAAAAATTGCCTTAGATTCAGTTCATAAAGTACTGTCTAAAGTGATTCCATCACAGGATATCAGTATTTGCAATTAGTGTTACACTAAAATAGAAGGTCAGATGTTAGGGAATCCTTAGTAGAGGTTGCAGTGGCAGAACCCTGCCAGTGTGTTTTCCACACTGAAGCTATAATGATCTTTGTAAAATACAAATGTGGCCCTCCTACTCTCCCGTTCAGTTCTCTTTGGAGGCTCCCCATTATACTCAAAATACATAATACGTACAAGTTCTTACGTATCAGGCACTGTGCTAAGAGCTCAACACACATTATCCTTTTTCATCCTCACAGCTACCCTAACGGAAAAATATTATTATGTTCCTTATTTTGTATATGAGGAAGAGTAAGACTTAGAGAAATTAAAAGCTTTCCCAAGGCCACAGAACTCGACAGTGGCCGAGCTGGGATCCCAATCTCGGCCAGTCTCTCACTCCCGACTCAGGAACCCCTTGGCATTGTGCAGAAGGCCTTTCTTGATCAGCACTTTCCATGGTCCTCCTTTGTGGGTTACGTTTACTCATCTGCTAAGGCTCCCCTTAAGGCCCCACCCCAGAGACTCCTGTGTCACCCGTGCTTGCACCTATTTTAACATTTGGCACAGTAGGTTATGGTTGTGGAGAGACCCCTGCCTCTCTCTCTCCACTGGATCTGATAGCAGGGACTACGTCTTTACACCATTTGAATTATTGATCACCAAGCATGCATCCCATCTACTGGTTGGTGTTAAATTCATGCTTGTGGGATTAAAAAAAAAAAAAAAGCATGTCTTTATCTTCACTATAACTCCCTAATGTAGTGTTTTGTATTCTACCCAGTCATCCCTCAGCTTGATACTTGAGGGCATCTGTAACCTATTGCTGTTTGCTAGCCTCATTTGCCCTTCAGCCCCAGTATTAACCTTGTTAGGATCTCCTGCTGTCTTTTCTTTCCCGCATCCTGGAGTAGTTTTTCCATCCTTTGTCTAAGGCAAATCATACACATCTTTCAAGGTTCAAGTTAAGTCCCTCATTCTCTTGACAACTCCCATCTGGAGTTTGGACTCTCTACTCTGAACTCCAGAAGCACTCCTGTTATCAGTAACATTTTTGGTTAATTATGCAGTGTTCTGTGACTTCTCTTGTATTATTCCTCTGACTTGTCATTTAAATCTTCCTTGTGTTCTGGGCTCACCTTGTCAACTATAAAGTCTTCGAGGCCCAAGACCTCTTTGTCTAGTAGCGGCACAGCGGGTTGACAGGCAGTACCTGCTAAGAGCACAGACTGTCTGGACTTGAATCCCAGCTCTGCTGCATATTCCCTATGTGACGTTGGGGTAATTGTTTACCTTCTTTGTGCCTCAGTTTCCTCATCTGTAAAGTGAGGAAAGTAATCATGTTTACCCCAGAGAACTGTTGTGAGGAATAATGAGTTAGTACATTTTAAGCCCATAGCAAGTGTTGTTTAAGTGTTGTGGTGGTGTAGTTGGTAATAATAGTGAGAATAATATAGCCCACTGAAAACTCTTATTAAAATACAAAAGTGTTGTCCAAGGGGGACAACCACAGGCTGTGAATTAACCACTGTATGGATCAGTTTGTCACCTAGCAGACAAGTTTTGCTGTGAGCCTGGGAAAGGTCCATCAAGAATGACAAGGACAGCAGGTTCTGGGTTCTGGGAAGAGTTTCAGTCCAAGTGGAATGCTGTCGCTAGCAGCTGTGGGGAGCCTGTGGGTGTAGCACTGAGTGCCTGCAGGGCTCAAACGACTCTGGAGAATCGAGGCTGACAAAACTAGAGCTAGTTTGATTCTTTCACAATTTGATGTAGCCATAAAGGAGCCACGTCAAAATGCTCCAAAAGGAAGAGGAAGGTTCCAAAATAGTCATTCACCTTTGCACACCTTAATGCCCTTGTAGCGTGTGTAACTGTTGTAAAACCAACCTTATATTTCTTTTTCATGACATTGGCTAAATGTGTAGCAGATGCTAAAGCAATCCTTATTGAGAAAAGATGTGTTGGAATTGAAATTGAGCGCTGTGCTTCTGAGGAAAGCTCTATTCTGGAAAATGCTGGGGGTTGAACTGAATGTTCACAGTACAGTATGTAAATACCAGGATGCGAAGGCTCATTTAGAGGAGCTTCTGTATGTCTATGCTGGGAATACATTGCAGCAGTGATTAAAGTTCTGCTCTGGGATTCACATTGCTCAGAGGCATAGAGAGTGGTCAGTAAGAGTTGACAGGGTGGAGCTATAGCTCTGAGGGTTCAGGAAGTGGAGTTCCCCATTTTGCCGCTTCAGTCCTGGTCTCTGGGCAGCATCGTGTTGATAGCTGTGGTGCCAGGAGGAATGTCCCTTCTGTGTAATCCAGGGATTGTTTCCTCTCCATCCCTGGTAGTTATGTCACTGATACATTAGAGCACACATTATCATAGCGTTGGCACATCTGACCTTTGGCAATTATTATTCCAAGGAATATACTCAGGTTTAAGATTTTCTTTCTTCAAAAGTTGAATCCATCTCCATACTCATGTATTTGTGGATAACTCAATGTATTTTTGAGCAGCTTTAATTTAAATATTTAATGAAGAAAGCTATCAATTTTAACAAGAATGATTTCATCACCCCTCGTCAATAATTCAGAAATACCTGCTATTTTTTATTGACTCAGTGTAGGTACCAGTAGAATGAATGCCCTTCCAGGTTTTAAAAGGCTGTGTTATATATGTTCACAGTAATGATGTTGATTACTGTCATTAGAGAGTGCCAAGTGAGAAAGCTTTTCTAAAAAAACAAACAAAAGCCCTTCTTATCCAAGTAGGATTAACTGCAAACCTGTAATGTAGATTTTTCTAGAGAAATTCATAGATTTATTTCTGTTGATAATTTGAAATGTCTTCTCTCTTTTTTAAAGTTTCTTTAAAAATAATCTTGAAGTTTCAGAAGTTTAAAACGAAATATTAGCTTAATGGGTTCATGTTGGTGGACTATTAAATAAAAAAAGTCTCCCCTAGATTTGTAAACAGGTTAAGTACGTCATACAGCATGTAAATATTCTAACTTCTCCTTATCCTTACTCTGTCAATCCTTATGGCAAATTAAATGTAATCTAAGTCATCCAAAGCATGCCCTGCTTTGGGACATATTTTAATTTTATTAAAATGCAGAGGTTTTGGGGGGGTTCATTTGTTTCTTTTTTGTCCCTGATCCCTTGATCACACAGATGACTGTAGTTATACTTTATTTTGTTTCTGTGTTCACATGTGATTATTTCAGTTCCTTTTCATCAGTATCTAAATATGACCTGAAAATATTGAGTCTAAACGCTAATGTCCAGAGTTGAAACTAAAAGTTTTTGTTTGTATCTTTAGATATGAAATTCATATAGAAGTTATTGAATGTGACATTCATATAAAAGGTACTGAATGCCATATTACAGGAACATTTTCTTCACTACTTTGCATTTGTTGATATTTTGACAACTACTTAACATCTGGACTCATGTTAACAAGAGAAACTTTGCATAACCTATGATAATTAAAAATTATTTGAATCAGATGGAGAGGAAAGAATGGTTTAGGGGAAGTCAATCATCAAGGTTTAAATCAACCTCCTAATGTAATATATTTTGCAGCTTTGAATTAGCATTTGGAGGTTGATTCAGTTCTTCATCATCACTTGAACAATTTGGGAATTATGCTTTTTAAAGGTAACTTTGTGTCCTTCTCTGACCTACTTGTTATAGAAGCAGCAGTTGATTTATGGCGGATAATTAAATAAAAGCCACCTGACAAGAATTCATGCAGTCAGCATTCCTTCTGTACAATTCTGAAAACTATTTTTAGTCTGTGATAGAAAGATACTAGCAGCTGCTTTTGATTATCTTGTACCAAGACAAAGCCCATGTGACTGCATATTTCTTTTTTAGCTTTGATTTTTATTTTTTAGGTGAGTTACCCATGTACAAAGCTTTTAAAAAAAAAAATTAGCAAGTTTACAAGACTTGTTTCTTTTTTTTTTAAATCAGACTTGTACAACATCCCTCCTCATTTTCCCCTCCCAGAGGCAACTACATTCTCTGTCTTTAAGGTGATTATTTTGATATTCACCAGTGCATTTTGAAATAAAAAGCTTGTATTCTTAATTCATGATTTTTAAATGTAGGCATTATCTGTTGTCTTCCCACTATGGAAGATACAGAGTTACTCTCCATGCTGCCCCGGCTCTCTGTGCCCATTCAGCCTTCTCATTTCCCTATCTTCCCCATATAGTTACGTGGCAATTTTGGTTAGTTCAGTAGCCCTTACTTACATTAGTATGACTATGTGATCGAAGCTGAGACATGTAGTAAACTATGATTATTTTTCTTTTCTTGTGCAACTTTTTGTTTTCTTGTAGTGTTTTGTTTACCTTTCTCTAAACTTACCAGTAATTCATCCCTAAACTCTTCACCAGTGGTCTAAATTTCCTCTTAGGACATTCAGATCTGTTGGTATTCTGCCGGTGTCACTTTGCTGACAAAGCCTCTCCTGGAGCCTGCACACCTGACCCAGCTACACTGGCCCCCTTTTGTGTCATCCTGGGATCTCCAGTCACCAGCATGCTGTATTCCCTTTGCCTCTCTCCTATGTTAGTTCTCTTATTTTCTAAATTCCATGTCTTACTCTCTCTCGTTTTATTCCCTTGTTTTGGCAGTGCACAACCTGAGAAAGGGTATATGAGAGGTACATTTTTTTTTGAGAAATTGCATATGTGAAATGTCTTTCTTTTACCTGTAAACTTGAATGATAATTGGGTTGAGTACAGCTTCCAGTGTTGTTGTTGAGATATCTGAAGCCATTCTGGTCCCTGATCCTTAGTATGTGACACATTTTATTCTCTGAAAGTTTGTAGGGCCGTCTCTTTGTTCTAATGTTCTGAAAGCTTGATGATGTACTTTGGCTTGGATGTATTTTATCCACTGTGTTAAGTACTCCGTGGTCATTTCAGACAACTCATATATCTTTCAGTTCTGAGAAATTTTCTTGAATTAAAAAGATTCCCATCTCTCAATTTTCTTTATTTTTCTCTTGGAGTTCCTGTTTTTTAGGTACTTGACGTTCTGGGTGATCCTATATTTGTCTTGTCTTTTCTCTCCTACTTTCATCTCTTTTCTTTTTCGCTTCATGTTTTAAGTTCTTTTTTTGTCGTTGAAAAATAATATAGTTCACTGACTTTTTATAATGTGAATACTTCCATTTAATAAAGATCCAGATAAAAACAAAAACAAAAAAACCCCCAAAACTCCCAAATTATCAGGACCCCAGAACTCCTTCTAGCTACTACCTCACCCAAGGGTAATTACTATCTTGAATTTTTTTAATCTTTTTTATTCTGAGATAATTATAGATTCACATACAGTTATAAGAAATAATACAGATATAGTCCATTTATCCAGTACCCACTTTCCCCCAGTGGTAACATCTTGCAAAACTTTAGTATAATAGTACAACTAGGATACTGACATTGATACAGTCAAGATACAGAACATTTTTATCACCACCAGATCTGTCACATTGCCCTTTTGTAGCCGCCTCCACTTTCCTCCCACCTCTACTCCCTACTGAACCCCTGACAATCACTTATATGTTCTCCATTTCAATAATTTTGTCAGTCTGAGAATGATATATGAATGGAATCATACAGTGGATAATCTTTTGAGATTGGCTTTTTTCACTCTTTATAATTCTCTGGAGATTCAATCAGGTTATTGTATGTGTCAGTCATTTATTCCTTTTTATTTTATTATTTTATTTTATTTTATTATTATTATTTTTTTGCAGTATGTGGGCCTCTCACTGCTGTGGCCTCTCCCATTGCAGAGCACAGGCTCTGGACGCGCAGGCTCAGTGGCCATGGCTCATGGGCCCAGCCACTCCGCGGCACGTGGGATCCTCCCGGACCGGGGCATGAACCCGTGTCCCCTGCATTGGCAGGCAGACTCTCAGCCACTGCACCACCAGGGAAGCCCTATTCCTTTTTATTGCTGAACAGTTTCCCATGGTACGGAGGTACCAGTTTGTTTAACCATTCATCCATGAAGGACATCTGAGTTACTTCCAGTTTTTGGCTATTACAGATAAAGATGCTGTAAACATTTGTGTACAGGTTTTTGTGTGAAAATAAGTTTTCAGTTCTCTGGGATAACTGCCCAAAAGTGCAGTTGCTGGGTCACGTGGTAGTCATGTTGTTTGGATTTATAAGAAACTGCCAAACTGCTTTGCAGAGTGGCTGTACCATTTTACATCCCCAGCAGCAATGTATGAGGGATTTAGTTTCTCTTTATCCTTGTCAGAATTCGGTGGTGTTACTATTTTTATTTTAGCTAGCCTTATAGGTGTATAGTGATGTATCATGTTTTTAATTTACATTTTCCTAATGGTTAATGACAATGAACATCTTTTCGTGTGTTTATTTGCATCTGTATATCCTGTATGTTCTCTTTGGTGAAATGTCTCTTCATGTCTTGTCTGTTTTCTAATTGGATTGTTTGGTATATTTTCTGTTGAGTTTTTTTTTTTTTTTTTTCCTTGGGTTTCCCGGGCCCCCCCCTGTTGTGGCCTCTCCCATTTGCGGAGCACAGGCTCCGGACGCGCAGGCTCAGCGGCCATGGCTCACGGGCCCAGCCGCTCCGCGGCACGCGGGATCCTCCCGAAACGGGGCACGAACCCGCGTCCCCTGCATCGGCAGGCGGACTCTCAAGCACTGCGCCACCAGGGAAGCCCTCTGTTGAGTTTTGAGAATTCTTTACATATTCTAGATACTAGCCCTTTGTTGAATATGTGGCTTGCAAATATTTTCTCCCAGTTTATAGCTTGTTTTTTCATTCTTTTAATAGAGACTTTCACAGAGCAAAAGTTTTAAATTTTGATAAAGTCTAATTTTCATTTTTTCCTTTTTTGAGTCATGCTTTTGGTGTTAAGTCTAAGAACCATTTGCCTAGCACTAGAACCTGAAGATTTTCTCCTAGGTTTTTTTTTCCTAAAAGTTTTACAATTTTACATTTAAATCCATGAATCCATTTTGAGTGAGTATTCATATAAGGTATGAGACTTAGGTTGACGTTCATTTTTTGCCTATTGTTGACTAATTGCACCAGCACTATTTGTTGAAAAGTTTTTTATCTTTCTCCCATCAAATTGTTTTTGCATCTTTGTCAAATATCACTTGGACATATTTGTGTGGATTTATTCCTGGGCTCTCTGTTCTGTTCCATTGATCTATGTGTCTGTTCTTCCACCAGTACCACATAGTGGTGATTAGTATGTGGCTAAGTAATAAATCTTCTTTTTCAAAATTGCTTTAGCTATTCTAGTTCCTTTTCCTTTTCAGATAAATTTTAGACTAATCTCACCTATATCCACAAAAAAATCTTGTTGGGATTTTGATAGGAACTGTGTTAAAACTGTATATAAATTTGAGGATAATTGAAGTCTTTACTGTGTTGAGTGTTCCACCCCATGAACATGGTATGGTTCTCCATTTATTTAAATTTTTCATTTCTTTTTTCAGCATTTTGTAGTTTTCAGCATACAGTCCTGTACATGTTTTGTTAATTTATACTGAAATATTTCTTCTTTCTAGAAGCTTTTGTAGCTTTTTTGGGATTTCCTACACAGACAGTCATGCCAACTGCAAATAGAGACAGTTTCTTCCTTTTTGATCTGTATGCCTTTTGTTTCCTTTTCTTTCCTTATTGCACTGGCTAGAACTTCCAACACAAAGTTACATAAGAATGATGAAACCAGACAGTCTTCCCTTCTTCCCTATCTTAGAGAAAAAGCATTCAGTCTTTCACCATGAAGTGTAATGTTACCTGTGGGTTTTTTTTTTGTTTGTTTTTTGTTTTTTTGCGGTATGCAGGCCTCTCACTGTTGTGGCCTCTCCCGTTGTGGAGCACAGGCTCCGGACACACAGGCTCAGCGGCCACGGCTCATGGGCCTAGCTGCTCCGTGCCATGTGGGATCTTCCCGGTCTGGGGCACGAACCCGTATCCCCTGCATCGGCAGGCAGACTCTCAACCACTGTGCCACCAGGGAAGCCCCTCTGTGGGTTTTTGTAGGCTATCTTTATCAAGTTAAGGAGGATCCCCTTTATTCCTATTTTTCTGAGACTTTTCCTGAATGAGTGTTTAATTTTGTCAAATGCTTTTTTCTGCATCAATTAATAGGATCATGATACTTTTTTTTCTTTACCTTGTTTATATGGTGGATTACATTGATTGATTTTCAAATATTGCACCAGTCTTGCATCCTTGGAATAAATCCCACATGGTCATATGCACAATTCTTTCTACATATTGCTAAATTTTCTCTTATAACATTTAGTTAAGGATTTTTGTGTCTGTGTTTATAGGGATATTGGTCCATAGTTTTCTGGGTTTTGGACTTTTTTTTCTGGATACAGGAGTCTCACTTGGTAATTCTTTTCTTTCGGCATTTAAAAAATATTGTATTCCTTCTGGTGTCCACGGTTTCTGATAAAAAATCTGCTATCATTTGAATAGTTTTTCCCCTGTTGGTAAGTTGTGATTCCTGTCTCTGCCGTCAACGTTTTTTCTTTGTCTTTGGCTTTTATAGTTTGACTATGATGTGTCTTGGTGTGGGTTTCTCTTGTTTAGAATTCATTCAGCTTCTTGAATCTGTAGGTTTATGTCTTCTGCCAATTTGAGAAGTTTTCAGCCTTTATTCCTTTGAGTAATTCAGTACTGCCATTTTCCTCTTCTCCTTCAAGGACTCTGATGACATTAATGTTCAATCTTTTGTTATAGTCCCACAGGTTCTTGAGGCTCTGTTAATTTTTTTCAGTCTATTTTCTTTCTGTTGTTCAGATTGTATGATTTCTATTATTCTTTCAGCTCACTGATTCTTCCCTCTCTCTCCTCCATTCTGCTGTTGAGTGCATGCATTGAGTTTTTCATATTTTGGTTATTGTATTTTACAGTTCTAAAACTTCCATTTTGTTTTTCTTTATATATTATATTTCTTTGTTGAGACTTTCTATTTCTGTGCCTCAACTTTCTATTTTTTTCATTTGTTTCAAGCATGTTTGTAATTGCTTGTTGAAGCATTTTTGATAGCCGTTTAAAAATCCTTGTTACCTTATTCTAACGTTCGTCTCATTTTGGTGTTGGCATCTACTGTCTTTCTTCACTCAGTTTGAGGTCTTCCTGATTCTTGGTATGATGGTTTTTTAAATTGAAACCTGGACACTTTGGGTTTTATGTTGTGAGACTCTGGATCTTACTTAAGCCTTCTGTTTTAGCTGGATATTTTCTGACACTGCTCTGGCAAGCAAATGGGAGATGCTGCCTCATTACTTCCAGATGGAGGTAGAAGTCTAGGTTCCTCACTCAGTCTGTGCTGATGCCTGCGGTAGAGATGGGTGTTCTGGCTCATGATTAGGTGTCCACTGATACCTCCCTGGCTGGGAGGGATAGGAGTGCCTTTTTACTGCTCCCCACATGGCCTCCCGTGGATACCACAGTGGAGGTAGGGGGAGTAATCTTGTTACTGCTGGGTGGTGGTGAAAGTTCTGACTCTCCACGGGGCCTCCTGTGACACCACCTCGGTGGGGAAAGGGTGCCTTGTTAATCTGACAGGTGGGGTGGAAGTCCAGATTCCCCATTTGGCCTCCACTGACACTGCTGTGGGGATGTGGCCTCATTACCACCTAGCAGTGATGAAAGTCTCAGCTCCATACTTGACCTTCTCTGATACCAACTCGGCTGAGGGGTTGGGGTGCTCTGTTATAGCTGGTGAAGGTGGAAGTCTAGGTTCCCCATTTGGCCTTTGCTAGTAGAGGTGGGAGTGGGACACGCTTTTCTTTCTCTGTGGTATTTAACTGGAATAGAGCAATTATCTATAGCTTTCTGGTTTTCTAGGCTGCCCTTTCCTGGTTCTTTGGCTGGAGAGGACCAGTTGTTTTTTTTGTTTGTTTTTTTTTTGTTTGTTTGTTTGTTTTGGTCCATCCTCATTAATGTTTCTGAGTTCTTTAGCCTCACTCATCGTTATGTTGTCCTTTGGGTATCAAGGCCCCCAGCAGGTCTGCCTTTTTCTGCCTACGTTTTAGAGTCTTCTATGTTTGTTTTATATATAATGTCCAAGATTTTTAGTTGTACTTAGCAGGAGCAGTAAGGAAAAGTATGTCTACTTCATCTTCTCAGAAGCAGAAGTCTACCTGGCTTATAATAGCATAAATTAGTTTTGCCAACTTTTGACCTCTGTATCAGTGGAATCATGTAGTATATGTTCTTTTGGTTTTTGCTCCTCTCAGTCCATATTATGTTTGTGAGATTTATCCTTGTTATTGCACGTATTTGTAGTTTCTTCATTTTTATTGCTATATGGCATTTCATTGTATGGATATAACACAACTTATATATTCTGCTGTGGACAGGTTGCTCCCAGTTTGGGGCTATTAAAATTGTCCTGAACATTTCTGTAGATATCATTTGGTGAATATATTACTATTTAATATACATACCTTAGACTTGTCATGGGCTATACATTCAGGTTTAGTAGCTATTCCCAAACAGTTATTAGTGTATCACTTTACACTCCCACCAGCAATATATGAGAGTTCCAGTTGCTCCACATCCTCACCAACACTTGGTGTTATTTGTCTTATTTATTTTTCCCATTTTGGAGGTATGTTACAGTATTGCATTCTGGTTTTAATTTGCTTTCACTGCTCACTTTAGTCAAGTTGAGCATCTTTTTATATATTCATTCACCATTTGCGTAAGCTCTTTTGTGAAGTGCCTGTACAAGTCTTTCGCTCATTTTTCTTATTGGGCTACTTGATATTTTCCTATAAATTTTAAGAAGGATTCTTTATATATCAGATACATTCTTGTGTCAAATATATATAATATTCACCCTCGCCAGAATACCTTCTCCTACTCTTTGCCTTGCCATTTCAGATTTAATGTTGCCTTTTTATGAACAGAAGCTCTTGATTTTAATGTACTCCACTTTATTTTTTTCTTCCTTAATGCTTAGCACCTTTTATGTCCTATTTAATAAATCTTTTTTTCTATCCTAAGATCTTCAAGATGTTTTTCTTCTAAAAATTATGTTATTTTATCTTTTACTTTTAGATATACAATTCATCTGGAATTGATTTTTATATGATGTGAGGTCGAGGTATCTGTTTATTGTTGTTTTTGTTTATTCTAAGTCACCTCAAATTTTCCTTTCACACCATCTGTTAATTTTTCATTTGTGCTCTTTTTTCTTTTTCTTTTTTTAAAAATAAATTTATAAATTTATTTGGCTGTGTTGGGTCTTCATTGCTGCACGTGGGCTTTCTGTAGTTGCAGCGAGCGGGGGCTACTCTTCGTTGCAGTGCATAGGCTTCTCACTGTGGTGGCTTCTCTTGTTGTGTAGCATGGGCACTAGGTGTGTGGGCTTCAATAGTTGTGGCGCACAGGCTTAGTTGCTCTGCGGCATGTGGCATCTTCCTGGACCGGGGCTCGAACCCATGTCCCCTGCTTTGGCAGGCGGATTCTTAACCACTGCGCCACCAGGGAAGTCCCTGTGCTCTTTTTTCTATAACACATTTTTATAGCTTTTTTTTTCATTCAAGCATTCCTTTTATTCCTTCCTCCTCCTCCTTAAAAAATATGTATTATCTTATTTTTGTTTCATAGTTGCATTTCTTTTCCTATTTCTAAAGATATTAATATATTTTTAAAAATATTTTCCTCCTCACAAAGCTTCTGTTTTCTCCATATTGATTTTTTTTCCTGTTTGTTTCGGTTCTATCTTTCCTGTAAGAGACTTTCCTCAAATATCTTGTAATTCTCGGTGACTGCTCATATTTAGTGGCAGGGCTAGATAAGACTCTGAACTCCTGTGTGGAGTGATTTGGTTGGGTTCTTTAGTTGGGGAGGCTTCAATATCAGGATTGAGAGGTCATTTCCCTTGGGCTAGTCAGATTCTCCCCAGAAGAACCTTCCAGTTCTTGCCAGCCTCTGGGAGGATGAAATCCTTGGAGGATAAAAGCCTTGCCAGCCTCTGGGAACCTAGTGAGGTAAGTGGGATGGAGGCTGGAGTCGGGGCCAGGGCTTGAATTTAGGATGTGTATGTTCACTTAATTCCCCCTGTTTTCAATATGGCACCCCTACTCTCAACTGTTCCTGTTGCTCTATGGCTCAAGAACCTCTGTTTCATCCTCTCCAGAGGGAAAACCTCTAGTTGTTTGGCTAGCTATGTGGAGTGGAGAAGGGAATTGGGCATTCGGAGTTGGGGGTCCAGACTTTCGATTAACTCTGTTAATCAAGCCCCCCCTCAAACACAAGCCCCCCTCAAACACACACACTCTTACTTGCAGATAAACTTAATATAGCCAAGCCATGAGCCTTTGAGGGATTCCGAGGAACAATTTGTATTAGTTCTTGCTTTTCCCATTGTCAACCAGGGTTTCAGCTTTCTCAGATTTACCGTGATTTACCAATTGTCTATGTTCTGGCTTCCAGAATTTTATTTTATTGCTATTATGTACCCTTTAATTTTCCCAGCTTGGATTATGACTTTAAAAGTGTGTGTGTGTGTTGTTATTTTAGTTGGATTTAGGGATGGAGTAAAACCAGATGCACTCAATCTGCCATTTTTACCTAGAAGTGTCATATAATTTTATACGTTTTAAAAACAAATATTTCTTTCGAGTTTGAGCTCAAAATGAAATTAATTTAGAAAATGAGTCCAAAGGAGAATTGCCGTTCTTTTCAGGTAATGAAAGAGAATTGGAGCTGCTGACTTGGGTAGGTAGAGGCAATAATGATGAAAGAAAAATAAGTAGAGAACATTGAGGAAAACCTTTTAGTATGATTTGGGAACTAGAGAGAGGTGATGGTTGCACAGCACTGTGAATCTACCAGTTCTACTAAATCATTTACTTTAAAATGGTTAATTTTATGTTACATTAATTTTACCT
Organism: Lipotes vexillifer; assembly: GCF_000442215.2. Taxonomy (NCBI): domain Eukaryota; kingdom Metazoa; phylum Chordata; class Mammalia; order Artiodactyla; family Lipotidae; genus Lipotes; species Lipotes vexillifer. Next base: position 2,095,118 of record NW_006791919.1, on the reverse strand, counting down.
CAAATAAAAAAATTTTAACATAAGAAAAAGAAATACATGAACGTTTTCAAAGCTTATAGCTACATTAACACCTGGCTTTGGGGGTAAAAGATAAACTGACTTATTACACAGGCCTCAGTAAATTATGTTTCTATTGTCTGCCTAGGAGTTATATAGAGATTTTAAAATGTTTACAAGCATGATTCTGGAAGATCTTCAGAAATTTATTCTTCATTTGGGGAAAAGGGAGAGCAAGATGTGTTCCAAGGGGTGGCAAGTGGAGTTATTTCTCTCTAGTAAAGAAGATGAAATGAATTAATAACTATTTAATATGTATACCTCCTACATCCAATTATATTCATCGCAACTTGACAAATCTTGATGCAAGCAAGACCTTTTGACTCTTTAATCGTTTGTTTAATAGAAGAAAGGGAAATTCTGGTGGAATGTGGCACAGTTCCTATAAATTTATGCCTTTGATATATTGCTTATCTTTCATATGAAGCACCCTGTCTCATAAAAAGGTTTAATAGCACTTTATTATCCAAATATGGTATTTAGCAGTTCAGTGTGGTGTAATAGAGCATGTGTCCTAAAGCCATAATATTAGGGTTCAAATCCTTGCTCTGCCACATGTGAGTTATTTAAACTCACCATGCCTCATTTTTCTCATCTGTAAAATGGAGAAGATAATAGGGATATTTTAATGAATATGAATTAATACATTTAAAGATCTGTCAGTGTTGCCTGGCACAGAGTACATGCTCAATAAATGCTATCTGCTATTTTTTTTCTGACATTTTCTTAAACTGTAATCTATAAGAGCACATCTGGAAAATGTATGTGATATAAGCTGCATAAAGACTACTTCCTTACCAGGATATCATTGGCATGGCTGTAGTGACCAACTACAGATGCAAACGTGCAGTTGGCTCCCTCTTTCTCATCACATTTGCGGTTGTGGTTAAGAGCTTATTTCTGTTTTTCTCTAAAAACGGAACGGTTTTAGCTACCTTTATTTTCTAAGAATTCTGGACTTCATAGTGCAGTGGATTTATTTGAAAAGTAAAACCAAGAAACTATAAATACTGTTTACTTTCAATTCCCTCTATTCGGTTTGGACATAATCCCTCTCATTTATACATTTTCCCTAGGAATCAATGAAAAGATTGAGAATGAACGTGAGCTATACACCTGTCATTAGAAGATGTAATTAGTGAGTCAGTGGCCACAAAGCGAGTACTTGATTTTTTGAAAGCTATTTTTCTTTATCAGTACTATATGGCTGCAAGTGATAAGTGGTGATGGTTCTCTCTCACAATTACTATTTTTAGTTGTAGTTTGAAACTCCTCAGTTTCCGGCAAGATGAAGCTCTATGTCTAAATGTTATCATTTTCATACTAAGCCTTCTTTTAAATTTTACTTTACAGATCAACAACCAAAATTTTGAAGGTCATCAACTTTCTGATGGTGGTGATAAGCCATGGCGACAGATGATAAAGTTGCCATCTTAACCGATGATGAAGAGGAACAGAAGAGAAAATATGTGCTTGCCGATCCTTTTAATGGTATTTCCAGGGAACCAGAACCACCTTCAAATGAAACACCCTCTCCCTCTGAAACAGCTGCTATTCCTGAGGAGGAAATAGACTGGATAGAGAAACATTGCGTTAAAATAAACAATGATCTTCTAATTTCCAAGGTCTTTTATTTTTTCTTTTACTCTGCATATGGCTCTCTTTACCCCCTTTTGCCTGTGTATTATAAGCAGCTGGGTATGTCACCAAGCCAGAGTGGGCTGCTGGTAGGTATTCGATATTTCATTGAATTCTGCAGTGCCCCCTTTTGGGGTGTAGTTGCAGATCGCTTTAAAAAAGGCAAAATTGTCCTCCTCTTTTCTCTTTTGTGTTGGGTTTTATTCAACCTGGGCATCGGATTTGTCAAACCTGCTACCTTGCGGTGTGTACCAAAGATTCCTCCGACAGCTCATCCCACCAGTTCAAGTCACCTGTTCACTCTCCTGCCAGCGAATTCCTCCATTGTCTCTTCCATTACAACATCACCAGGAATTCGTGAGAAAAGGAACCCGCCTCCTTACAATGGGTCAGAGATGTTAGAAGCAGGGCACAGTGTCACGGAAACTGTCATCTTCTCGACAGCTCCAAACAAGACCAGTGCGCCCACTCTGCAGCCTCAGACTGATGAAATTACTGACCATGTTATGAACTCGACCATGAACTCAAGCACTGCAACCTCTGCTCCCCCAGGAAATGCAACCTGGGAGACAACCACTTCTGTTGTCACTACCACCAAATCTTTACCTTCTGACCAAGTCACTCTTGTTTATGATGAACAAGAAGTAGAAGCTATATTCTTGGTGATCTTGGTAGTTGTCATAATAGGAGAATTTTTCAGTGCCTCCTCTGTCACGATTGTGGACACAGTAACACTCCAGTATCTGGGAAAGCACAGAGACCGCTATGGACTGCAACGCATGTGGGGCTCCCTGGGCTGGGGCCTGGCGATGCTGTCCGTGGGCATTGGCATTGACTACACCCACGTGGACGTGCTGATCAATGGGAAGGGGTGTAAGCCCCCTGAATACCGGAACTACCAGATTGTCTTCATTGTCTTTGGGGTTCTCATGACCATGGCCTTGATCGTCGCTACTCAGTTCCGGTTCCGCTACAGCCACTTCAAAAACAGTGAAAATAAAGGGAAAGAGGTGGAGATCCCTCAAGTAGAGAGGAACAGCTCCACAGAATCCTCTGAGGAGACGCCAACCACCACCAGCCACGCGCAGGCCTTCAACTTCTGGGACTTAATCAGGCTGCTTTGCAGTGTGCAGTATGGCTCCGTGTTGTTCGTGGCTTGGTTTATGGGTTTTGGATACGGCTTCGTGTTCACCTTTCTCTACTGGCATTTGGAGGACCTGAATGGAACGACAACCCTCTTTGGGGTCTGTTCAGTCCTGAGCCATGTGTCTGAGCTGACAGCTTATTTTTTTAGTCACAAGCTTATTGAATTGATTGGCCACATCAGGTAAGAACATGTGTACTGTTGCTGCCTCTCAGCGATTGAACGTTATCTTTTCGTAGTTTATAGCTCCTTTGAGCACATTTAAGGATATTATCATTTGTGTTGGGGGTAGGGTTGGGGTGGGAATGGGGATTTCTGTTTCTCTTTCTCTTTAAAATAGAAACAAAAGGAAGGAAGTGATGAACCTAGTTGGATTATCTCAAATAAACAAAATATGCTGTTTCTGCTCTGTATGCTAAGAGAATCTTACAGTAAATGTTTTCAGGTATAGGAACACCAATTTAGTCAACTGTATTATTCCATGGACCTTGAAGGCTCCGACCACCTGTCTCAGGCATTTATGAAGAGGGGCTTAAGTGGATAAAGAGGATTATGTTTTTTCAGCTTTCAGTTATTCTCAGCCACTTGCTGACACAGAAAGACCTTGAATATATGGTGTATGAAGATGTCCATTATATTTAATAAAGCTGTGGTGTGACCCACCATCATCCCTAATCCATGATACTATGTGGAAGAGAATCTTACGTAATTTTTTCTGATTATTACATAAGCCTCTGTGTTTTTATCTGCCACAAAGACATGGGATATTTAAAAATCTTGCTTCTACCTAAAATTTCCCGTGTAATCCTTTTAAGCAAAAAATCTATAAATGCCCAGTGTTTCTTGTGTAATGTTTCTCACCATTAATGTTTGTCTGAAGTTGTTTGAATAGTACCTTGCTCTTTATAAGTCTTTCTGCTTTGCTGTTGGCTCTAAAATGTAGAGCCAGGTACACTCAAGCATTCTTACCTCATAGAAAAGTATGGCATGTCTGTCCCTAAAATTTGAAGTTGCCATAACTAAAAGAAAGCAACTGTGTGTGTTTGTGTGTATGTGGTAATCTTTAAATCTGCCGTTTCCATGAGAAATTACAAAGGAGAAATAGATACAAGCTTTGAGAAACATGGATCTTTTTTCCTTTAATTTCCCTTTGACTAACTGAAGAAAGTATTTTCTAATGTGAAGTTTCAACCTAGAATCATTCTTTTCCCCATACAGTTGTGAGTGTTTTTCCTTGTTTGGTTTGGTTTTGCTTTGGGAGGCTGTGTGCTCTTCCTTCTGCTTCTCAAATCTTTGACCCCTTTGTTGTCACAAACAAAGTCAGGCACTGTATGGGCAGTTCCCAGAGACACAGAGTCCCCGAGGCACACTCGTTGGGACCAATTGGAAAAGAGCCTTGTGATATTAAGGGCTGGGGATGTCCTTTAACCTAGTCCAGGTCATGTTTACATTCTCTGAGCTGTGTGGATTGACCGTGATGAATCCGACTCACAGTGATGAATTTCTTCAGCTTGGTTGTTGGTATGAGCAGAATCTCACCTCAGCTAATAGTGTGTTTAAAAACCACAGCCATTTATTTACAGAAAGGTACCCTGTCGGGTCTTAACCATGAGTGGAGTTCCTAGACATCATGATTTAATCACTAAATAGTGTTAATTGAATATTGACTCAGTACAGAGTACGTATATAGGTTTTATTTTCAAAGAAATTGTTAGGTTCTTCTTACATGCTAAGAAAAGTAGTTTCTTTTCTGTCTTTGCTTTTTGTCTGAGGTATATACCTTCATGATAAAATCCTAGTGGGTTTACTATTAATTTTGGTAATTACATGAACTTACACTTGTGTTTTCTTTCCTAAGTATTACAAGTTACTCATTACGTAAAAACCAATGGCTCACTTAACCTTAATTTTCTAGTTTTACATACAAAAGCATCTTTTTTTTTTCTTCTTTAATGATGTGATGGAAGAAGAAAGCTCTTGTCGCATTGTTGCTCCCAAAAGCCTACTGGGGTTCCATCAGTTTGTGGTCATTTACCTCTTTTGGATTTTTATTCTGTTCATTAAAATGTATTAACTGCGTTTAGAAGATTCTGATAGTTGTAGTGAGATTCTGCCCACGTGTTCAGGTAGAATGGATATGTTTCTTTTGGTGAGAGTTTTTGGAGCCCAGTTAGTGGTGGTTGAGATTTGGGGGTTTAAAAATGTAGTGATGGAAGTTTGAACTTTTCACTGGAAGAATATTATGCATTAGTTGATGAAGAGAAATCATCTTTGTACGAATTCAGTCTTTATGTTTTCCTCGTAGGATCATAAGGAGATATCTGTCTGGCCCTTATGTATGCACGCATGTTTTTCAGTATTCTGTGACTGTCTTACGGGAGTTTATTTCTAGGAGTCAGCACTACCTCAAAGATTGTAACTATTCTAAGAGAGTCAAAAGTGGATTGTCACAAATTTTTATATAGATTCATAATGAAGAAACAATTTTTTAAACAGCATGTCCAATTTTGAACCATTTACTATTATAACATTTCTGCAGTTTGGGCTCCGTTTTTCAGGGAAAAACCTACCTATCAGTCTAAACATACACATGCGCGCGCACACACACACACACACACACACACACACACACACACACACACACACACACACACACTCTAAATGATTTCTGATTTTGACCTTGGGTTTTGTCCTCTTTGGAAAGTGGCTTTCTCAGGCAAATAAGATAATGTTTACTATTTCCACTAAAAAAAGTAAATGTCTTTTGATTTGAAACCTCAAGACTTTGGGATTTACAACAAACATATTTCTAGGCTAATTTATGTAATGATGATGACTAGATTTCTTTAACTAGAGATATAAATGTGTTTTTAGGCTATATTCACCTTGCTGAATGTTTCAGCAGCCATGAGTAGGGTTGTGATCAAAATACATTGCAATTATCATTTGTAAATTTATAAATCATTACTCTTCAATATTAGGCCATCACCTATGTTATGTGATTCAAATTTATTTACATTTTAAGGGACACACAAAAATCTACTCGAGCAACTCTGACTGCCCTGAAATTCTTAAAGTCAGTTTTGTCATGCACATGCTATCTGGAAGGGGTAATATATTAACCATTATTAGCCATTAATTACTACTTAATAGTAGCTAAGAATCCAAATGAGCTAGCCAGTCAGTTA
>NW_006791919.1:2088082-2088669 GCF_000442215.2 Lipotes vexillifer | reverse complement strand
CACACACACACACACACACACACACACACACACACACACACACACACACACACACTCTAAATGATTTCTGATTTTGACCTTGGGTTTTGTCCTCTTTGGAAAGTGGCTTTCTCAGGCAAATAAGATAATGTTTACTATTTCCACTAAAAAAAGTAAATGTCTTTTGATTTGAAACCTCAAGACTTTGGGATTTACAACAAACATATTTCTAGGCTAATTTATGTAATGATGATGACTAGATTTCTTTAACTAGAGATATAAATGTGTTTTTAGGCTATATTCACCTTGCTGAATGTTTCAGCAGCCATGAGTAGGGTTGTGATCAAAATACATTGCAATTATCATTTGTAAATTTATAAATCATTACTCTTCAATATTAGGCCATCACCTATGTTATGTGATTCAAATTTATTTACATTTTAAGGGACACACAAAAATCTACTCGAGCAACTCTGACTGCCCTGAAATTCTTAAAGTCAGTTTTGTCATGCACATGCTATCTGGAAGGGGTAATATATTAACCATTATTAGCCATTAATTACTACTTAATAGTAGCTAAGAATCCAAATGAGCTAGCCAGTCAGTTA
>NW_006791919.1:2047955-2087986 GCF_000442215.2 Lipotes vexillifer | reverse complement strand
AGGGAAAGAAGGAAGTGCATGATGCAATTAGCAAGGGGAGGAACATACAGACTTTCCTGGTGGGCACTGCAGGGAGACCCAGAGCAGATAGCAAGACGCTGGCTACCAGCTGAGAACACTTGGGAGGTAGTACGTGTTAACATTTTGTCATTGGAGGAATAGCAATCAGCGTTAAAAGAGGGAGGAAACTGCAGCTGGGGTGATCAGGGAAGCTGAATTTGAGCCAGCCAGTGAAGGATTTAGGATTGTGTTTATGTTTGTTTCGCTTCCTATCCTCTTCCTTGTTCCTGCCCACCTCTTTGTGCCATATTTGTTGATCCTGGATCCCCTGACTCTCAGGTCCTCTCCTTACCTTGCATGGCATGGTGCAGATTTCCACAGGCTGCTTTTTCTAGGACCCGGTCTGCTGGGTTCACCTCCTGCAGTGGTACTCAAACATTAGACTTACTGGGAGAGCTTTTAAAACTCCTAATGCTCGTCCTGCACTTAGACCAATTACATCAGACTCTCTCGGGGTTCCCAGTCATTCCAGCCAAAGCTGCTAACCACCAGACTGGTGAGAGGCACAGGTGGAGGATGAGAGGGAGGGAGGAAGGGAAAAAACCCTAGCTCTCCGTGGGGTTGTTTTTTTTTTACATCTTTATTGGAGTGTAATTGCTTTACAATGGTGTGTTAGTTTCTGCTTTGTAACAAAGTGAATCAGTTATACATATACATATGTTTCCATATCTCTTCCCTCTTGGGTCTCCCTCCCTCCCACCCTCCCTATCCCACCGCTCCAGGCGGTCACAAAGCACAGAGCTTATCTCCCTGTGCTATGCGGCTGCTTCCCACTAGCTAGCTATTTTACATTTGGTAGCGTATATATGTCCGTGCCTCTCTCTCGGTTTGTCACAGCTTCCCCTTTGTGTGAGCTTTGGAGATTGTGCCCTCTAGTCCTTTCATGTGGTTCTTGCCCTGGCCTCGGGTGGTTTCTTCACAGGCAGGCGTTGATCAGTACTCAGCTGGAGACTGCAGGGGAACTGCAGGGAATCAGTACTGCAGGGAACCCTCTGCAGATCTCTGCAGCCCTCTGTAGTTCCCTCCACTATGGTACTCAGCCCCGCACCCAGACTCTCAGCCCTGCCTCCTCAACTCAGGAGTCCTCTGTACCCTGTCAGACGGCATCTCTGATAGCTGCTGCATCTCACCTATGGCTCTGCCCGCTGTGGGGGACCTTGAGCTCTGGTAGCGTGGCCCTCACCCTTCATCCTTCGGACCTGGACCTCGTGGAGGCTGTCTGTGGCTTTCTCACGGTACTCTGGCTTCTTGGCTCTTCCACCACCTATCTAACCAAGCCCCCGAATTAAGATTGGTGCCTGTTTCCCTGATTATATCCTAACTTATACACAATCCTTAACTGCTTAGAACTTCTGATGACAATCGCCGCAGTGAAGGAATAGAATGGAAATAGAATAACTCAATTCTTGATTTAAAAAAAAACAAGATGGTGGACCTTAAACAACTTTTTTCCCTTCTCATGTCCTAATGGAGTGTTACTTCTTATTTAAAAATTGACTTTCACCACAATAGAAAAAAAATGTTAAGGCTTATTTCTCATAGTAAATTTGAACTCATAGTAAATTTGAAATTATAATTTACACATAATCTAAAGGAGTATTACTCTGTGTTGTTTAAAAATCAAAACCCTGAATATTTGTTACGTTTAGTTAAACGAACAGTTTATTCAGGCCTGGGGAGCCCCAGATTAATAGGATGCAAGGATGAGCACTAAAAGGGTGGGAGTTGGAAAAGACAGCGAGATTGAAGGCCAGATGAGTGCTGGGATTAGGAAAAGGAGCTTTATTCTGGAATTATAGCAAGGTTCAGAGCAGAGGAGGGCCACAGATTTTCATTTATTTGCAATGCAGTGGGTAACTTTGAAGCAGGGAGCCCACTGAGAAGGTTCTCAAAATAGTCCAAGTGAGAGGTGTTACAGTCCTCATATGCAGCAGTAGCAACAGAAATTGAGGGAGGTAAAATCAGTGCAATGGTTTGATGTGGGAAGTGATGTAGAGACCCCCATGTTTCAGCTTGGGTACAGTGGTTCCACTAAATCCCGTAGGAAATTCAAGAAGGAGATGCAGAATTGGGGAGAGGGTGGTAAGGCAATTAGAATCTAGTGTTGGGTGTGTTTAGCTTAAAATTGGAACATCTAGACGGGAATGTCTAGATGACAGTTGACTGTTAATAAAACTTGAAGCTCAACAAAGAGGTTAGGATTGGGGATACAGACTTGGGACAGTTAAAACCAGAAATATGGATAAGATCAACAAGGAAATCTTGTGGTGAAAGAAGAGACGTGGGCTAAGGAAAATCAATTTTGATTGTCTCCAAGATTTTATTCTGAGTTTCTGACCTTATTGAAATGTTAGTTTATGTTTTATTGCTTAAAGTAAGTATCCTAATGCTTATGAGGAATTGTGTTGTATGATACTTGCTGTACCTGTTTCCACATCTTGCTTCAGGAGCAAATGACTTTCTGGGCACCCCTCCAATGCCAGGCGCCCTCTAGGAGTGTTTTATAATTGGACCTGAGACATAAGCAAGGGAGAGGGGAAAGTAAAGGGAGAGGAAATATAAGGAACAGAGATCGAAAGTAAGAAAATAGCAAGAGGAATAGCTGCTGTCTCCAGGGGAAGGTTTCTTCCTGTCCTTATTCATGAAAGACAGTGTTACATAGTGGTTACAAGCATGGGCTGGGAGTCACGTTGCCTGATTCAGAGCTTGGCTCTGCCACTTGGAACCATGTGGTTTTGGACAAGTTATGTTACTTTTTGTATCTCTGTTTTGTTACCTGTAAATAGGAGTATCATTAGTACTAACCTCTGATTTTTTTAATGAAGACTAAATGAGATAAAAACACAGCAATTGCTTAGAACAGTGACTTGCATATATTCGGAGTTCAGTTGATTTTTTTATTATTACTTTTATTACTTTTATTATTACTTTGCCAATCTTCTGATACATTATGTTGCTTATAAGTACAAGACCCACTGGATCTGATAAAAATACAGTGACTTGGTATATTATCGGTTAAGGCTGCAAAGTTGTTTGTGGCTTTCAAAATAAGTAATTCCTCCTCAGAAACATTTTGATCAAATTGAGGTCTTCTCCCCCCAATTTATGATGACTGTAGATTGTTTATATTCTCTGTGCTATTTTTTAGGGCTTGGTGACTAACTCTGTAGTAGCTGGCATACAGAATGATTGTAATTGTAGCCATTATTATTTATATGTGGGTAGGTTTCTATTTTTTCTATTCCTTTCCCACTTTACCTTCAAAGATGTTGGTATTCATTTTTATAGGAAAAGTCTTTTAGAGCTATTTCAAGTATAGATTCTCATTATTAATCTGTAAGATGTAGAGTCTCCAAAGTAGAAGAATTTATGATCAAGAGCTGAAAGGGCGTAATTTGATTTTTATAGCCCCCTGAAAAGAACATCTTTGCTAAGAAATATATTACTATATTATATCATAGCTACCGGGCTGACTTGTTAATAACAGCATTACTGATAATTGAGCTATTCCTAGTTCAGAATAAAAGGCCATTGTTGCAAGGTAGTGTAAGTGAATCCAGGGCTTTTAGTTATTGGTGTCATATTTGGTTTGTTTTCTCTTCCACCTTTGGTGGCTGCATTGAATGAGATACTCACTGAGTTAAAGAGAGCAGGACTAACTCCGAATGAGCTGTAGCTTTTGTGGTTGCAGGTGGGCCCCCCTCACCATCTCATGGGGCAAGGTGGGTAGTCCTTGAAGCGTCCCCCAGACAAGAGTAAAGACAGCTCCTACAAATTTTCATGACCTAGATAACCACTGTGGAGACAAATTCAGTAGTCCATGGTAATGTGCAAGTTGGACATTTCCTATGGCTTGAAAATCGCATATTAAGATATATATACCTGCCTAGAGAAACCTTTATACACACACAGAAAGACATGTACAAGGATGCTTGCTTGCTTACTGCAGCTTTCTAACAGAAAGAGAATTAGTCTAAATATCCATCAATTGGGGAGTGGATACATTCAATATGGTATAGTCATAAGATGGAATATTATGGAGAAGTTAAAAGGAATGGACTAGATCAATATGTCAACATGGAAAGCTCTCAAAAATATGTTGAATGGGGAAAAAACAAGTTTCAGAATGATACACAGTTTGGTACACTTATGCAGATTTTAACAATGCATTTCAAAAGTTATACATATTTTTTTTTTTTTTTTTTTTTTTGCGGTATGTGGGCCTCTCACTGTTGTGGCCTCTCCCATTGCGGAGCACAGGCTCCGGACGAGCAGGCTCAGCGGCCATGGCTCACGGGCCCAGCCGCTCCACGGCATGTGGGATCTTCCCAGACCGGGGCACGAACCCGTATCCCCTGCATCGGCAGGCGGACTCTCAACCACTGCGCCACCAGGGAAGCCCAAAAGTTATAGATATTTTTATGGATATACCTAACTGTGTAGAAAAACATTTACATTTATAGAGGGAAAATGCATTCTGAATTCATATTAGCCTTAGCTTTCTGGACAGGACATAAAAAGAAGGGACTGGGATGCGGAACAAAGAGGACAAGGAAAGCCCCCACTTTATCTGTAACATTTTGTTTCTTTAAGGAAATGTAGCAAAATATTCATAATTTCCATTCTTGGTGCTACATAAATGTATTCCCTACCTTTTTTGGTATTTTATATTGGAAAATAGCTTGAAGCTTAGGTCTCCTTACAGTGGATCAATATAATTATCCTCCCATAAAAAGACCTACTCTGTGTGTGTGTGTGTGTGTGTGTGTGTGTGTGTGTGTGTGTGTAGCTGTATATGTTTTAAAGAGACATACTGTATCCACATATATCAGGTAAACATTGAGATTTTGTGCCACTAATATGTATATTGCCCATATATTTTTCCCTAAGTAGCATAAATTTAAGTGATTAAAAGCCTACTTTACATAATTATCATGGCCTCAGGTCTTATTTCTTTCTCTTTAAAATGAAATCAGGTGCAAATTTATACTATCTCATTAGGAATTAGTGTCAGAATGTATCCAACAACCCTGATTTGGGTCATAATCATAATACTGATATTTCTTTATATATGAAAAGAAATCAGGGTACCAAAAAGCCAAGTGATATCCCAAAGATCATGAAGTTTATTGCTGACAGTGAGTCCAGGTATGAGAGTTTGCACCAGCTGTTTAATTATCTCAAGTCATACAGTGTCAACTTACTGCCTTTTTTGTACAAGTCAAAAACCTAAGCAATCTGGCTAACTATATTTCTGCTTATCCTTGGAATATTTGGTAGACTGTAATTATATAATTTCATTAGGATACTTTGAAGAGTAGATAAGAAAAGTATTCTTAGAGCTTACTTCATAGCATACCCCTCCAAAGCCTTTCCAACTGGAAGGAAGAATACCACCCCATTCTTATTTCTCAAGTATTAATCATCTTTTCTCTGCCTTTTCTGTGCTGACAACAACATCTTTGAATAGTAATCTGTAGGCTGACAAACAGTAACTTGTTAACTTTTTCTTTCCTTTAGAAAGATAACATGTAGATGGAAGCTCAGACATTTTTGGAAAGTATCAATGTTAGGTTACCTTTGTCTGGGGACTGTATCTTTGGACCATGCTACTGTGTGTTGTGGACTGCTGAGTGCAGTGAGGACTCCTCAGCGATGGAGGGTTGGCATGGTCCTGGGTTACAACTGTGGATGTTGGCCAAGCATTTCACTCCTTTTAGGAGAATGAGCAAAAGCAGGAAGCAAATTGGTCCAGTTTTGACTCCAGTCATCTTCCCAAGCCCTGGTAGGAGTGTTGAGTAGTCTAGTAGCTATCCTGTTTCCTTATATTCTTCTTTTTGCCAGTTCACCTGTAAAGAGTGCACACGTGTTTGTGTGTGCATGTCTGTGTGTGTATGTGTGCATTTGACCTAGGTTCAAATCCCACACTTAACTGTATGTCTGACCTTGGGTAAGTCAGCAATTTAGCTTTGTTAAGGCTCAGATTCCTCATTTGTAAAGTGGTGGTAATAATTGTATCTAACTTCATAGCATTGTTAAGATGAATGAGGTAATGCATAGCACATAGTAAGTGCTCAACTGTAAACAACAGGTAGTATTATCAATATTATTGTTATTATCAATTCACTCCTTCAACAAGTATTTATTAAGCACACACTAGGCGACAGACGCTTTTCTAGGCCCTGGGGATATATGGAGTGTATAATAAGATAGACAAAGGCTGGTCCTTATGGAACTAACCTATTGGGGTAGACAGTAAACAGTAAACAGATTATTTCATTGCTGATAATGATGAGTGATACATGGCAAAATTAATGCAGGATGAGTGTTCCCAGAGCGACTGAGGAGAGGCAACTGTTTCGGCTTGAGTCAGCCGGGCGGTGGCTTTCTCTGAGGAGGAGACACCTGAGCAGAGAGACATTTGAATAGAAGCCACCCAGTGAAGATGAGGAAGCCACAGGTGTGAGTGGCCTAAGGAGAGAGTGAAGAATAATAGAAGTCAGCGAGGTGGGCAGGGCTTGTGCAAGGCCTCCAGGTCATGCTGAGAGAGAGAATGTTTTTCTAAGAGAAATGGGAAGCCATTGGTGAATGTGAGCAAGAGGTGACATGAACACATTTCTACTTTGGTATTTCTTTAAAACAGTTACATGCATGGAGCATTTATTATTGTTTATCTTGCCCTAGTTTAGAAAAGTCCCATTTTACTTCATCCTCTGAGTTTCAGAGAAATTATGAGTTGTTCTATGAGTCATAAGATGGTGACTCATGCACGACCTTTGTTGATTTAGTGCCTTCAATCCCAGATGAAGGTTTTTTTTTTAGCAACTTCAAAATTTCAGAATAGCCATAGACTCTAGAAGATAAACAAAAAATAAAAATTTTAAATTAAAAAACCTCCAACCTTAACAAAAACTATAATTACAGTATAATATTAATAATATAGGGGCTTCCCTGGTGGCGCAGTGGTGGAGAGTATAGGAAAATTTGGAGTCACACTAGATTGTTTTCACCACAGGGACACTGCTGGGCCTTCTGGGCAGTTGTGACAGGTAGAGGGCAAGATTCCAGACAGGACCTGATAAAGTCACATGGGATAGAAATTACTATTAATGAAGATTTTTTAAAATATACAATCTAAGATGAAAATGCCAGTTTTTCCTTTCCATATATATATATATATATATATATATATATAATTAATAAAAATAATAATAGTTATTACACTGCCGTTTCAGCACTTATACATACAAGTGCTTACCAAGGCACTGTGCTAAACGCTTTACCTTCAAGCCCTCATTTCATCCTTGTAACAGCCTTGTGACATACATAGGCATTGCTATGTCTGTTTTAGAGAGGGGAAGTTCAGAATGGTAAAATAGGTTTCCCACGGTGACACAGCTAGTAAATAGCAGAGGTAGGATTCAAACCAAGCCACTCAGACTCCAAAGCCTATGTTCTCAGCTGCCTTATAGATTCATAGGCACATAGACTTAGATTGGCCAGTATTTTGTCCCTTTATGCAACCCAGTCTCACCTCTTCATCTAACTCTTTTCTGCTCTGGGTGATCAGTGCCTGGTACAACTTTTTCATCTGTCACCAACACCCTCCTGGTAAGATCTCCATTCCTCTAAAATGCCCCATTCTCTCAAATTATCCCCTTTACCCCCAGTGAAACTCTCATTCCTCCAGATTAGCCACCCTCAAGCAGTGTTAGGAAGAGAGTAATGTGATTAAACCAACTCACACCGAATATAAGTGGCAAAAATTTTTTTAATGATGACTAGGTATCACATAGAAAGAGTTAATTCACAATTAAGTATTGTGTTCAATTCAGTATTTCTTTAAAGAAGCCTTTATTAAATGACCAGGTTCTGTTCTAGGGATACAGTGTTGAACAAGACAGACAAGGTCCCTCTTTCATGGAGTTCACTTTCTGGTAGGGGGCGGATGACCATAAAACAAGAAGAAAATGCTGGGTGCTACAGAAGTGTTAACTTAGGCACCTAAGACACTGGGAGCTGGAATAGAATAAAGCAAATAAAATTGAGAGTTCTTTTGGGCAAGGCCTAGTGTAGGTGGAATGAGAAAGAGTTATCTTATGAATTGGATATCAGATGGGTGGTGGTGCCACTCACCAAGCAAGGGAACCCAGGGAAGGGGTATCAGTTCTGGAGTATGGGACTTGTGGAAATCCTATGTGATGATGCCCACTGGGAAGTTGCATTTATAAGTCTAGATCTTGGGAGAGAGGATGAGGCTAGAGACATCTGCGCAAAACATTGGCATGTAGGTAGAACAGCTAGCTCCATCCCAGTGATTTGAGGTTTCTGTAATCATCTTCCTCCTCTGCTCCTCTCCCTTCCCTTCCCTTCAGCTAGTAAATCTACTTTGGGAAATCGTCTACCTCAAACAAGAAACATGTTGCTATCAGTGTTGCTTCTGGAAGCAGTGCCATAGAACAGGACTGTTGGGAAGCGACAAGTTCAGTGCTTCTAAGATAGGGATGAAAATTATATTCCAAAGTCAGAACATGAAGTCTTGATGGCTGTATCTTTTGTTTTGTTTTGTTTTGTTTTTTTTTTGCGGTACGCGGGCCTCTCACTGTTGTGGCCTCTCCCGTTGCGGAGCACAGGCTCCGGACGCGCAGGCTCAGTGGCCATGGCTCACGGGCCCAGCCGCTCTGCAGTATGTGGGATCTTCCCGGACCGGGGCACGAACCCGTGTCCCCTGGATCGGCAGGCGGACTCTCAACCACTGTGCCACAAGGGAAGCCCAATGGCTGTATCTTTAATGTTCTCTTGATGTTATTCACTCATAACTCAAGACCTTTATCCTACAGTGAGCCTCCATTCACCCTCAGAACTGTGGCCCCTGCGTTTCTGTGGGCCTGGTGAACCACCGTACCAGAGGGAATATGATGCCCAAAATAGCCTAATGGCTTAGGTGTGATTTTCTGTGCCTAGTGCTTATCTGTTAAGTACAGTGTAAACTGAGAAAGAAATCAAGCCAAGACTATAACAGCAAAGAAATCATTGTTATTGTATTTAACGCAAATGCCCGAGTGTAGGATTGTTTTTATTGCCTTACCTCAGGAATGCTACTAATAAGTGGACTATACTTTATTCCACAAAGAAGATTCTTGTATCTTTAATAGGGAACAATTTTATGCTCAGTTTCCTAATTAGGCTAAATCAGAAAATCATTGTTTCCATTTCCAATTTCTAGATCACCAATAAAAATAAATGGAAATAATATTATTGTAGGCTTTACAATTTATACAGTTTTCATAAATATTTTTATTGTTACAACCACCTTGCAAAACTGTTAAGTTTTCTTATATTCATTTTACAGTGGTTTGATGAGAGCCTGATATCCTCCATTGGTGGAAAGACCATGTTGACTCCCAGGGGGGCTGGGGTGGAGCCTCTGAGAACCTGCAGTCAGGGTTCATGGAGCCCCAGGATCTGTTCCTAATTGTGTTAGAGACTGTGGGTATTAAGGTAGAGAACTGTGTTGCTATGGACTGAATTGTGTCCCCCAAAATTCATATGTTGAAGCCCCGACCCCCAATGTAGTGGTATTTGGAGTTGGGACCTTTGGGAGATAATTAAGGTTAGATGAGGCCATGAGCATGGGGTCCTCATGGTGGGATTAGTGCCCTTATAAGAAATCACACTGGAGAGCTTGCTGTAGCTCTTTCTTTGAGCCATGTGAGGACAGAGTGAGAAGGTAGCCATCTGCAAGCTAGGAAGAGGGTCCTCACCAGAAACTGACAGTGCTGGCACCCTGGTCTCAGACTTCCAGCCCCCAGAACTGTGAGAAAATAAATTTCTGTTGTTCAAGCCACCCAGAGCAGGCTGTGGCAGCCTGAGCAGACTAAGACATTTGCCTAAACAGATAGAGCAAGGAGAGCCTGAGGAGGGTATAGATGGCTGGGATTCCCAAAGATTCTAAGAGTCAGAGGACACTAGAGCAGGAGGGACCTGTGGCCCAACATGGGGATGACGGTTAGAGTGGGTCTGGCAGTGGCAAACTTATTCTTCTGCTTGTGTACACATTCCTGGTAGCAGGTATACTGGTTGGCTGGTCAGAGCTACCATGAAAGCCTAGGAAGGAACAGATTCGCTATGATTTGCCTAAGGTCCACCCTTCTGAGTGATGGAGTAGGGACTCAGCCCAGGGTCTCTGGCTTATAATTCCCATGCTCTTTTCAGTTTATCAAGAGCAATGTTGGTATTCATCAAAGTAGATGAAGACCAGTATCATTGCTATTTCATTACTCAATCAAGTTACTATTAATTACTCTTACTCTTTCATTACTATTAAGTTATTACTAATAATTGAGTTATTCTTAGTTCTGTTAATGAGATTTTGTTAGAAACCTAACAATTTGTTTCAAGTACAGAGAGAATATTACAGCAAATCTCTGTGAAACAAGATGTTTAAGGTAGGGTGGCCATTAATATTTTTGTGTGTGAAAAAGAGCACCTTTTAAATTTCCCTGAGTTCCCGTCAAAGTCTTAACACTCATGATGGAGGGGCTCTGCTGACCATGGAAAGGGCCTGGGATTTGACAGCAGAAGACCTAGAGTTGAGTCTTGGTTCTGCAATTTATTTAGACCTTGCAACTTGGTTATTAACCTTTCAGGGCCTTGATTTCTTCAGCTGTAAAATAGAATGAACGATAACTCTTGCCTTTCCTATTTCAGAAGATTATTGGCAGGAATAAATGAGATACTAAGTGGGGAAAATGCAAAAGAATTGGAGAATATTACAAAAATGTTCGTATGGGGGGATGGGCTTGGGGAGGGGCCTGCAGCAAACAGAAGCCTCAAGACCACTGATGTTGATGCCCTTTCTTCCCGAATGTCACAAAAAGAGGGGACAGAAGTGGCTTGAACAAAATCTACTATTCAGTTAAGTTCCCTGTTTTAAAAAAGAATAGCACAAAATTCCTAGTCATAAAAATCTGTTAGTTGACAAGTTTGGGGCAGGAGTTTATTGTAATTGTATTTGCATTATTTTTTCCATACTTGAAAGATCCAGGAGTTAATTGTCACTTCAGGGAAGATGTTTAGCATTATGAGTTGGGATCACATTGAATTAAGTCTGGATGTGAAAGTTCAAGAAAGAGAGGGAGGGCTTCCCTGGTGGTGCAGTGGTTGGGAGTCCGCCTGCCGATGCAGGGCACATGGGTTCGTGCCCCTGTCCGGGAAGATCCCACAGGCCGCGGAGCGGCTGGGCCCGTGAGCCATGGCCGCTGAGCCTGCGCGTCCGGAGCCTGTGCTCCGCAGCGGGAGGGGCCACAGCAGTGAGAGGCCCGCGTACCGCAAAAAAAAAAAGTATAAAAAAAAAGAAAGAGAGGGAGATGGCTCCGATCCCAGTGTTGCTGGAGCAGTTGAGAGCCCTCCCAGTGGGTTCTGTGGAGCCACCCCAGGGGTCGAGGAATGGAGAAGATTGGGGTGCCGTTCAGTGCCCCTGGGGGGTGAGCCCATCTCGGAGACTTCCCAGGCTCATCTAGAGACCTGCAGGCGTGGTGAGCAGAGCCTGTGCCTGTGGTCGGATCTACCCAAGATGCAGCCTCCCGAACAGCCCCTGTCTTTGTTCTCCTCTCACAGTCCTGTTCTCTGCGTGGGGTTGGGGGTGAGGAGTGGGGATGTGCCCCTGCATAGTTTCTGCTCCTTACGTAACCCAAACCCTATAGTCAACTTCTGATTATTTGATTTCAAAGTCTGCTTGCTCGAGGCAGCCCTTGTCCAGCCCACAGGTGGAGGCAGAAATCCTGGCTCATCCTGTGTCCTGCCTCTGCATTGATACCTGAGGCCTCTGGGGCTACATCAGTAGAAATGGTCTTTTGGTCCATTTCACCTCAGAACACAAAATTTTGCTGGGTAAAGTTTTCTTTTGTGATCCAGGATATTGGGCAGCTGTTGAGTGGCATTTGTTTTTCTACTTTTCTCTTACCTCATTCCTACTAATCATTCATCAAAGTTTAAAATATTAACCATCTTCTAAAGTCAACTCAAACATACACCCAACTTCCTTAATCCAAGTGCACAGCTGCTACCAGAAGCATAACTAGGCCAACACAACCAGTGCCTGTCTCCACTGGTCCAATCCAGAAGCGTTTCTTCAAGTCCGTGTCTAGGTTTGACTTCCCGAAGGGGCCTTGGTGTAGGAACACAGCACGTTGTTATTACCTGCCGAAAGAGCCCTAGGGCAAGGGGGCAGGGACCTTGACCTTCCACTGGCTCACTAACGGTGGCCCCATTCTACCTCTCTGGACCTCTATTTCCTTGTCTCTCTTAAATAAGAGGATTGGACTTGATGTTGTGTCTTTGTTTAGTTTTACCTCTAATGATCTAACTTTTTACTTTGCTTGGTTTCAGTGTGTGAAAAACCATGCATCAGATCTCACCCCTCCCGGCCCACCCTGCCAAGGACTCAGGCTTTGAATGGTTTTTGCTGATAAGTCAGAAATGTACACACAGACATTCATGCCAGCTCATCCAGGCCATGCCATGACAACAGACTGTCTAGCCAGTGATTGGGGATGTGATTTATGATAGCAGTCGTTGGGATCTGTGTGTAGAGAATTTTGTTTCTCCAACACCAGCTGACTTGAATGGAAGTTAGAATCCTAAACCTTAGACATTTCTCCATGTGCTGGCTCAGACAGAATTTGTGAAAGACTTGGCTGCTCTTGGTGAAATATGTGCATTGTATTTAATGGTAGTTTACACATTTGCAAGATGTCTGCAGTTTTTCTTGACGTGCTTATTTGATCTTTTCAAAACCCCTGTAGTATAGCCCGGGCAGTTAGGACCATTCCTGAGAAAAGTCCACTTCCAGGATGCCTGTGTCCTGGATTCCACCACTTCAGCCCAGGTGCAGCGTACGTCCCACTGTGCTGCCCCTTGTGAAAACACACTTATTAGCACTGTTTGTCAAAGCCTTTCATTTTACACCAACCTCTGGAAGAGTAAATAGCAATCCCCTAGATAACGTAAATGAATAAATATAGTTAGGTTGGGTTGTACAAAATGCTAACAATCCTCTGCTAAGGGTGCAGACTCACTCTCTGACTTTAGAGGCCAGAGAAGCTGCCATTGGTATCACAGGCTCTATTTCTGGTCCACAGAGTTAATGGCTCTTGAGTAAAACAACAACAACAAAAAGAAAAGACTGGCACTCTTTACTAAATTTTGTTTCATGTGGGAGTTGTAAGTAGCCTTGGAGGTCATTTTTGTGAGCTGAATTGTGTTCCCTGAAAATGCGTATATATTAAAGTCCTATTCCCCAGTACCTCAGAATGTGACTGCATTGGAGATAGGGTCTTTAAAGAGATAAATTAAAATGAGGCTGTTAGGGTAGATCCCAATCCAATATGACTGATGTCCTTATGAGAAGAAGAGATTGGGACACAGACACATGCAGAGGGAAGACTATGTGAGGACACAGGGAAAAGTTAGCCATCTACAAGCCAAAGAGAGAGGCCTCAGAAGAAACTAATCCTGCCAACACCTTGATCTCAGACTTAGAGCCTCCAGAATTATAAGAAAAATTCTGTTGTTTAAGCCACGCAGTCTGTGGTATTTGTTACAGTAGCCCTAGCAAAGTAATATAGTCAGGCAGGCCTAGCTTCATCCCAGTTTGGTTCACTTCCCCCTAATCCTTGGCAGATTGTTACTAAGCCTTTGTTTGGCCCCTTCTAGTGATACGGAACTTGCTATCTCACAAGGTAGCTAAGATCTTGTGTCACTTAGGACTCTTTCACTTGAGGTGGCAGAAAACCTTACCCAAAGTGGCTTAAGCAAAACAAGGAGTGTATTGTCTAACTTAGAAGTCTAGCAGATGGCCTTAGGTGTGGCTTTAATCGGGTCTCAAATGATGTGATCAGAGCCTGGTCTCTCCATCTACTAGCTCTGCCTCCTGTTGGGTAGGCTTCATTTCTAGGCTTACACCGGAGGTCCCAGGCAGGTCCACATCTTCCCAGGATCAAGTCCAGTTGAAAAGAGAGAATGCCGCATTCCCTTAGTTTCTGCTTAGCAGCTGAACCAACAATATTGTACTGACTGCTCTCAGGTGTGGGCTAACACAGCCCACACCCTCTTCAGCAGTAAAGCCCTTCACATATTTGAATGTCCCTCCCGCCGCTTTGCTTCTCCAACTCCCTCAGGGATTTTCCCCAGAACATCTTATCCCAGACTCTCCCCTTTTTAATCTTCCCCCTCATTCAGACTCCTTTCTTTTTTTCTTTTTTTTTTTGTCAGCGATCTCCTAATTGTACCCAGTTCCTGCTGTGGTCTGGCCAAAGTCAAGAACAGTAGGATTATTATGTCCTTTTGGTTTGGTCATGATGTTCCTTCAGCCTGAATTTTGATGAACTTGTTTAGTTCCCTCAAATTTAGCTTAGGGTCAGCTAAAACTCTTGAGGCCTTTTTCAAATTAATTGCTATGACAGATGTCAATGATTCTTGTTTGGAAATTATAGAATTTGTATTTTATGTATACCTCAGTTCGTCGCATGGAAAATTTTTAAACAAAATCATGGTGTATGTGGGTGTGTGCTGTATATGTATGTGTGTTTGGTCATTTGACTTTTACCCTAATGGAAGGTATAACAACAAAACAGCATATTGTATCTTTTAAGTGGTTGGGTTCCATTAATCAAGGTTCTATTTTGTTTTAAGCATCCTTATTTTTCTACCTAGAGATATACACAAGCTAAGAAAAAGTAGGCAGATAAACTAAAAGAGCAATGAAAAGATGTAAATATGGCCAGGAACCAGCACCGTGACCCGGCTGACGGTTACTAGTATTGTACTTAGCTTAGCTTATCTGTCATTTGAAGAGGAAAGATTTGAAGGCAGCAAAATAAAGAATGACTTAAGACCAGCAGAGACTGAGACTTCACTTTTATCTTTTCTTTTTCTAGCAGGAAAAGATAGAAGGAAGTATTAGGAGCTGCAGAAAACATACATAGCTAGATGAATATTCTTTTTACCCCGTTTACTCTTCTGATATACAGTGTGGTTCTTATTCTCTGTTCTACAAAGATGGGTCAGTGGCCAGCTACATACACCTGTTTGGTGATAGAAGCTTGGTGGCTTCCAGGGTCTCTATTGGTGATCCCTTTGGCTATGCTGTGGTTGGTATGGCAGTGCCACTGACTCTGAGCTTTGTGGCTTACATGCTCTTATTCTGGTCAGATAGGCTTGTGGGTACCCAAGATCCTTGTTATCTGCTTGTGCACATGTGTTGAGGATCCATTGCATGGTGCTTCAGGATGCCCCGCAAAAGCAGACTATAGTCTGCTATTCGTTGAACTATTCCTTGTCCACATAAATGACTGAATATTTATCTTCGAGCATAGCCTGTTAACATTAATCAAAAATATTGCCAAATGTGGACATCCATTTTTTTAATCATTCTATTTCTAGGCCTCTTTTATAAGTCGATTCATTCTTTCACATACCCATCACTTATTCCTATACCATGATCAAGTATCTTATACATATATATATAATTACAAGTATGCATATATAATTACCAATATAATAGGTGCCTACATACACATATAATTACAAGTATAGTATATGCATAGTTTACATTTATATCGTGTTCACTACCATATGCCTGGCACTTAACACAGAGTATGTTCATTCAATAAATATTTGTTGTGTGATGTTCTGTTTAAAGTATTTATATTTTCCCTCTAGTCCATGAGTATTTATTGAGTGCCTGCTATGTGTCAAGCACACGAGATAAATCTGAGCCAACATAATATGAAATAGACATCACTCTGCATGGAGCATACAGTCAAGTTGTCAATGTACAGTTACAACTGAGATAAGGGTTATGAGGAGAGGCACATGATGCTGTGATCATGTATAAGGAGCTGAGTGAGATCTGAAGGAGGAGTAGGAATCAGGTCACAGGTAGGGATGGGTGGGGACAGTGGCCCAGTGGGTCCACTGGGAATTCATGTGGCTAGAGGACAGAAGCTAGGCAGCACACTGTGCCAGATAGTCTACCAAAAAAGATGTTTTATAATAGAATCTTTTTTTTGGTTGTTCTTAGCGGTTTTGATTCAAAGGTTCCCGTCGTATTACATATAATACTTTCTGATGATCCAAGTGGCTCTTGAACCAAATGAATACTTTTCTTAAGTTTATCTCTATAGACTGCCTATTTTCTTTGTCCAGAAAGAACACAGTCATGGCAATGCTGAATATTCCATGTGCCTTTCTTAACTAATTTGTGTGAATCTTTGACTTACACCCAATCTCATAACAGATTCAAAAGATAGAAATAATATTGAATATTAATTAAGCTAGAATGTTGTATTATTTTTAAACCAAAATAGAAACCCAGATAATGATCCCTTCATTGGAAAACCATGGGTCAAGCATCATACATCATTTACTGTGCCTATTTATAGCTCCATGAAGCACAGTGACTAATCTCTGTTCTTTGAGAAAGTAGATACACACATGGGAAGAAATTCAAGAGTTCTAAAAGATATTCAGTAAAGTCTCTCTCCCACCTTTGGGGCAGTCCCCCAGCTCCACCCCCCACCCAGAGCCCATCAGTGATATGAGGTTCTAGTGTCTTCTTCCAGAGATAGTCTCTTCACATTAAGTGCATAATACGTGTGTATGTAACTTTCCTTCCCTGATGTGAGGATTGCAATGCTGTATTTACCGTTCTGCAGTGACTTTTAGCTCGCTTTAGGTGACAGTATCAAATAGTTAGTGGTTGGTGGATTAATGATAAGATGTAACATATTCACAACTTAAACATTTTGAAACACAAAAATATAAAAACATTTGCTAATCTTTGGTTTAGGGCCAGACCTTTTCTTCGAAAATGATTCTGTTATTGGGGTTATGATTTCCATCAGTTTTGGTTTCTTTTGTGTGGAACACAGACAAAGATACTTTAAAAACAATTTGGGTACAGAATTCTATTCGTTTTTTTATTATTATTATTATTATTATTATTATTATTATTTGCGGTATGTGGGCCTCTCACTGTTGTGGCCTCTCCCGCTGCGGAGCGCAGGCTCCGGACGCACAGGCTCAGCGGCCATGGCTCACGGGCCCAGCCGCTCCGTGGCATGTGGGATCTTCCCGGATCGGGGCACGAACTCGTGGCCCCTGCATCGGCAGGCGGACTCTCAACCACCCCGCCACCAGGGAAGCCCAAGTTTTTTTTATTATTTTAACCTAAGTTTTTAATGGCTGCCTTCCCATGCCTAATTTGATAGTTTTTTTCCCCATCTTTTAAATGTTAATTTTACATGATTTTCAAAAAGTACATAACTCACTATGCAAACTCAAAATCTACAGAAATACACTCCTTAGACAATGAATTGTCTGTAATCACAAATCTCCAAGGTAACCATTGATCATGGTTTGGTGTCTGTCTCCTTCTAGATTTGTTTAGGTACTAATATAACTTGAATATGGAGACACACACACACACACACACACACACACACACAGGACATTTTATGATACAGTGACCAGGAAGCCTTTGTTTAAAGGGACTTATCTAGTGCTTCCCAATAGGAGGTGTTTAGAAATGTGTGAGGGGGCATTTTAGTTTTTTCAGAGACTGTCACTTAGCGCCCAAGGGCCAGGATCCTAAACATCCCCCGGTGAATGGGTGGGTCCCATATGATAAAGAATTATAGCATCCAAAATGATGGTGGCCCATCGAGAAACGCTGTTTTCATGAGAATAGTGCTTCTTTTTGTCCTCATGTTTTATCCATTTACAAACGATTATATTAAATTACTTTACTATAATTCACTGAGCACTTGAGTAAGGCAGGCTCCTTTTGAGTACAAGATGAAAAAGACACAGTCCTTGCCTCCCAGGAACTCACGGTCTTCTGTGTATAGCACTTGTAGATTGTGACAAGTACTCTAATGGAAACAAAGAGTATAACAGAGGAAGAGTTATACCTGGGGACATTTGAGATGGTGAGATAGGATCAGTTATACCTGGGGACATTTGAGATGGTTTCTTAGAAGAGATGAGCACTTTCAAGGGTAGGACTCTCACAATCAGAGATACTAGTGCCCAGAGTCGTGTCTTGGAAGAAGTAACAGGTGTGTCATCAGCTCTGCCACTTCTAGGTAAGCACTGGGCATGAGGTGTGACAGCTTCTGCCACATGTTGCTCAGGTCATTGACTCTTGGCCACGTCTTCACTCTGTCTGGTTGCTTTTGCTACCACTGTGGCATGAGAAGTGTCCTGTGATGGTAGCTCAGGCCCTCTGCTTAGGGTGGGAATTCCAAGGAGTGCCAGTTAGGATCCGTTCAAGCCAGCCAGCCCTGGGTATGGGACACAGGGTAGAGAGGACAAGAAAGGGGAGGCAGGACAAGAGATTCCAAACAGTGACAGTAAAACCCTATTCTGCTACATAGAGGCAGAGAAATCCTGGGAGGACACCCACAGTGACATTACATCATGCAGGTTGGTTGGGAGGAGGAGGATGAATATGAAAAAACTAATTTTCGAGACTAAAATTTAACTCTTCAAGGCTTAAACCTTCTAGTTTAGTTATCTTTGAAAGAGTTTGGATTTATATTTTCCTACTGTTAAAGCTGACAATCAGGAACATCATCTTACTATATGGTTGTCAGTATTAGGTGATTATGCTGGAAATAAGCTTCATTCTTGGGGGGGAGGGCACTGCTTACACTGAATGCTTGCATTAAGCACCAGAATCCTGACCTTAATTAGCAGCTGATGTCTGTCTGCTCTAAAAAGACATCTGTAGCAATATCTGAAAGAACTTTTTTTACTGACAAGTTCATATAGACCATAAAAGGATGATCTGGGAATGATGGAACTCAGCCTAAGGGTGAGTCCATATACTGTTTACCATACAGAAGACCTAAGCTGATTCATACATGAGGCAAAGAGTAGACTGTGCTTCAAGTATCTAGTACTAATGACCACTTCTTTCCCATTAGGAACTGGTGTTCCTAATGAAACTCTAGCTAGGTGACATTGTCCTCTAGCTGAGGACATTGTCCCAATGGCCTGTAACCTGTCAAAATATTACTTTCTGAATCATGGTTCGTTGCTAGTCTGTCTTTTTTTTTTTTTTTTTTATAAATTTATTTATTTATTTATTGGCTGCATTGGGTCTTCGTTGCTGCAGGTGGGCTTTCTCTAGTTGAGGCGAGCGGGGGCTACTCTTTGTTGTGGTGCGCGGGCTTCTTGTTGCGGTGGCTTCCCTTGTTGCAGAGCACAGGCTCTAGGCACGCGGACTTCAGTAGTTGTGGCTCGTGGGCTCTAGAGCGCAGGCTCAGTAGTTGTGGCGCACGGGCTTAGTTGCTCCACGGCATGTGGGATCTTCCCAGGCCAGGGCTTGAACCCGTGTCCCCTGCACTGGCAGGCAGATTCTTAATCACTGCGCCACCAGGGAAGTCCCGCTAGTCTGTCTTCATCTCCACCCAGCCCTGGAGCAACACTTCTGTGCTTTGGAACACTGTGTCTTTGTGCGAGGGCTTGTACCACAGGTTCAGACTCCATCTGCAAATGCTCCATGTCTGGTTGATAAGAGCCATCCTTATCCAGGGCATTTTGTTTTCATCCAGTGTTTTTTCTTTTTTGAGGAACTTTTCTGTTTCTCCATTAGAGGCTTTGCAACATGCTTGCTGCCAATTACTCATTCGGCTGAGAATGGGTTCTCTTTGCGTGGTTGTTGCCCTTTCATCTCATACATCTGAGAGCATTGTAGGATAATCCTACTTAAATCTTTCTCTGCTGCTCATAACCTGTATTGTCTCTGGAATAGAGAATAATTTCCAGATTGGATCTGGGCTGGAAAAGTTCACTTATCTCTTCATAAATCCTTAGACTTTGATCCTTCTTACATCTTCAAATACCCTCTCTGCCTGCAAATGCTTGAGGTTTTATGGTTAACCTTTCTATTGTTCCCTCTGCCTGTGATGCTCGTCCCTCCTCCTTTGTCCGTTTGCTTCTAACCCAAGTGTCCTGGGACCCCCAGGGGTAGCTAAGAACCTCTCCTTTGTGTAGCCATAGCACTTTGTGCAGACCTCTTAGGGTATTGTATTTAACTTATTTGCTTCTGTGCCTGTCTCCCCACTAGACTAAGTTCCTTGCAGGCAAGGAGGATTTCTCTTCATTTTCATTCCCTTTCATCCAGCACAGTGTATGTTACATAGCGGTATCTCAGTTAATGTTTATTGAGCAAAATTCATGTTCTTTGTAATTTAGAAATGTTCTCAGGGGTTATTCAGTCATGTTATATTATAGATGGTTTAAATTAGAAAAGTAGGGCATCATAATTAACCCATACTCTGTTAGGAATTGCAGGATGACTCACAATTAATTGCTTCTGTATCTTGAATACTGTCTTTCTGAAAAACAAAACAAAACAAAAAAACAAGTACCAGTTTCATTATAAGATAATCACCAATCAACTTATCCTGTCAACACTGTGGGTTGTGGTTTTGTAAGAAATTAGAAACTGATAAGTACTTTTCTCCTACCATTATATTTTGCTCAAATAAAGAATCAAGGAGTTTGACCAGTGATTTGGGTTTTCCATGGTGTAGTATTTTCTGCTGAATCATCTGCTCCTTACCAATTGTGTTCTTTATAGATCAGTTATCTATAACACCTGTTCTAAAATTGTCTTTATTTCTTGTCTACTTTTATACTTACTGACTTCTTGTGAAATAGGAAAGCAATGATGTTGTTTCTGAGCTATTTCACTGTAGGTGTTCAATGGGTCTCTGTATGTAACTGAGAGGCATTTTTCAGACTATTTTTCTGTATTTCCAGACCTCTTAATGCTCGGGCAAATTCTAGGACTCCAAACATTCTTTATTCAGCATAAAGAATTTGTCCAGAAGATGATCTAGTAAAACATAAATTCCTTTTTATTAGCAAATCCTTAATTTCATGAGTGTGCATGTATTCATTTCCTAGGGCTGCCATAACAAAGCACCACAGACTGGCTTTAAAGAACAGAAATTTTGGGCTTCCCTGGTGGCGCAGTGGTTGCGAGTCCGCCTGCCAATGCAGGGGACACGGGTTCGCACCCCGGTCCGGGAAGATCCCACATGCTGTGGAGCGGCTGGGCCTGTGAGCCATGGCCGCTGAGCCTGTGCGTCCGGAGCCTGTGCTCCGCAACGGGAGAGGCCACAACAGTGAGAGGCCCGCGTACAGCAAAAACAAAAAACAAAAAACAAAAACAAACAAACAAAAAACAGAAATTTTATTTCCTTACAGTTCTGGAAGCTAAAAGTCCAAGATCAAGGTGTTGGCAGGATGTATGTCTTCTGAGGACTTCTCTCCTTGGCTTGTCTTCCAGTGTCTTCACCTGGTCTTCCCTCTGTGTCTGTCTCTGTCCTAATCTCTACTTATCAGGACACTAGTCATGTTGGATTAGGGCCTACCCATATTACATCATTTCACCTTAATCACCTCTTTAAAGGCCCTATCGCCATATCTAGCCACATGCTGAGATACTGGGGGTTAGGACTTAGACCTTCAACATGAATTTTGGAGGGGTCACAGTTCAGCCCATAACAGTGAATACTACAGCAGTTTAAATATCCCATTCAGATATTAATGAGATTCTTAGGTTGCTGCAGTACTTTTCAGTGATTATTCAATAAATATGTTGTCTACTTCTTTCCCTTTTCATAGATCAAAATGCTGCCTTCCTTTCTGCTCATCATTTTACACTTGCCGATTCTTTTTAAGCCACCGGCTTCACCAGAATGGTTGGTGAGGGAGGAATGCTAGTGTCCTCTCTTTTGGAATTCTGGGATAAAAGTTTTATCAGAAAAAAGAAGGATACTTGGACACTTTTCTTTAAAATAATCATAAGAATAGTAATAATAATACCTTTTATTGAGTGCTTATTACGGGCAACTCACTGTGTTGTAATTATCACAAGCCTGCAGAGTTGATGTTGTTGTCTACTTGATATATGAGGAAACTGAGGCTCTAAGAGATGAAGTAATTTGCGCTGGATACTTCTGATTTTGTGTTTTCACCTTTACAAAGAACTATCAGTTGTGAGATTAGAAACATGGAAAAGAATTGAAAGGTATATCAAGCTCGTAGTCACTGGGCTGGTTCGGTGGCAATCCGAGACCTAAGGGTCTGAGAGATTACAGACTCCAGTGGCTGAATTCCACGTGGGTAGAGAGAGGTTTGAAGGCATAGCGCCGCCTACCTCTTATGTGTTACTTAGGGCCAGGCCCTGTGGACTGTGGCCTGGATTGAATAGCGGTTGTCATGGTAACCCTGATTCAGAAGTGGGCTCAAAAGAAGGGTATAGGATAGGCAGTATGAACACAAGGAAGATGTAGTACCAAATCTTTTTATGATGGGATTATGGGCAAGAATTACTTGGAGCTGCTTAGAATGAGCTAGATCAGTGGTTCTCCACCTTTGGCTCAGTATCTGAATAACCTGGGGAGCTTTCAAAAGCACAGAGCCTGAGTTCCAATCCTAAAGAGCCTTAACTGAGGGTGGCATGGGCCTCAACACTGTAGTTTTTAACAGTTGCCCGAGTAAATCTGATGCACAGGCAGAGTTAATAAGAACTAATGAGCTAGGTCAGAGGTTGGCAAGCTATGGCCAGGGGCCAAATCTGGCCTGCTGCCTGTTTTGTAGGACCCAGGAACTAAGAAAGGTTTCTATACTTTCAAGTGGTTGAAAAAAAAAATCACAAGAAGAATACTATTTTGTGATACATTAAAATTACATGAAATTTAAATTTCAGTGTTCATAATTCGAATTTTATTGGAACACAGCCATCCATGCTTATTCATTTACATACTGTCTATGGTTGCCTTCATGCTACAGCAACAGAGTTGAGAATTTGCAAAAGACCTACAAGACCTAGTTACTATATGGCCCTTTATAGAAAATGTTTGCTGACCATGAGTTAGACTAAGTTGATGTCATCAGCAGGGCTGCTTTAGAACCTGGAAGGAAACATATTTGTGTAACTTGTGTGTTTGTATAGTGTATTTTGCATTTTAATCTCCTGTGGGCTTTTCGTTGCTGTTTCCTAGCATTGGGACCCTGGCTGACGGATTTATAGCAAGTTTGTTCAGCAAACTTTTTATCAAACAGGTTTGAAACATACTTTTTTTCTTCAAAACGTACAAGTAAAAAGAGCATAAAGTCCAAAGAATATGACAGACAACCCAGACCTTTTCGTTATTGAAGAGCTCCTAAATCAATTCTAATATCCATTTCCTATCCCATCCCCACCCCCTCAACCCTGTTGTTGTCTTTCCCCATATTTCTTTCTGCTCCATATTTGCAGTTAATACCAGCTGGATGCCTCAGAGCATTTCGTTTCCTTGATCCAGTGTTGGAAAAAGAGGACACTGTTTATAAGAATGATTTTAATATAAAAATACAGTTGAGTAAGATTAGGAAAATACCACTGATTGTCAAATTGGTTTATTTCTTTTACCTTCTAGTTTTCATCCACTTGGATTTAGAACACAAGAAAAGCGTTAAGGTTGGGAAAATTAACAGAAAATGGAAAACAACCAAGAAAAAGAAATCCCCTGGGTTGTGTTTTTGTAAAGAGAAGTAGCCACCTTTTGCTTCCGAACCAGCCTGTCTAGTTCAGAATGAGAGAGATGGTAACCTTATGCTTGGATTCACCATTTTAGGCCTTTGTTTATTTTGTTTTTACTCATAATTTTGGTGGTGGTGATTGTGAGAGTGAAAGCTAGAGGCTGATATATATTTATCAATTTTGTAAGCATGTGATATCATGGATTTTTTTAAAAAAATAATGAACTTGTATCAGTTGAACTGTTAGGAAAAAGTGTTTGATTTCCAAATAGTTATTATTCATCATTGGATGACAGTTTTCAATGACCTTGAGAGTCTCTTTGTGAAACTGCTTGGTGTCTTGGGTATTGCAAGCGGGGGGGGGGGGGGGGGGGGAATGTGAGTAGAATACTAGTAGGAGCAGAACTGAGGAAACCTGTCAAATCAGGGGGGGGCACATATTCACATGTTCTCATTTTTAGCCTGTCCTTCCCCCATCATAGTGAAGTGGCTACAATCCCAGGCATATTTACCCTACAGCCACGTGGAAGAAAGCCAGCAATGTCATTACAGATGGCAGAATGCCCAGACTATCTTAAAAAAGCATCATCTCAGCTACTAATTAAGTTTCAGGAAGGGTGATGTTTGCTTTTATATTAACAAGCATTTTGCAAAGGCTGAGAGCAGATAAGTTAGAAGCAGTTTTCTTATTCCTAAGAGTTTATGGTTAAATTTAATTGTCCTTTAGCTTCCCCACTTCTGAGTTTGGAACACTGCCTGCTGGATGATGGATGTTTTGGGCAGGGGAGAATCTAGGTGATATTCGCATGTTTTGTATCTCTACCAGAGCCTCAACTTATTTTCCTTTGCTTTTTTTAGGGTTCTGTACATTGGCCTGGCCTGCAATACGGCTCGCTATATTTATATTTCCTACCTGGAAAATGCCTGGACTGTTCTCCCCATGGAAGTTCTTCAAGGCAAGTTAACAGTTGGAATTAGAATTATTTTTCTACCTGAGTTATGACTACATGAAAGTTCAGTGGCCCTCAGCATCTGACTCTACAGAGGAAGGGCAGAGGCACTGTTTGATATGAGTTTGAAGTGGTTGTGAAGGAACAGGTTACGTCAGGGGGCTGGTTCTTCAGTTCCTCTGAGTGTTCTGTGTTTGTTGAGCCAAACAAAGCTGGATTATTTCCCACACCCTTGTGTTTAAACAAAGAAAGAGGAACTCTGCAATAAACTCTCATGTACAGTTGTTAGGTGTACACATCCAAAGGTGGTTTTCAATATAAAAGGATTTATATTTTAAAGATTTTGGTATTTTTGTAGGTTAACTATACTTACTGCAAAAAAAAATAAAAAGGTTGTCATAATTATTATATTTCTTCAGTTACTTTGATCACACCTAGTGATTTGTAATGCAAGCTTTATAGTCAGGCTGTTGATTTCCATGCACCTTTAACGTCTTTGCTCAAATATCCTGACCTGAGTTCTTCTCTTTGCTTCACTGGACCCTTCAACATGTAACTTTGAAGAAAATTTCTTGCCATGTGGCTTAAGAGCAGTGAAAACATTGATTTCTATTCATTAGCTCATATAATCCAGACTGTATCCTGAGAAGTTCTATTAGCAGCTTGGCTAAACCATTTGGTGATTGGCATTATGATTAAAATAAAGGTTCAGGATAACGTCACTGGAGTTGAGGTCTTCTGGGGCTGTCCAGGCTCCTAAATCATTAATTGTACCAAACAGTCTATGACTATATACAATTTTATTAGCTTTATAGATTGCCATTATCATTTTCCCTAACCCTGAGGATGCAAATGCCATACAGTCAACATAATTCTTTATCATAATATCTAAGATGAAAGACTCACAATTATATATCTAAACAAAATGTATAAAATGCAAAAGCTCATTCACCAAATCCCATTGTGGCAATGAAAAAAAAAAACCTATCCTAATTGAAAGGAGACATAATTTATAGTCACATTAAAGTTATAAAATTCAAATATGTACACACTTTAAAGGTGCTTTTCTCAGGTCTGATGCAGTGGTATAAATGATGAAAAGAGATTTTGTTTATAAATATATAGAAAATGGAAATTTGGTCTTATAATAAGAAATTATTGTTTGTAATAATTAGAACTCTTGAATAGTCTTGAGGTGGGGCATACCTCAGTATTGTGTCATGTAAGAAAAACAAAGCACAAAATATGAACTGCAGGAAAGAAATGTGCAACAACAAGGTATAAGCAACAGCCTTAGGGGTTCCCACCTCTAATTCTGACTCTATTCTATGAGGCAGGGTGCTCGCCTGACTTAACTGCTTTATTTATTGGTATGACACCACGTGCAGACTCTTACTTAAAAAAAAAACAACAAAAAACAAAAAAACTGGTATACCTGTTATAAAAATACATGCATATACCTTCTTCTCTCCTTTTAATTTAATATGAATTAGATAAAAAAGGATGGTTTGCATTAGTGACTTAAGAAAATAGAGCAGGGACTTCCCTGGTGGTCCAGTGGCTAAGACTCTGCGCTTCCCAGTGCAAGGGGCCTGGGTTCGATCCCCGGTCAGGGAACTAGATCCCACATGCTGCAACTGAAGATCCTGTGTGCCGCAACTAAGACCCGGTGCAGCCAAATAAATAAATAAATAAATAAATAAATTAATTAATTAATTAAAAAAGAGAGCAAAAGAGAGAAGCTTTTTTAAAACAGTGGTTAAAGAAGACATTTATAACAAGAGAAGAATTTTATAAGAGGGGAAAAAACAAATGCTGTTGTGAATCGAAAACGTCTTTTCTCCTGTTAATTTATTAAAGATACGTTAAATAGCCACCAAGAGTCACGCAGCATGCTGAGTGCTGGGAATATAACTAAAAAACAATATATTAACTTAGGCCTCAAGTTCTCACTGTCTGTTCTGGAAGCCAGATGTATAAATACATAATTGCTACCCAGTGTGTTAGATGGAATCAGAAAAATGTGCCAGGTAACAGAGAAGGAGCTCCATGGAGGGAATGATTAGCTTTGTGAAGCAGAGAGTGGGAGGATGATATTATTAAAAGATTCCCCAAGGAAATCACAGATAAGCTGGATTTTGAAGGGTGACCAGGACCCCACCCACTGGCCTAAAGAGAAGCAGACATTTTGGCACAGAGAAGAGCCACGTGCCAAAGCACAGCCGTGGAGAGCGGAATGGCATCTCAGGAAACCTGAGTGGGAGGCTTTGGCTAGGGCTCGATGGGTTTGTCATCCTAAGCTGCTGACCCAGTACATATTTTTATAATATGTATTTATGTGCACCTTAGGGCAGTTATCCCTGCTTCCTGTGGCAGGCTACAGTTTATACCTCTGTGTTTCATTTGATTTCCCCAGTAGAAACCTACTTACTGATCTGAAGCAAGTAAAAAGGGGGAATCTGTAAATACGGGGACTCTCCACATCTGACACAGGGCTCTGTGACCAGTTCCGCAGAGCTCTTTGCATCTAAAACTGGAGGAGACGGTTTCATTCCCTGGCAGAAGTGAGTGCTGAGTGTTTTGGCTGTACAACAAAAAATCCCTTGCCTTTGTTTGACCCATGTCCACACTATGGAAAACAGTGGATTATCTATGTGGAATAAATCCTGTTTCGTAGGAACACACTTCTGACTGAACAGGTTTGTTTTTCCAGTCTGAATTCTTCCAAATTTACAAGGCTCATCCAAATGACTTTAAAGTCCCTGTGCTTAAGGCAGCTCTACTTAGGATGCAGTAAAAGAAGAAATGATGACGAAACACGGAATGATTTAATTACAGGACAAGCCCACTATCATGATAGATGCCCCTTAATCCCTTGACTGGAACTGCTACCTGACGATTTCCAAAGACCCAGCCTTAGGAGGGGGAGGGTGGGGAAGCAGGACATTGGCTCTTATCACTGATGGTCATGACACTGAACAGTCAGCACTTCCACTCTTTGATTCCAGCCCCAGCGCCACACTGAGGGGCTTCTTAAAAAATAGAGGTGAGGGGCTTCCCTGGTGGTGCAGTGGTTGGGAGTCTGCCCGCCGATGCAGGGGACATGGGTTCGTGCCCTGGTCTGGGAAGATCCCACATGCCGCGGAGCGGCTGGGCCCGTGAGCCATGGCCACTGAGCCTGCGCATCCGGAGCCTGTGCTCCGCAGCGGGAGAGGCCACAGCAGTGAGAGGCCCTCGTACCGCGAAAAAAAAAAAATAATAATAAAAAAAATAGAGGTGAGGTCTAGCTCTTCAACCTTTCACCCCGTGCCTCATCCCCAAAACACCATGAGAACTAGTGCCACCTAGTGGAGCAACAGAAGGGGAGGAGACAGGGGATGTGCTTTATTCCATATCGCTGGCTACTCATCTCTTCCTCTTTGGGGTTACCTGTAACTGATGGAGGAAGATTCCTTGTTATTGTTCATTCCCTGAAGCTCTTGATCATCATCTCAGCATGTGTCTCCTCAGGCTATGTTGGTAATAATTAGCTGATGGGATGAGGATAAAGCAAATTTCCTCCTCTCTAGACCCCTAGGAAGGAGGCTATGTGGGTATCTATTTTGGGGTCAAGGTAAGACTGTTGGGGATTATGAGGATGTTTCTTTCCTATGATCTTTCTCACATTTAGTAGCCAGTGTCTCTTGCAGCCTTTTAGCCGTTCACTTGTCTTTTGCAGCAAACATCTTATTCAGTAGGCAACGGGTGCCACCATGTAAAGAAGCAGAAGATGTATTTCCTACTCATAAGGAGTCTGTAATTTATTTTAAAAAGAGACAGTGGGTCTGAGTGCCTAAAAGCATTGCTAGGTGCAGTGGAGGGATTAGGATAGTTTATATTTATTTATAAGATCTCATTTTAAGAACCCACACGTTTTTCTCCTTTACTTCTGTACGAGAAGCATTTAAACATATTCTTGATTGTGATCCAGAGTATACACTTCTGATAAAAATCACAGTCAAATTTTTTATGCTCATTTTTATGCCAGTGTTGGTTGTGAATCCTTGCAAGACTTTGAGATGGATGTGATTCAAATTATTTTTGCTATTAAAATGTATTTAAGGAGAGTAAGGCCAGACCAGGGCTGCTGTAACTAAAGCGGTCCTTTTGTGGTACTCAAATTAATGGCTCAAGCACTGAAGGGTGAAAATGAGGTCTGTGTCGCGTCCTTCTCTGCAGATTGCTTGATCAGTAGGATCCGGGTTAAGATTATGATGAAAGATAGTTTTTTAATGTCACCAGTAGGAGAGCTTGAACTGACATTTATGAAGCTTTACTTTCTTATTTACTATGCCTACTCAGCCGAGTGAGAATCATGTTTTCCTTCCTCTCAGGAAGAACATGGAGAAATTATGAAAGCATTACAATGTAGCCCTTATCTGACAGTGGAAATTCTAGCCGTGATTCCAGGCTGTTATCATCCACATTGGAAATTTTCTGTCTGACTTAACCCTTAAAACACAAGTAGCTTGTCACATGAATATATAAGATATACAAAATGCTCTAAGTTTAGTATTTCAGTGAATAAATTGGCATACGGATGTCATTGATGTTACTGCTAAAGTTAATTTTTAATCAGAATAGTCATAAATTATAACAGCAGTTTTATTCTTTATCATTCCCATGCTTTACAGTTACTAAAAGTTCTTATACAATCTCTTAAAAATAGACATTATTTTGTCCCTTCAGAATTCATTTTAAATATCTTCTGCTGCAAGAATCCTTTTCTGGCAAACTGCATCTGACACTTACCTCTTCCTTTTCTGAACTGTTCTCAGAGTTATGGACTATGTTACACAGTTTAGCACTTAATTGTTACCCAATTATTTTATTTAACAAATACTAGTTTTACTTCCTGACTTAGTTTTAACCCTTAAGTGCAAAGACCACGCCTTACAGTTTTTGAATCTCCAAAGAAGCATGCACACAGGAAGATATACTGTAAATGCTTGTTGTTTGATTTCACAGTCCCCTGCAAAATGTACTATAGTTGATATTTTCTAATTATTAAAGCTTTTGAATAATAGAGGAAGTTCTATCTCAGAAGCTTATAAATATGTGAAGGAAAGCTGAAAACTAAATTTAAAAGTTGAATCTTTAATATGTTAGTTTTTTCCCTAGGATACCATCCTGCCATCCATTGTACATTTGTAAAAACAGCAGTGTGTTTTAATCATTTACTTAACTTATGTCCCTACCTCATTCTACAAATATTTGAGACAGCTTACCAAAATATGCAGTAAGCTGGAAACCATAAAGTGCTCAGGCTTGAATTAGACTATCTTGTATTCCAGCTCCCCTACCTATAAGCTCTGTGTCCTTTAGGCAAGCTGCTTAATCACTTTAAGCCTCTTAGACTTTTGTGTTACAGAATAGGCTAATATGAGTATTAAATAAACTATTCTATGCAAAGTATATAGCATATTACCTGGCACATAGTTAGCCTTCAATAAATGTTAAATAACATGCAATAAAAGTAAAATAAAAAGTTATAATAAAAATCAGGACCAGGGGAAATGTAACTTAGAAGATTCTACCCTAAGAGGTTACATTGCAATTATGCATGAGAGCCCGGCCATAAATGACTAGTCAGTGTACAGTGTTTTTAAAGTTATCTTTGGGGAAGTGAACTTTTTACTGGCTTTGCTGTAAAAGCAGTTCTAATGTGTGGCTTGCTATGAGGAGACATTGGGCATATAGTATATAGTGTTGTTAAGTCTTGACCTTAAACACAGGCAGTTTGGGGTGGCAGTCTCCTAAGACCTGTTTTAAGGTATGCCAAGGGTATAATGCCAGCATGTAAAATTCACGAAGGCCCCCAAAACATTGTTGTATTAGTTATAGACATTTTTTTTAAAGCAACTTACATGTCTTTCCTTTTTTAACTTGCAAAGTGAAGCTTATAGAAACTTCATTTCTTCTTTCCATTTTTACTCATACGTGGGAGTTGGCAGTTTTCTCCATTGTTACCCAAGGTACCTTTTATCCACAAGTGCTTTCTTCCTTATATCCCAGCCCACAGGCCACTGCCTGCTCAGTTTCGTTTCAGCTCTCTTTTGCTCAGCTGCTGTTACGGGTCAAGCCCTGTGCCAGGTCCTGGTATGTTTGTTCTCCTCAAGAAGCTCAGTCTGCTCCTCCTTCAGGTAAATCCTGCCCCCTTCCATCCGCCAGACTATAAGCTCTGTGGTGGTTAAACACGTGTTCTGTATATTGTCACAGTCTCAGTGCAAAGCAGGGGCTCCGGCACGTGGTCTGGGTGCTCAGTAAGGACTGTTGAGTGAATGAATGCAGGAGATTCTTGCAGTGCTGCACATGGGTGGGCGTGGAAGTGCTGATTGTTGCGTGTCATATATAAAGTCTCTTTCATGCGACACAAGAAGGTTCATGAAGCTTCTGCTAGGTCCACTGCTCTTTGTGGGGTCCTCTACTCTTTTTGGAAGGTCCATTGCTGTTGGTGGCCCTGTCTTTGGCAGAGATACTGGCTTGTTGTTCACCTGCTATTTCCTTTTCTTCATGGACACACACTGGACTCCAGTTCCTTGCAATTAGGTATGAGCATATGATTGATTCTGCCCAGTGGAATGTAAGCAGGAATCACGTGTCACTTCTAAACCTAGCCCATAAAATTGTCCATGTGCCATCCTCTCTTCCGTCCTTTGCTGGATATCGGTGCCCAGGGTAACCATGTGAGGAAGAAGACAGAGTCTCTGCAGCCTGGGTCCCTGAATGACTATGTGAAGCACAGCTGCTACTCTTCCTGTCCCTTGACCATTGGACTTTATACGGGCAAGAAAAGAAAACATCTAATGGGTGAAACCACTAAGATTCTGAGGTTTCTCTCTTACAACAGGAGCATTACCTTAACCAATACTGACTCCTTTTATTGCCTGCCCAGTGGACGGTTTGTTATTGCTTTGGTTTGGTTTTTGTTTTCTTGCGTTGTTTTTTGAAGAGTAGTCTCTTACTGGTTTTTACCAGGTTGATCTTTCAGAAACTTTTTTTAATCTGAGCATTTGAGAGGTACACTGAGCTAATTGAAATGTATGCTTTGGTTCATCAATGGAAAAGGTTTGTCACAACTGCTTTAGTGTGCCACTGCTAAAGGGATATGTGTGTTGTGTTCAGTAAGCACAAGTCAGTGGCAGAGCAAGAAAAACTAAACAATACTAGTTCCCCGATACCGCATCAGTTCTCACCCCTCCCATGCCATTATGATGTGATTTCCCGCAAGCCAAGCAGCACTGTACAAAAAGCAGCTCTCTTCTTGGGAAGAAAGGATTTTTTCTTGTTCATACCAATACATGCCATGTATTGCAATAGAGCATTCTTGTGGGCCAAGACTGAACAATCTTGAAATTCGTGTTGCAGGATCAGGTAAGAATGTTGAATACTATAAGGTAAAGAGTTTTGGGGGGCATATAAAAAACTTGATATTATGTGTGATGTGAACTCTTTTAGGAGGGAGGGGAAGAAGGTGGTAAGAATGTACATTTTTAAAAAATTGATAGATTTTTGGGCATGTTTGATATTATCAAGAAAACCTCTCAAATTAGATGATTACATTTATTATAGAATACTTTTAACAGTGGTTATGAGGATGTATAGTATAGTACTTAAGCACTGAAGTTCCGAGCTTAGACACCTTGGGTTCAAATCCTGTTCCACTACCCTGTTGTCTGTGTCACTTTGAACAAGGCACTTTAATCTCTCTGTGCCTTTTTTGGAAAATGAAGAAAAAAATAGTACCTATTACTAGGAAGAATAAAGGAGATAGTCTTTGTAAAATACGTAGCACAGCTCCTGGTAGAGTAAGCTGCTATAATAACGTTATTAATGAGAGAAATTAAATGTTAATCATAATTATTTCTAATGGTTCTAGGTTATTCAAATGTAGTGTATTCACAAACAGTTAAGGTCTTGGCAGTAGGTGGTGTGAAAATATCTCTGAGTTTCTGTTAGCCTTGAAGGTAATCCCGAGGGACCACAGTAAAGGTAAGAAAGGACTGAGAAGCTAAGTTTCCATGACCTATGTGGTCTTCGAGCGTTATTTGTTGTCAGTTAACATATGGTGTTGAATTGCCACTCAAACATATTTATTAAGCACCTGTCATGTGAGTTGGTGTTGAATTGCCACTCAAAATTATCAGTAGTTTTGTAACAAGTAGCCAAGGAAGAGTTAATAACATTGCAAGGAGAGTCAATTCATGTGCCTTTGTTACTACTGTCAGTCACGGAGGTAACATCCTTTTATTCTTACTGTTTGATCCACCAACTTAGCTACCTCATACTAAAAGGTTTAAAAAGGTATAGCTCTAGGGTAAACACATTTACCAGTGACACAATACATTTGCTTATTTATTTCATCATGTAGAGAATCATCATCTACTCCTTTTTCACAGTTCTCTAATAAAAGGGAAAGAAGAAGAAACATTTTCTTTTTTTCTGCTTATGATATCTTTTACCCTCTAAATTTTAAAGGAAAGTTGTTTTATACCTAAAATACAATTTTACAAATACAGAAAATGGTGGAATTAATTTTTTTAGATTTCTAGATTACTTTATTATAGAGGACCAGAAAACAAGTGTAGTAAAAATATTGGCAAGAGTTTCAGATTATTAATATGATTACTAGGTTGCATATTCAAGTTTAAGAACAAGAACCAAAACTCCACAATTGTCATTTGTATACAAGGTATTGTTATCAACCCAATCCCCTCTTGTGGATTTACATTTGCTAGTTCTTTTCTAGGAAGTAATATGGATTCTTCTATTTACATGATATTTTGAAATAAAGGTATTTCAGAGAAACCAATTTTAATTCTACGTCTACCCTGGAAAATGTTGGAACATAAAGCCAAATGGCTTTCATTCTTCTGCTTTTAGTACCAGAGAAAAGTTTTTTTACTGAATGCTTTACTCTTTTTCCCTTCAGTTAATGCCCTGAGTTGCTTTAAAGAGTGTAGTTTCCAATGATCTAATCAGTCCCCAAAAAGCAATGAGGAAACTCTGGAATTCTAACTACAGAGAATCTTTTATAACTGCCACTTAATACCAGCCAACAAATTTTAACAGTAGTTTAAAGGTATCCTAATTTAAGTCATCCTGCTGGAAAATACTTTATCTTAGAAGACTCAAAGGTTTAGAAAACCCTTAGAATTAAAAAAAAAAAAAAAAGGA
This sequence comes from Lipotes vexillifer, assembly GCF_000442215.2. Taxonomy (NCBI): domain Eukaryota; kingdom Metazoa; phylum Chordata; class Mammalia; order Artiodactyla; family Lipotidae; genus Lipotes; species Lipotes vexillifer. The sequence goes on along the minus strand of NW_006791919.1, from coordinate 2,054,153 downwards.
ACTCTATTATTGGAAGATTTTGTGTGTGTCCAAGCCTTCACATTTAAGAGAATAACTGCTAGAATTATATTTGATCTAGAATTATAGCAAAAATATATTTGTTACTGTTTTGGTCACATAAATACATAGACCCATCTTTGTCTACTTGTAAATCCTGTAATTGATTGGTCAAACATAGACATAACAATAGACTTGGCATCACCATTAAAGTTAATTGACAACCATTTGATGTGGTTTCAGGTCTTTGATGATTCATCTTTAAGAAATAATTTCCAGGGCTTCCCTGGTGGCGCAGTGCTTGAGAGTCCGCCTGCCGATGCAGGAGACGCGGGTTCGTGCCCCGTTTCGGGAGGATCCCACATGCCGCGGAGCGGCTGGGCCCGTGAGCCATGGCCGCTGGGCCTGCGCGTCCGGAGCCTGTGCTCCGCAAATGGGAGAGGCCACGACAGTGAGAGGCCCGCATAACGCAAGAAAAAAAAAAAAAAAAAAGAAATAATTTCCAAAATCTATGCTGGATGTTACTATTGAATCTAATTAATGTTGAATAAATTTCATTTTATTTCTCATAATATTTTTGAGTTTTTTCCTTAGTGTTAATGAAAAACTATGCATATCTGGAAAGAAATGGAGTTAGCTGCATCTTTAATAATCTATTCTTTAAAATATATAATATTTTAATTTTGTATTACTGTGTCAGCATTTACAGTTAAGACTCTATCCAGGCATTATTCAATTCTGAGAAGGCTGGCATTATCTAAGGTACTGCAATTGTTTAGTCAGATAAAGCAAACACTTCATTTGAATTCTGTGGAAATTAATTAAGTGTGCATACTGCCTCTTCCATCTTTCTAGTTAAAAAACAGCCTACTTGAAATTATTACTGAAACATATAAGAAAAATTATTTTGATATTTCTCAGTTTACTATAGGGCATATAATCTAATGTACCCAGTAAAAATACTGTTGATTCTATTATGGAACTACTTAAGTAAAATCATCCTGGTAATTTGATTATATGTCCGACATTGTGAATTTTACCTTGTTAGGTGCTGGATATTTTTGTATTCCTACCACTATTCTTGAGCTTTGTTCTGGGACACAACTAGATTACTTGGAACTAGTGTGATCCTTTTGCGTCTTGCTTTTAAACATTACTTAGATGGTACCAGAGCAGTGTTTCATAATACTAACACAAGACCCTTTGAGTACTCCACCAATCCCAGGAATCATGAGTTTTTCCAGTGTGGCTGGTGGAAACAGGTATTATTCCCAGCCCTGTATGGGTTCGGAGGAATGCTTTCTATAATGTGTTTGGGCGGTTATCTCCCTAGCTTTGGATAGTTTCTGTACACGCTCTTGCTAATCAGTACTCTGCTGAATACTTGAGGGAAACCATCTGCAGATCTCTGGAGTTGCTGTGAAACTCTCTGCTCTCTGGTACTCTGACCTGGAGCTCCAGCTGCCTTGGTCTCCCCAGACTGTCAGCTCCATCTCTTCAACTCACTGCTTCCCGCTCTGTGCCCTGCAGCTTTCAAACTCTGACCAGGCAGTAAGCTGGAGCGCCTCATTGTTTCCCATCTCTCTGGGATCACTGTCCTTGTTGGCGATGTCCAGTGTCTTGGGAACTATTGTTTCATACATTTTGTCCAGTTGTTTGTTGTTTCAAGAAGGAAGTAAATCCAGTCCCTGTTATTCCATTTTGGGCAGAAGCAGACTAATGTCAGATTAAATCTTAAATGAATATTAATCTTTCAGTTTAATTTTCCAAAACATAGGTTGAGTTTCTGATATTATCTCCAAATGAGATTATTTTTCAGGAAGCAAGTCCAAGACTTAATCTAGGCAGAACCAGATGATCTCTTAATCCTTTCCAGCTATCTATAAAACCTGTTGTGACAATATCTTCCTATTACATTTATTTTCCTTATTAGTTTTTTGGCTGCACTGGGTCTGAGTTGTGGCATACGGGATCTTTGTTGAGGCATGTGGGATCTTCTTCGTTATGGCATGCAGTCTGCTCGGGTTTCTCTCTAGTTGTGGCGTGCAGGTTTTCTCTCTCTAGTTGTGGCACGCGGGCTCCAGGGCATGTGGGCTCTGTAGTTTGTGGCACGTGGGCTCTCTCATTGGGGCGTGCAGGTTCAATAGTTGTGGCGCGTGGGCTCAGTTGCCCCGCGGCACGTGGGATCTTAGTTCCCCGACCAGGGATCGAACCCGCGTCCCCTGCATTGGAAGGTGGATTCTTTACCACTGGACCACCAGGGAAGTCCCTCTTCCTATTACACTTAAAGCAGTGCTCTAGTAAAGATTTAAATTCATACAGTGCACAGTTGCTGTACATTAAAATAATGATCAAATTTTCTTTCACCTGTTATCTTTACCCTCCCCTCCCTGCCAACAAATGGTGAAGATATAATGAAACTGGTAATGAGGCATTGTAAATTTCTTCACTCTTGGAAAACAAATTGGAGCTGTATATTAAAAGGCAAAAAAAAATTATATTCTTTGAATCATTAACCCCACTTGTAGAATTATAGCCAATGTAAATAAGATGTGTAAAAAGCTGTATCTCCAGGGCTTCCCTGGTGGCGCAGTGGTTGAGAGTCTGCCAGCCAATGCAGGGGACACGGGTTCATGCCCCGGTCCGGGAAGATCCCACATGCCGTGGAGTGGCTGGGCCCGTGACCCATGGCCGCTGAGCCTGGGCATCCAGAGCCTGTGATCCGCAACGGGAGAGGCCACAACAGTGAGAGGCCCACGTACCGCAAAAAAAAAAAAGCTGTATCTCCAAAAATGTTAATCATAGTGCTAATTATAATGGAAGAAATTGGAAATAATCTTTTAAAAGTGAAGTACAGTTGATTTACAATATACTGTGTTAGTTTCAGATTACAGCAAAGTGATTCAGTTATATTTTTTCAGATTATATTCCATTATAAGTTGTTATACTGAATATAATTTCCTATGCTATAAGTAAATCCTTGTTGCTTATCTACTTATGTATAGTAGTTAGTATCTGTTAATCACATACTCCTAATTTGTCACCCCTCCTGCCCTCCCTCTCGCTTTTGGTAACCATGTTTGTTTTCTATGTGAGTCTGTTTCTGGTTTGTATATAGATCCATTTGTATTATTTTTTAGATTCCACATATAAGTGATACCATATAGGATTTGTCTTTGTCTGATTTACTTCACTAAGTATAATATTTCTAGGTCCATACATGTTGCTGCAAATGGTAATATTTCATTCTTTTTTTATGGCTGAGTAGTAGTCCACTGTGTATATGTGTGTGTGTGTGTGTGTGTGTGTGTGTGTGTGTATATAATACATACCACATCTTCTTAAGCCAATCATCTGTTGATGGGCACTTGGGTTGCTTTTGTGTCTTGGCTATTGTAAATAGTGCTGGTATGAACATTGGGGTGCACGTACCTTTCAAATTAGAATTTTTTCTGGATATATACCCAGGAGTGGGATTGGTACCTCTATTTTTAGCTTTTATAGGAAACGCCATACTGTTTTCCATAGTGTTTGTACCAATTTACATTCCCACCAACAGTGTAGGAGGGTTCCCTTTACTCCACACCCTCTCCAGACTTTTTTTTTTTTTTTTTTTTTTGCGGTACACGGGCCTCTCACTGCTGTGGCCTCTCCCGCTGTGGAGCACAGGCTCCGGACATGCAGGCTCAGCGGCCATGGCTCACAGGCCCAGCCGCTCTGCAGCATGTGGGATCTTCCCAGACCGGGGCACGAACCCATGTCTCCTGCATCGGCAGGCGGACTCTTAACCACTGCGCCACCAGGGAAGCCCATCGAGACTTTGTAACGATGTGGCCATTCTGACCCATGTGAGGTGATACTTCATTGTGGTTTTGATTTGCATTTCTCTGATAATTAGCAGTGATGAGCATCTTTTCATGTGCATGTTGGCCATCTCTATGTCTTCTTTGGAGAAATTTCTATTTAGGTCTTCTGCCCATATTTTGATTGGCTTGTTTTTATGATATTGAGTTGTATGAGCTGTTTATATATTTTGGATATTAACTCCTTGTTGGCTGCATCATTTACAAATATTTTCTCCCATTTCTTAGATTGTCTTTTCGTTTTGTTGATGGTTTCCTTTGCTGTGCAAAACCTTTTAAGTTTGATCAAGTCCCATTTGTTTATTTTTGCTTTTTATTTCTTTTGCCTTGGGAGACTGATCTAAGAAAATATTGCTACGATTTATGTCTGAGAATGTTTTGCCTGTATTCTCTTATAGGAACTTTATGGTGTCATGTCTTACATTTAGGTCTTTAAACCATTTTGAGTTTATTTTTTGTATATGGCATGAGGGAGTGTTCTAGTTTCATTGATTTACACGTAGCTGTCCAGCTTTCCCAACACCACTTGTTGAAGAGACTGTCTTCTCTCCACTGTATTTTCTTGCCTCCTTTGTTGTAGATTGATTGACTGTACATGCATGGGTTATTTCTGGGGTCTGTTCTGTTCCGTTGATCTATATATGTTCTTAATGTCAAAATAGGTACCCAGTAAGAGGTCAATATCGAAAATATATAAGGAACTCTGACAACTCAGCAGCACAAAACCCAAACAACCCAATTTGAAAATGGACAAAAGACTTTCTCTAAAGATTTACAAATGGCCATAAAAAGATGATCAATATCACTAGCCATTAGGGAATGCAAATCAAAAGCACAATGAGATACCACTTCATACCCATTAGGATTGCTATTATAAAAAAACACAGAAAATAACATCTGGTGAGATATGGAAAAATTGGGACTCTTGTGCGTTTCTAGTAGTAATGTAAAATGGTGCAGCTACTGTGGAAAACAGTCCCTCAAAGTATTAAATATATTATTACCATATGACCTAGTAATTCCACTTTTAGGTATATACCCAAAAGAACTGACAGCAGGGACTCAGATACTTGCACATCAGTGTTCACAGCAGCAGCATTCACAATAGCCAAAAGGTGGAAACCGCCCAAATGTCCATTAACAGATGAATGGATAAACAAAGTTACAAGGCTACATATCCTTTAGCCTTAAAAAGGAAATTCTGGCACATGCTACAACATGGATGAACTCTGAAGACACTGTGCTAAGTGAAATAAGCCAGACACCAAAGGACAAACACTGTATGATTCCACTTATATGAGGTACCCAGAGCAGTCATATTCATAGAGACAGAAGGTAAATGGTGTTTCTCAGGGCCTGGAGATAGTATTGTTTAATGGCTGCTGAATTTCAGTTTGAGATGATAAAAAAATTCTGGAGATGGACGGTAGTGATGGTTGCACAACACTGTGAATGTACTTAAAGCCACTGAACCATACACTTAAAAATGTTTAAACGATAAATTTTGTTACGTATATTTTACCGCAAAATATTTATTAGGTATGTATATGTGTGTGTGTGTATATATCTATATGTATATGTGTGTGTGTGTGTATGTGTGTGTGTGTGTATACATATATATATGTATATAGTTAAGTAAATAACTCATGTTCCAAAAAAGAGTAATGTAAGGAGTGCTGATCTGTCACCCCGCCCGCTTCTCTTCCTCTCCAGGAGTGACACACGCGGCCATCTGGGCAGCCTGCATTTCTTATCTCAGCGCTGCGGTTCCCCCAGAGCTGAGGACGTCTGCTCAGGGCATCCTGCAGGGCCTTCATCTGGGTTTGGGGAGAGGTTGTGGAGCCATGATCGGAGGCGTGTTAGTCAATTATTTTGGTAAGAATGGTTTTCTGTTTTTCCCTTTCTTCTTTGATGAAAACTTAATAAATTTTTTTAGCAACCCCTCAATAAACATTCAAATTATTACTGAAGATTGCCAGAAGCTAAACTCCATTGTTCATATATTCTCTTTCTAGCTTTCATGGTAGTCAAAATTGCAGAGCAGTATGCTTCAGTAGTTGTGATTAGAGCCAGCTTGTAACCGTGCACGCTTCTCTGACAGCTTAATGCGATGCTACACAGATAGCTCAAAGGAGCCAAACAGATGAATAATCACATGTGCTTTTAGTTTGAAGTAAAGTACCCTAAACCTGCTGATAATAATGCTAGAGGAAAGAGAGTTCATCATTGTTGTTCCATTAGGAGATTTTTTTTTTTTTTTTTTTTTTTCTTGCGTTATGCGGGCCTCTCACTGTTGTGGCCTCTCCCACTTGCGGAGCACAGGCTCCGGACGCGCAGG
>NW_006791919.1:2019950-2047852 GCF_000442215.2 Lipotes vexillifer | reverse complement strand
TTTGCAATACGCGGGCCTCTCACTGTCGTGGCCCCGCCCGCTGCCGGACGCGCAAGCTCAGCGGCCACGGCTCACGGGCCCAGCCGCTCCACGGCACGTGGGATCCTCCCGGACCGGGGCACGAACCCGCATCCCCCGCACCGGCAGGCAGACCCCCAACCACTGCGCCACCAGGGAGGCCCCCATTAGGAGATTTTGAACCAAAAAAGTCTAACTATATGCTGGCTTTGGTAATGTCACTGCATCTGTGATAACACAGTCTGTCTGCCCTGTCAGATCTCCCTTATTGGAAACACAAGGGCAGGGCTGAGGTGGAGATGGCATTATTCTGCTCCAGGAATCTTGACTATTCAGGTCCCTAGAAGGTGGGCTCAGAGATGTCTGAATTTATAGCACTACTTGAGCTATGCTGTTCTAATTACAGATTAATAAGGTTGTTTAATATATAGTTAGGTAAATTGTCTTTATGAAGAGAGCACCACTGAATTTTAAAAAGGCACTCGGAGACAGTCCTTTATTTTATAAATGCAGTTTTAAAATTTGATCAATGACAGATATCCAACACCAGCACTTGGATCTCTTGACACCTGCCCAGACCTGTGCTGCTCCTACTATATGAAGCTAATGGCCATTTGCCATTCTTTGCTCTGCTGCCTTTGTCCTGAACTTTAGAAACTTGACAGTTTCGGATGAGGGCTACCTGTCTTTCCGGAAATTACAGAGTGCTGTTTGTTTCCACAGGGGCTGCTGCGACCTTCCGAGGAATTGGCATGGCCTGCCTGGTGATCCTCCTGTTCTTTGCCCTGATCCAGTGGCTGGCAGTGCCAGATGAGGAAGAAGGTAAGCATGTTCATTGTTCTTTAAAGGTTCTAAAGGTTGAAGCCGTGGGGAGTTCTACACATACCCCTCAGAAACCCAGAGGTGGAATCAGAGTGTACCACAGACCTGCATGGCTAGATTTTCTCGGGGCTGTATCAGTGAACTCATGTGCACCATTGCTGGAGAGAAGCCACTTGCTATGTTGAAAAGAATACTGGTTGTTTTAGGCAGCTTGCTTTTGTTTTGTTTTACAGTACAAGGTACTGGGGAAAGTACTGGTTTTAAATTTCTCTGGTATTCTAAAGAGATTTAAATTTTAAATCATATATAGAATTATACAGTAATTTTACTATTAGGGATAGGAAGTGGTATTAATCTCTGTGCTTTTACCTTCATTTGATAAAAATGTCTAAACCTTAAATTTGAAGTTTTCCCTTAATTAGGCAGGGCCTTCTTAAAAGTATTAATTATACAGAAAGAAGGTTATATCCAATATAATGTGTTGATGAGAACAAGCTTTCAACTTTTGGGGGGAATCAACTTTTTTTTTTTTCAATGAAGAACGCCAACCATTAAAACAAATATTCTTTCTCAGCTCTTGGGTCCTGGAACAGGGCTCATCTTCTATGGTGTCCTGTCCTTTGAGGAGCATTTGCCTCAAGTACCCGAAGTGCTTCTGTTAAGAGAAAAACTAACTTGTTACAGAAACCCCAGAGACAGATTTTAATTCCAACAAGTTACTCAGAAAGAAAGACCAGTACTGACTTTTCTTATTCTTGTTCTTTTATAATCCTAACTAGATCATATCTCTTATGCAGCTTAGTCCATGCCTTCAGTAAAAGGCCAATAAAGGCAGCTACTGTGTGATTTTTCCTATTTTGATGCTTATCTTTAAAATCTCAATCCTGTAAGTGGGCCTAAGGCAACATTCACTATAACCTATGCCCCACAGATGTTATATACGTTAACTGAACCAATACATTTCATAAATAAATATAAGTTAATGTCTCTTAAGCCCTGTAAGGAGACCCTGGAAGGTAAACATCACATTCATTTGCTCAGTACTTGTGCCAAGTAGAGAAGCCGCCCTTGGTACACGGCAACTTATCAACATTCCCAAGCATACTAGAACGGGCTTGTCGAGGTTGTCCATTTGTTCAGTTTTTATTATTTATTTATACATACATACATACATACATACATACATCTGTTTAAATATGTAAAAACTCTGAGAAACGATTTAAACATGGCTTTCTCTCCAGACAAGACGATGCTGGCAGAAAGGATTCCTGTTCCTTCTAGTCCTGTTCCCATAGCAACCATCGACTTGGTCCAGCAACAGACAGAAGATGTTCTGCCACGCGTTGAGCCCAGACTTCCACCTAAGAAAACCAAGCACCAGGAAGAACAGGAGGATGTGAACAAGCCAGCCTGGGGTGTCAGCTCCTCTCCCTGGGTGACCTTTGTTTACGCACTCTACCAAATTAAAGAGATGATGCAGCTAACAAGAGACAACCGTGCTTCTGAGATACAGCCTTTACAGGTAAAAAGTTCCTCTGCTGCCTTGCCTTAAGCAGGCTCAGTTGTTTCAGTTATTCAGTTATTCATTCAACAAGATTTATGGGAGGTCTGGTGGGGGAAATAGACATGCAGACAAATAATTTCAGCGCTTTGTGACAAGCGTATTATAAAGGTGTATACAAGGTTCCATAGAGGGAAAATTCTGCCTTATGCGGTTCAGGAAGGCCTCACAGAGAAGACACAGTACCTCTTGAAAGAAAGAAAATAAATCCATTCTGATTTTATGTATTTCTTTGAAATGTCTGTTTCGGTGGACATTCGTTACAGTATGGATATATGGTTCTTGCCTTGGTGAATTATATATTAATCTCTGTAATTTAAAAATTCTAATGGGGACATTCTATATAATAGGACCTCAATAAATATCTGATAAATTAAGTAATACTCTGAGCCACTAAATGGGTCTGACAGGACACCTAACTCAGTGGAAATGTGGTTTTGCTAGCGGGCTCACCTGAAAGATAAAAAGTGTGGTTTTTCTTGTCCCTAGAGGTGTGGTCTCTCCTGAGTAGCGTCGAATCGCATGGATAAAAACACTGTAGGTAATTGTAACTGAAGCTATATAATACTTTTGGAAAATGTTTAAGCATAACTTCTATGAACAGTTTGGCCAAAGTAATGAGTCTACTTCCCCTGTGTTTTTATTAATCACTCCCTTTCACTTGATGAATCATGTCAGCTCTATATCTAGAGTAAATTCAGAGGACACAGGAGGAAAAAAATAAAGGGGAAAGACTTTAAGAGTAGTTTGAGTAATTTCCTTAATTTGAACTACCTCAATTAAATTTATCACAATTTTGTAAACTGACATGTAATATTTCTCTAATTTAAACCAAATCTGATTCTTCGCTGATAACCATAATGCATTCTAGTCCATGTATGATCCTATTGGTTTATCAAGATAATAAACTCACACAAATCCTCTGCTCACAAGTCAAGGAAGATATCAGCATAGGAGGAGCATAGAAAGGATGTGAAGCAAGGAGGTGATGCAGGAGGAAAGATGAGTTCTGCCTGAATGGCAGTGTTTTCATTACTTTAGATACTCACCCTTGTTTTCACAGAAGCCTATTAGGCTTAAGTATCATTAACATTTTTTATGATATATTAAGATTAATACAAACTGGCTAGTATGGCTTAGCTACTCTTATGAGGAAGTCATTATACTAATATATTTTCTTTTACAGTTTAGAATTACAGAAATAAAACTTTTTTTTTTCTTTTTTGGTGCTCAGCTCTTTGAAGTGATGGGTACTAATTCAGAGGAAAATCCATTAAAAAAGAAATGTTTCCTGATTTTTACAAATCAACTTTTAGTGTGTACTTTAAAATCCCAACTATACATCAGGACTCAATTTCAGGACCTTCTTTTCCTGGCCCTGTCTCTGAGGCTGAGGATGCCTTCCTCACTTCCTGTGGGACAAGGTGCTTTCCAGCCTTAAATTCTCTGGTCTTAGCAAGTGGACTGAGTTCCCGTTCCATGCTGCTTGCCCAGTGACTTGCCACAGTGGCTGGTGGGGGCCCAGTAAATATGTGCTGATGTAAATTGTTCTCCTAGGAGTAACAGCCATGTTGGTAGTAACGTTCCTTTATCCACAAGATACGTCTGCTTATAGTGTCTGTGTTTTTCATGCGGCTTGGACAGTTGCACGTAGGAAAGGAGACGAAAGGTAAGACATTCTATCCTTATTCCTCTGTTACTTGTTTCCTGAAGTGGTTACTTCAGGATGATCTCCCCATGTTTCTTTTATCTTACTTGAAAGCATATAAAAAGTTTGCTAGCATTGACCATGGGGTACCTCCTATTTTTTCCTTCCAGGGGACCAGTGAGGATCGGGAAACTTCTCCAACTGGTGGAGCCCGGCCTGGACCATGTGAGGCTCCCTCTGACCCATCGAGAAGCCAGCCGTCCCCTCAAGCAGCAGCATCTCAGACGCAGAGCAGCCCCACTCACCCCAGTGTAGACCCGCGCAGGGAGGAGACTGAGGACGAGCAGGCTCAGCCTGCCTCTGGGGGACACTGAGGGGTCCTGCTCATCTCACACCCTGCATGGAACTGGGCTCCTCTGCCAGCACAGAGGGAGCACCTCGAGGAGCACAGCACCACATACGCTGCTGAATACCTGAACTCATCAACGCAGAAGTACACAAACACACACACACGCTCACACATGTAGAAGCTACAGTACATATTGGCAGAAATAGGTCAACTTCTGTAGTCCCACTGGAGTCACAGAAGGAAAATGGATTTCAGTGAGGACTTTCAGTTCTTGGATGGGTAGGTTAAGGACTACAAGACTTCTCTGCCAGGGCAGTAAGAGTTGAAACCAGCAGTTACACTAAATGAGTGGAGGGAAAGAAAGTGTTTCAAGGTGAATGCTGATATAATTTCCCTCTTCTGATTATTTCTCCTAATTATTTGGTTCTTAATGCAAACTGGGAAGAAACAGAATACATTTATAATTTTGTTTCTCTTAAAGAGAACAATTAAAAAAATTTTAAGACGTATTTTAAAAGTAACCAGATAAAAGTTAGTGGCATCTATGCTTTTGTTTAAAAAAAAAAAAAAAGGAAAAAGTTTCATCAGAAACTTGGCATATCTCTAGCAAATATATTTTTATATGGGTATGGTGTATAATGAAAATAGTCAATTCTCTGAGTGGCAAAAGCTGTTACTGACTACTGCAAGCTAAGCTGAGCTTTAAAATGCCTTTTGTTTTAAATGGGCTTTAAGACCAGAGGAGGGAGTATTTGAAATAAACCAACCAACTTAGTATCCTGTGGCTTGATAGACAAGGGTTTACTAAATATATTGATACTGTAAATAGCCTCTATCACTATTTACAACTTTATAGTGATTTGGGCTCTAATTAGCTGATGGACTAAAACAAACACACAAAATCACTGAATTCCTAAGGGTTTCTTTAATTAAGCAGTACTACTTACAAATAACAGTATAAGATTTAAGTGCCTAGGGAAGGGATACAATTTTTAAAAATTACATACTGGTTCAGTTTTTTTGTTTTGTTTTTGGTGAGGGGAAAAGGTGGTGAATAGGAAACCAGGAATGGAAAAGAAAGAAAGAAGAAGTAAGTACACTTTCCAATGACTAAAGAAAAAAAATCTCAGTATATTCTTTCCCACGAAGACATAGTCAGACACTGGACAGTTCAGATACGGGCATGCTACTGTAAATATTACAGCTACAGTCGACAATGGCCGGGTGACTCATGCGTAAAGCTTGCTGCTAAAAATGAAAGCTGAGGTTATAGGAAGCCTTGGGGGAGGGCTGTGGACAAGGGAACATTGCCTTAGCTGAAGGAAGGTCAATTATACAGTGTGTACAATACTGTGGATGAGTACAGGAGAGAGGAAAGAAAAGAAGAGAGTTAAAAATGAGCAACTCACCTTACTGTCTGACTCTGATTAGGCAGGACCAATTATAAAGTGAGGACTTCTCCACGATACAGTACTTCTGCCCACAACTGCATCTGGAAGAAGAAAGTCTACACTCGGATATCTAGCTTCACCACAGAACACAGCTTAAAAACAATAACGGGAAGAAATAGAATTAAGCAAATAGTTATTTTTGCACTTGAACTGAAATGTACTGTACTGTAAACTATCATGACTCATTTTAAGTGACCTTTAAAAATCAGATGTATTTATTATGCTTATGTAATTATAGAAATAAAGAAATGGGTGACAGGCTGAACCTCACCTATGAATGTACAGTATGTGGATTTGTGAAACTGACTGTAGGAAGTCAAAAAACTTCTACTGTGTCTTGTGTTTACAGTTCTGATTTATTCCTCTGAAAAGCCTGCTGTTTTGGAAATGCACAGTTGACATGTTGAAATAAAAATAAATACCATTTTTAAGTATTTCTTAAATGATAACGATGTGACCAAACAAATAAAAGTCCTTCACTCTGCAATGAATGAGATCAAACTCTACAGGCCTTTGTTATCAGACGTTTACTGTGAGAGGTGATTAAACAGTGCAGTAATTTCCAGCCTTTGAGAGCAGACACCTTCATGGGTTTGTGGACTTTGTGACTTCCTCCTGTCCTCAAAGTGCCATTTAAAAAAAAAAAGTGAATTCAAATTAAATTTTGATTTGGAGAATTTTCTAATCCCTTTTGAGATCCCCTGGAAATACCCAGGGAGGTCACAAAGCCCAGGTTGGTAATCACGACCTTAATGACTTGTTTCATATGCTTTTCCCCATAACTGTAGAAAAAGTGAATTACGCAAAGTGCTGAGCTCATGTGGATCCAAAGAGGTTAGTTACTGATTATTAAACTATTACTCAAGGCCTTAAGTAGAATAATAGATGACAATAACACATATACCTCCACCAGCCAATAAACCTCATGAAAACCCTAAGGAATTCACAGGAAGAATATCGCTGCCTTACTGGCTTATTAATCTTGTCACGGGCCACACGAAGCGGACAGTCGGCTAAGTGCTCCCCTCTGATTTGCCGTTCCTCCAAGACTGCTGGGTGTGGAGGCTACTGATGGTGCTGAGACCATTATTTAAGTGGTATTCCTTGCAGCCAATCTGGAGATAAGCAATGATTCCAGGAAACAGGGAGCCACACCCACTGTTACTGGGTGCTTGGTGTGTGCTGATGACATTATCGTTTTGTCCTAACAACAACACACTGTAATACATATCACTATCCCCTCTTTAAATATGAAGATTTTGGAGCTGAACTTGGCTTACGTTATGGGAACAAGGTCACAGTGCCAGGATTCAAACTCAGACCTGCCTGATGCCCCAGTGCAGGTCCACCCAGGACCTTCTCCAACCCCAGGAGGTGGGGAGGCCACCCTCTGCTTCTGCTGTGGTAGAACAAGCCTGAAAGCAGCCCTGGCCATTCTGAACCCTTACCTTGTGTGTCTGATACTCACCCTGTGTGGTTGCAGTTCCATTTAGGATCGCTAGCTATTCCCAGATACACAGAAATCCAGCGCCTTCAAACTCCTGCTGCTCTGTTAGTCACGAGTGCCACTCTGGAGATAACTCGGAAGGTCTGGCAACCCTGCAGAGAAAACTTGGAGGTTGCAGGGACTCTGAAGACCAGTGCCACGGGAGCTGGGAAGGGCCAGCAGACACACCCACTGCTCAGTATCCTGAGGCAACAGCTTCATAAAGCAGCACCGTCAGGTGTGGTAGCCATTAGCCACAGGTGGCTATTAAGTGCTTACAGTGTGGCTAGTGCATCTGAGGAATTAGATTTCTCACGTTATTTATTTTTTAAACTAATTAATTTTTGGCTGCGCTGGGTCTTCGTTGCTGTGTGCCGGCTTTCTCTAGTTGTGGTGAGTGGGGACTACTTTTCGTTGCGGTGCACGGGCTTCTTGTTGCGGTGGCTTCTCTTGTTGCAGAGCATGGGCTTTAGGCATGCGGGCTCAGTAGTTGTGGCTCGTGGGCTCAGTAGTTGTGGTTCACGGGCTCTAGAGCACAGGCTCAGAGTAGTTCTGGTGCACGGGCTTAGTTGCTCTGCAGCATGTGGGATCTTCCCGGACAAGGGCTCGAACCCGTGTCCCCTACACTGGCAGGTGGATTCTTAACCACTGCACCAACAGGGAAGTCTCTCATGTTATTTAAATTTAAACAGCCATCTGTGGCTCGTGGCTACCATACAAGACAGTGCAGGAACAGAGGAAGAAAATTACCTTTGGGAGATCTCTGGGTCTTAGTTTTCTCATCTTCATTGTGAAAGGCTGCACCCTAAAATTAACATTATTCTGTGAAGATGAGGGCAAGCTGTGACAGAGCTGACTGTAGGCAAATAAAAGATGATTTTCCCTTCAGAAATTTTTCTCTCCTTGGGTGCAGTGGGACAAGACAAAGCTACTTTTGAAGCCCCAAACCACTCCTGTGTCATTTCAGCAAAGCTCTAAGAATTCCTGGCTCAAAAATTCCAAACCATCAGGCAGATGGGAGAAAGGTCAGTGCCTGCATGGGAACAGAATAAAGGGGTGAGAGAAAGGGGGAGTGGGTTCTCAAATCACTAAGTAATTTACCTTATGAGAGGACAAACTGTGGTTTAAGATGAGACTAACTGGAAACTTGGTGATGTCTAGAATGGGGAAGAAATGAGCCAGTCCAGGTGGGCACCTTACTCTCACTCAACTCCCATCTGCTTCGGACGGCTAATACAGGACCACTTGCCCCACTGTGGCTCCAGGGAGGTCCCAGTTTTTAGATGGCAACCCAAGGACCTTACAGTGCTGGGGTTAGGATTGCCGGCTCTGGAGCCCCATTGTCTGGATTTGAGTCTTAGTTCTGCCAGTGAGAACTCACATTAAGTAACCTCTCTGGGTCTCACGGCCCTCCTCTGTAAAATTAAGATGATTACAGTATCTGCCTTACAGGTTCTTTTGATGGTTAAAGGACATACCCGACACACAGTAAACACTCCATAAACGTTGCCATTATTTTTGTGTGACAAATAGCCCATGGCAAGGAGAGTGTTGTTTTATTTCCCCATCCAGGCCCTAGCTCTTAGTACTTTGTTAACATTAATCTATAACCATATTGCATGCTCCCAAACTACAGTACTATGTTAAACGTTTACCTATACCTAATAAGCTGTCTAGTAAGACATTCAGTTCCAACATGCGTTGTAAACATTAAGTGGTTGGAGATATGAATTAGTTAAGGGACAAAATTAATCAAAACATAAGTTGAAGAGAAGGGAAGAAAATGACAAGTAATGGTATATGGCAACAAATTGGACAACCCAGAAGAAATGGACAAATTTCTAGAAATATTCAGCCTGCCAAGACTGAGTCAAGAAGAAACAAACAATTTGAACAGACCAATCACTAGAAGTGAAATAAAATCTGTAATGATAAAAACTCCCTGCAAATAAAAGTCCAGGACCAGGCGGCTTCACGGGGGAATTCTACCAAGCATATAAAGAAGAACTTATACCTATCCTTCTCAAACTATTCCAAAAAATTGAAGAGAAGGGAACACTCCCAAATTCATTCTACAAGGCCACCATTACCCTGACACCAAGACCAGACAAAGACACTACAAAAAAAGAAAATCAGAAGCCAATATCTCTGATGAATACAGATGCAAAAATCCTAAGCAGAATATTAGCAAACTTCAGTGGAACAGGATAGAAAGCCCAGAGATAAACCCATGCACATATGGTCACCTTATCTTTGATAAAGGAGGCAAGAATATACAGTGAAGAAAAGACAGCCTCTTCAATAAGTGGTGCTGGGAAAACTGGACAGCTACATGTAAAAGAATGAAATTAGAACACTCCCTAACACCATACACAAAAATAAACTCAAAATGGATTAAAGACCTAAATGTAAGGGCAGACACTATCAAACTCTTAGAGGAAAACATAGGCAGAACACTCTATGATATAAATCACAGCAAGATCCTTTTTGACCCACCTCCGAGAGAAATGGAAATAAAAACAAAAATAAACAAATGGGACCTAATGAAACTTCAAAGCTTTTGCACAGCAAAGGAAACCATAAACAAGACCAAAAGACAATGCTCAGAATGGGAGAAAATATTTGCAAACGAAGCAACTGACAAAGGATTAATCTCCAAAATTTACAAGCAGCTCATGCAGCTCAATATCAAAAAAAACAAACAACCCAGTCCAAAACTGCACAGAAGACCTAAATAGAGATTTCTCCAAAGAAGATACACAGATTGCCAACAAACACATGAAAGAATGCTCAACATCATTAATCATTAAAGAAATGCAACTCAAAACTACAATGAGGTATCATCTCACACTGGTCAGAATGGCCATCATCAAAAAATCTACAAACAATACATGCTGGAGAGGGTGTGGAGAAAAGGAACCCTCTTGCACTGTTAGTGGGAATGTAAATTGAAATAGCCACTATGGAGAACAGTATGGAGGTTCCTTAAAAAACTACAAATAGAACTACCATATGACCCAGCAATCCCACTACTGGGCATATACCCTGAGAAAACCATAATTCAAAAAGAGTCATGTACCAAAATGTTCATTGCAGCTCTATTTACAATAGCCAGGACATGGAAGCAACCTAAGTGTCCATCAACAGATGAATGGATAAAGAAGATGTGGCACATATATACAGAGGAATATTACTCAGCCATAAAAAGGAACGAAACTGAGTTATTTGTAGTGAGGTGGATGGACCTAGAGACTGTCATACAGAGTGAAGTCAGTCAGAAAGAGAAAAACAAATACCATATGCTAACACATATATATGGAATCTAAAAAAAAAGAAAAAAATTGGTCATGAAGAACCTAGGGGCAAGACAGGAATAAAGATGCAGACCTACTAGAGAATGAACTTGAGGATATGGGGAGGGGGAAGGGTAAGCTGGGACAAAGTGAGAGAGTGGCATGGGCACATGTACACTACCAAACGTAAAACAGATAGCTAGTGGGAAGCAGCCGCATAGCACAGGGAGATCAGCTCAGTTCTTGACCACATAGAGGGGTGGGACAGGGAGGGTGGGAGGGAGGGAGATGCAAGAGGGAAGAGATATGGGGAAATATGTATATGTATAACTGATTCACTTTGTTATAAAGCAGAAACTAACACACCATTATAAAGCAATTATACTCCAATAAAGATGTTAAAAAAAAAAAGAATATTAGCAAACTGAATCCAACAGTGCATTAAAAGGATCATATAGCATGATCAAGTTGAATTTATTCCTGTGTCACAAGGATGGTTCAACACACACAAATCAATCAACGTGATACACCACATTAACAAAAGGAAAGACAAAAACCACATGATCATCTCAATACATGCACAAAAAGCATTTGACAAAATTCAACATCCATTCATGATAAAACTCTCATCAGAACAACAAAATGGACACAACAGCAAGAACAAGCAGACACACCAATGTTCCATGCAAATCAAGGGATTACTGAATCTCACGGGGAGAAGGGAGAAAGAACTAAATGGTAGATTTTCACACTCAGGATTCAGTAAAGGATCTTCTGTTTGCTGAGGGGAAAAAAAAAACCCAAAACCAAAACTCTCATCAAAGTGGATAGAGAAGGGAACATATCTCAACATAATAAAGGCCATTTACTACAAACCCACAGCCAACACAATACCCAATGGTGAAAAGCTGAAAGCTTCCTACTAAATTCAGGAACAAGACAAGGATGTGTACTCTCATAGTATTGGAAGTCCCAGACACAGCAATCAGACAAGAAAAATAAAAGGTATCCAAATTAGAAGAGGTGAAACTGTAATATTTGCCCATGACATGATATTCTATACAGGGAACCCTAGAGTCTCCACCCCAAAACTATTAAAACTAATAAATGAATTCAGCAAGGTTGCAGGATACAAGATTAATATACACAAAATGCAAAATATTTCTATACACTAATAATGAAATATCAGAAAAAGTGAGAAAACAATCCCATTTAAAATCACATCAAAAAGAATAAAATATCTAGGAATAAACTTAACCAAGGAAGTGAAAGACCTATATGCTGAAAACTATAAAATACTGATGAAGAAAAATGAAGATTCAAAGAAATGGAAAGATATCCCATGCTTTTAGATTGGAAGAATCATTATTACTAAAATGGCCATACTACCCAAAGCAATCTACCGACTTAATGCAATCCCTATCAAAACACCAGGACATTTTCCACAGAACTAGAACAAATAATCCAAAAATTTATATGGAACCACCAAAGACCCCAAATTGCCAAAGCAATCCCGAGAACAAAGAACAATGCTGGAGGTGTAACCCTCCCAGACTTCAGACTATACTACAAAGCTACAGTAATCAAAACAGCATGGTATTGGCACAAAAACAAACACGTAGATCAACAGAAGAACCCAGAAATAAACCCACACACCTATGGTCAATTAATCTGTGACAAAGGAGGCAAGAATATACAGTAGAGAAAAGACAGTCTCTCCAACAAATAGTGCTGGGAAAGCTGGACAGCCACATGTAAAACAATTATATTAGAACACTGCCTCACACCATATACAAAAATAAACTCAAAATGGCTAAGACACCTAAATGTAAGACATGAAACCATAAAACTCCTAGAAAAGAACACAGGTGAAACACTCTTTGTCATAAATCATAGTAATATTTTCTTGGATCAGTCTCCCAAGGCAAAAAAAATAAAAGCAAAAGTAAACTAACAGGACCTGATCAAACTTAGAAGTTTTTGCACAGCAAAGAAACCATCAACAAAATGAAAAGACAACCTATGGGGGAAAGAAAAATGGAATGGGAGAAAATATTTGCAAATGATGTGACCAACAAGGGGTTAATATCCAAAATATACAGAAAACAGCTGGCTCCTGGGTCAGATAAAAATACCTGTCTCCAAAGCTTCTGCACAGCAAAGGAAACCATAAACAAGACCAAAAGACAAGCCTCAGAATGGGAGAAAATATTTGCAAATGAAGCAACTGACAAAGGATTAATCTCTAAAATTTACAGGCAGCTTATGCAGCTCAATAACAAAAAAATAACCCCAATCCAAAAATGGGCAGAAGACCTAAATAGACATTTCTCCAAAGAAGATATACAGACTGCCAACAAACACATGAAAGAATGCTCAACATCATTAATCATTAGAGAAATGCAAATCAAAACTACAATGAGATATCATCTCACACCAGTCAGAATGGCCATCATCAAAAAATCTAGAAACAATAAATGCTGGAGAGGGTGTGGAGAAAAGGAACCCTCTTGCACTGTTAGTGGGAATGTAAATTGAAATAGCCACTATGGAGAACAGTATGGAGGTTCCTTAAAAAACTACAAATAGAACTACCATATGACCCAGCAATCCCACGACTAGGTATATACCCTGAGAAAACCATAATTCAAAAAGAGTCATGTACCAAAATGTTCATTGCAGCTCTATTTACAATAGCCCAGAGATGGAAACAACCTAAGTGCCCATCGTCAGATGAATGGATAAAGATGTGGCACATATATACAATGGAATATTACCCAGCCATAAAAAGAAACGAAATTGAGCTACTTGTAATGAGGTGGATAGACCTAGAGTCTGTCATACAGAGTGAAGTAAGTCTGAAAGAGAAGGACAAATACCGTCTGCTAACACATATATATGAAATTTTTTAAGAAAAAAAAATGTTATGAAGAACCTAGGGGTAAAACAGGAATAAAGACAGAGACCTACTGGAGAACAGACTTGAGGATATGGGGAGGGGGAAGGGTGAGGTGTGTTAGGGCGAGAGAGAGACATGGACATATATATACTAACAAACGTAAGGTAGATAGCCAGTGGGAAGCAGCCGCATGGCACAGGGAAACCGGCTCGGTTCTTTGTGGCTGTCTGGAGGGGTGGGATAGGGAGGGTGGGAGGGAGGGAGACAAAGAGGGAAGAGATATGGGAACATATGTATATGTATAACTGATTCACTCTGTTATAAAGCAGAAACTAACACACCATTGTAAAGCAATTATACCCCAATAAAGATGTTAAAAAAAAAAAAACAAACCTGTCTCACTGTGGGGGAATCTTCAAAATTCCACATCTATTATGTTATCTATGCATAGGATCCTTCTTTCAGTTGGACAAAAGAAAAAGGTGATTTAAATATTGTACTTCTCTAACTCTGGGGAATAATCACATACAGAATAATATAAGATCCTTTTTCTTTTCTTGACATCATTCTGGAGGTCTTAATTCTTCCACATGTTTTGATGTCAGCTATTCCAAATCTCTTAATATCTAAAATCTCATAAATTTCTAGATTTAAAAAGTCATAAATTCAAGTATTGTCCTAAATGTCAGATGGACACTCCCCTGTAATTCAGCTCTAAGTATTATTGGCAAACTATACAACTAACTGACAAAGCATTTTTTGTGCTATGTAAAATGTGTTTTAAAACCTTCAAAAAATAGGGACTTCCCTGGTGGTCCACTGGTTAAGAATCTGCCTTCCAACGCAGGGGACGCGGGTTCGATCCTTGGTCGCGGAACTAAGATCCCACATGACATGAGGCAACTAAGCCTGCGTGCCACAACTACTGAGCATGTGCGCCACAACTAGAGAGAAGCCGGCGTGCTGCAATGAAAGATCCCGCGTGCCACAAGTAAGACCCAACGTGGCCAAAAATAATATTTTTTAAAAACCTTTGAAAAATACATTGAATATGACTGTTTAAGCATGGCGAGCTACACTACATCTCACTCATATGTTTTGGGGTCAAACAGTCCAACTTGCTAACAACAGCGAGCTTCTGTGAGGCACCTCGTGGGTGCACCAACACAACAAAGGTTCTGTTGTGCTCCACAACTGCACACCTAGGGTGGCATGAGGCACAGAACCAACTGTCAACAACCTGTGAAGGGTATAACCATTTTATTGAATGGTCATTTAAATTGTTTAAAGGCCTTTAAATAAATGAAGAAAAAGAGGAGAGAGGGAGTAGGGTGGTGGGGAGAGAGAGACAGACGGATAGACAGGGGAAGGGAAGAAGGGAAGCAGAGAAAAAAGATCTCTTAGAGGAGCTGACATACATACTGCTTGATGGGGACTAGACCTATGATCAGCACTATAACAAACCCCAATTCAAATAAGCACAACAGAAATACGCCCAATGTATCGCAAGCAATGCTTTTAATTATTTAGCTTCTCACAGTACTCACATAACAGAAACTGACAAATCCATGGTTTCCTCTAAAAGTAAAAATGAAAAACAATATCCCCAAAGCCTCTTGTTGCTCTTTTTCTCTTCCTTTAGCTATTTTTATTGCAATAAAAATCACAATAAAAAATAGCTACACCTAGCTTGTTGGCCCACCAGGAGCTGCTTTCTTCTACTGTCGGCACCTGTTCACCCTGGCGCAGGTGAGGCCCAGTGGCTGTCTTGGCTGGGATGTCCCCTGGGAACTCCAGCAGACTGCACACGTTATGCACACACACATTATGTAGTACACACACCGCCTCTTGGTGAGCACAACCACAAACATCTGATATGTTTATAATACAGCATCAATAAATAGAATTATAAAACAATAAAAATCAGATTAAACGGTAACAAAAACGCTATTATAACTGTTTACACTCATAAAAGTCATCACCTTCATAAATCTGAATGGAAGATACTTTGATTTTTTATATCAAGGTCTATGTAAAAGCACAGATTAAATTTAGTGTTATTTCACAAAAATAGCAAAGCTCCCGATATTAAAAGGTGTCTGGCAAAAATAGAGACCCGTAAAACACTGACACACTGCTTCAAAGAGGAAATATCATTTGGAAATAAAGCTAAAGAATTCCAAACAGGCAGCCACACTCTTATTCAAGAATTTAGAAAAACGCTATACTAAATTTGGTTCCGGAAAGCAGTGCCCAAATGATCTGTGTGTCCCTCCTCCATAACCCTTCTAGAAAAGGGAGATTCCTCATTCTTTATGCTGCTACTCTTTATGGCCCCACCACAGCAAAAGAGCCTGCGTTTGATTCTTAAAATGAAGTTAGCAACATCTTAACCCTTGTATTGTTTTGCCATGTTCAGATCTTTTCCCAGACCTATGTTTTGGCCTCTGTTCCTCAGGGTCAAAGCTCATGGTTAGTCCCTCATTTCACTCTGGAGTCTAAAATCATGAAGCACAAGAAGAAAAATGATTTGTTCTCTATAAGAAAGATCACAAATCGGTTTTGTAAGAAATTGTTACAAACACGTATAACTAAAAAATTTTTTAAAATAGGCCAGTCGAGGGGCTTCCCTGGTGGTGCAGTGGTTAAGAATCCGCCTGCCAATGTAGGGGACACGAGTTCGAGCCCTGATCCGGGAAGATCCCACGTGCCACAGAGCAACTAAGCCCGTGTGCCACAACTACTGAGCCTGTGCTCTAGAGCCTGCGAGCCTAGCGCCCGTGCTCTGCAACAAGAGAAGCCACTGCAATGAGAAGCCCGTGCACTGCAACGAAGAGTAGCCCCCGCTCACCGCAACTAGAGAAAGCCCCCGTGTGGCAATGAAAGACCCAATGCAGCCAAAAAAAAAAAAAAACCAAAATTGTTGTAGAAATTCAGGTGTGAACACTATTGAGACCTGAATTTAGGGAGTAAAAAAAAAATAAAATAGGCCAGTCGACTTGAGGTTAAATGCCTTCAATTTCAACATACAAAAAAATGTAAAAAGTAATTCTAAATTCTAATCTTTATATATATCTATAAAAGTCTTATCAAAACTTTAAAATATAACCATAGGAAATGTTTCTCTTTATCACAGTTATCAAACAGTTAGTTGGCTATTATTAAAAAATAAAAAATAAGTCATGAATATTGTGAGACCCAAGGCTGTGGCGAGATGGCGCCTCATTTCTAAAGATCTCTTCTTCTACCTGAGTCATTGGAAACAGTAGGGCTGGAGTTCTAGTCCCAGGGCTGCCTCTAAAAAGCCCTGTGGTCTTGGACAAGTTATTTAACCTTCCGAAACCTCCATTCCTCCACCATCAGCATTTTCCAAACATGTGTTCCAAGAAATATTAATCTCATGAAAAAGGGTTCTGTTGTCAAATTAAGTTGGAGAATGCTGCACACAATTTCTCCTCTTTAGGAGGTTCACAGTGTGCATTAGCATTATTAAAGGCTCTGAGAAGTCCTGCAGTACGTTTGTTTAATCATGCATCCATCTTAGTTGACCTCAGGATTCCTTTACCTACTAACACTTATTAGCATCCTGTGGACTACACTTTGGAAAATACTGGTCCATTGTACCTCAGGTCTCTTCCAGCACTTACATTGATAACACGCAGGAAGAGCAATGCAGAGTCTTTTGACACAGGTTCTGGGGATTAAGAGAGGATTTAATGCCCTGCAGTTGACAAGGCACCTATTCAAATTAATTGGCCCCTTGAAGATCAACATGATCCCTTTGTTCCTAATGAGAGTCTTCATTCAAGGACAGTGGTAATGACTGTCACAGAATCTTGGTGGCCACCTACAGTACAATACACAGAACTGTCCAAGAAGGATCAGTTATCTTCAATACAGTTTAGTTTTCCTTTCCAGTGTGACTTGATTTTTCTCCATAGTGAATGCTTTTGCCACTGTTCCCCGGTACAGTTCTGCCCACCTTTAATAGGATCCCTGCCCTTCCCCACTTCCTTGTCCAGAATGAAGTCAGTGTGCAGGCAGACCGTCAGGAGTCCTCAGGTTAAAGAGCTGCTCTTCCAAGAAGGCACCCGCAAGGCCATATTGTTCTTCATGCAGCCTAATTTCTTCAGGCGACAAGTGGCTTCCTCCAAGAACAAAGTCTGCAAACCTAGTATTTGTTTTAAATAAAGTTAATGTTATCACAGAGAGGTTTATTTGGAAGATAACATGTTCCCTGGCTACTTATCCCCTTTAATTAAATTTGACTTTGCATCGATAGAGGATGGCATTTGCACAGTGGGTGTAAAAACAGGAATGGCTTATGTGATCCTTCTCTAGACGTTCAGGGAAAGGATCGAGAAGTAGGTAGACTTAGGAGCAGCGAATGCTGCCAAATATACCCACTCCTGCTTTCTAATTCCTTCTTTCTCTCTTTCTTTAATTAATAAATAATTAAACGTATTATTTATTCATTATTTTACTGTCAAGACTTTCCCCCTTCAATCTTTAATTTGAGGTTACTGTTGTTTGGATAAAGCTAGGAAGAAGGGAAAGCAGTAGGGAAAAGATGCTGGGGCAGAGATGTCTTTCTTGGTGATCTTTACAAATGACTTTTCGTCCCCCGTAGGAAGAGAAGCAGGTGACACATCCCATTCCGTCTCCCTTCTCCTGTGAGTTATCTTTATGGCCTTCCCTATGAAACACATATGGTCAACATTTATTCTGACACTGGCACTTACACAGGGCGAGGCAGAGCACTGAAGCAAAAGCGACTCTGACAGCTTCCATGTCATTTGCTATCCAGGGAAGTTGTCTGTTTCTAGCCTGAAGTATCTGATCCAAACCATCATGTTATTTTCATGGTAACCCCAACCCAAGCTGTGTTGCGGGCAGTGGAGCGGGGCTTACGTTTTAGGCGCCCGGAGCCTGGAGACGGCCAGCCAGGACGGGAAGCCGGGGCTGCAGCAGGCCTGGCGCAGGTCCTCCAGGGCGCGGGCCGTCGCAGCATCGGCTTGTTCCCTGTACTCATCTTCAGTAAGAAACTTAACCACTGGCTTTTCTGATGTAAACCGTTTCTTCATTTTCCTAAAACAGGCGGCATTTGGTTGCTAGATTCCTGGCCATATTTGGTTGCTCAATTCAACCCTTAAGATTTATAAAAATACATTTCTTCAACAGTAACGGTAATAATTCTTAACTTCCTCTATATCATACTATACTTTATTATTGTTATCATGACGGAGGTTTACAGAACGTGTAGTTTGGGCCTATCAGTACATTTCCCCTCTTCCTTGACCATCTGAAATAATGTCCTACGGCGTTTGAGGATTGACTTCTGATAGAGATGTTGATTGCATTTTTCTTCCTCAGTGATTTCAAATCAGACAGTTAAAAGTCTGGCTTCTTTATGCTTGCCCTGCTGATTTTCTTAGCAGCAAGCCTCTGAGATGTCCTTTTATGGAGACCTAGCAGAATCACTTGCCACTTAGTCTGAACAGAGAAGCCAGGAAGATTTGTGGAATATCGCCTCCACCTAGTGGTGGGGATTCTGACTAACCTTAGAGGAAGTAAACACTGTACAAGGATCGTGTATACACAGTCATTTATAATAATTCTTCCTTTGCTACATGCTGAGGGGCTCACGATTGGAATTTTTTTCCAACCAAAAAAGTCCTAAAGGGAAGAATCTCATAAAAATGGTAATGATGAAAAGGTTTTAACATATATGTTATACTTACCAATGAGTTTAAAAAAATGTTTTTAGGTGGTTTAAAATTTAATTTAACCAGAGATTCCCAAATATAAATGAGCATCAGAATCACCAGGAGGTCTTTTAAACACACATTTTCTTGAGGTTTGGGACCTGAAAAATCTTTAAACTTTTACTGATTGTCTGGTGGTTGATAAGCTGAATTAGGGAACCACTGACATGATTTCCTTCTCCTTTTCTGAATACCTAGACTGTCTCCCTAGAGGAAAACTCCTGGGCTCTGAGGAGAAGCCTGGGACACAGTCCTGGCTTTGAGGTTTACCCACCGTGTGAACTGGGGCAATTCCTTCACAATTCTGAGCCTCACCTTGCTCACATGGAAAAAAATGAAAGCAACAAGGAGGTCACTGTACAGATGAAATACATTATTTTGTGTCAAGTGCTTTAGCACAGTGAGTGGTCTATAATAAGTGTTCAACAAAGATAGTCAAAAGAAGAGCTACCATATATTATTAAAATATATTCAAACAGCTCTTTGCAAACTAGAAAGTACTATACAAATCAAAGTATTTACTCTGGTTTATTATTTAACCTATAAGTTCCTGTTTTATCCCCTAATGTTTCACATAATTATTCACTAGCAAGATGAAAAGCTGAGGAAGTTACAATACATTTTGATCATTACGTTTGTGTTAACAGAACGCATAGCAAATGCATTAAAGGATCACCGTGACAGAACACACTTTGCTCTTGGCAGGGCAGTGGATGTTTAAAGGGAAAGTGGAAGGAATTCTCTCTTGGGATCCTTGGGCCACAAGCCTGGCAAAGGACCAGAGGTCTGAAGGATGTGTAGTGGCCACTGTCCTCCTGGCAGAGGGACCTCTGAGACCCCCAGTCACTGTCTACCTCTGAGACAGGGCAGGGGGAAGCAGTCAGCATCAGTCCCCCGATCCTGCTGCCTTTCAGTCTCCCCAGCATCCTCTGCAGAGGGGCCCTGCCCTGTCGCTGGTGCATTTTAACCCTGTGACGTCACCACACATGCAGTCATCAGATCCAGAAACTACCAGTTACCACAGAGTCTCCTTCCTCACAGCCAAGTTTACCTTGTAAATATTTATTAACTCCCTCTTCCTGCCTTGATCTCACTGCCCTACTCCAGGCCCTCATCACCTCTTGCGTGGATTGCTGTGATGTCTGACGACTGGTCTCCTGCCCCGGAACCTCCCCTTAACCTCCACCCTCTGTGCCAGAGACAGATGGGCCCCTCCTACTGCCTGAGGCATGTTCATGGTCTCTGCTTTGATTTTTGCTTGCTGAACGTATTTTTATTTTCAGATTAGTTGCCAACATTTAAACATTGTCAGAATTTACATTCTAATCCACATTCCCAGCTTCTCTAGAAAACCAGAAGAGCTGGCAAGGCAAGGCCCACATTCCCACATGGCAACAGTCAGCTCAGGCTGAATGGCAATTGACCCCCTTTCAAGGAGGCAATGTTGTAGAATTTCACACAGTCCTCACCACTGCCTTCCCTCTGCTCAGCCTCATTCCTTCAGTACCTTCTGGGCCCCAGGCATTTGATTTCTAACCCTGTCGAGGCAGTAGTCAGAGAGCACTGACGAAGATACGTAACGGTCAGCTGCCTCCGCCGCGTTACAGGATCAGATCAGATTCTCCAGCAGGGCCTGTGATGCCTCCATGACCTGGCTGACACCCACCTCGCTCGCTGGCCCTGTGATGGTACCAAACTGGGCTTTCTCCCCGTCAGGAAGGCCCTTCCTACATTTACTCATCTGGCTGTTTTGATTCATTAAAATTCAGCCCAGTGACGTCCTCCAGGAACTTTCCTGAACTTTTTCTACACACCACAGTTCCTGTGCAGGCCTACTTTAACACTTCAGAGCTACAGAAACGTGCCTACGTGTCAACAAGTACACCTCAAGGGTAGGGACCATCTCCTTCACCTGTGCACCTGACACAAAAACAGGTGCTCAGACTCCATGACTGAGGACATCATAAAGCCGTGACAACAGAAGTTGTCTCATCTTTCTTTCTGTACTTTCCAAAGGCTTAACTGAATTATATAAATCATAACTTTCAATCATTTGTGATTCATTTCTGTTCCCTAACTCTTATCTCATATGCACAATTACCTCTAAAGCACTCCTGGGCCCTAAAAAAGGGAAACGTAGAATGAAAGTAGAAATTATAGGCGACCCCGAGCCCAAGTAATTTTGCCACTGATTTTAGTGAATTCTGGGTGAGTTGTCATTACCTAGTAATTGGTGGTGCACCTCTGAAAGATGAACGACGACTAGCAATGGGGATGGAATCAGATGCTTATTACGTTCTCTAACTGTCCCCCTCTCAGAGGGAAATATCCAGATGAAGTGGAGTTAACTGTGAGATTAACTATGATGTGTCCAAAATATCCCCCCCCCCAAAATAAATAAAACCAGAACTCAAAATGTCAAATTTATGATGAAAAAAAGAAAAAACGATACGCACCATCTCACGTAAGCGAGTGCTCTCAGCGGGTAGTGCAGGAACTTGGACGACAGGGTGAGGAGCATCACTGCATAGGCGAACTGAGGAATGGCCGCGCCAGCGTAGACCAGGAGCAGGGAGAGGAGCTGCAGCGCCCACGCCGAGAGGGTCATGCTCCTCTCCTCCACGAGGGGCCCGTGCTTGTAACAAACAGTAAAGCTGAGACACCCAACTATCAAGACGTAGCCTGTAAAAGCAGAAGAATGTAAAACAACATAACACTGAACTGAAAAGTTATGGGGAAAAAACCAGCAGAGCCATGGCTCAGAGCTAAGAACATATCAGAAAACCTTCATTTTTGTTTTCTTTTTCCAATGAAGTTGAAAAATGCATTTAGGGCTAGTTATTCCTTCCATGTGAGATATTAGGCTGACTTTTGTAATAATTAAGGATGTACAATAATAAATTATTATAATATTAATATGTAAGTATCCCTATTTTCTGGTCCAGAGTCCTAGAGGGCAAATGTTATCACAGTTGCTTTGGTCAGGAATAAGCCTCAGTGTACGTCACAGTCTGCTACAAAAGCTATTCCTAATTTTTATTTTCTAGTCACTAAATGAAAATATAATTTTACAGTGCAGGGATGGGGCTGTCACCCTCGTAATCCAGTGCTCAGTTTCTGTATTACCAAAAGAGGGACAGTGAGATATTCTGTGGTGTCTCCTGTTATGATCCAATGTCACGTGCACATTGCCTCTTACGTATTTCGCCAAGTGAAACAAATTAAATTATACTACAAAGGTATAATCAGAGAAATCCAGAAAGTGGGACATTCTATAGGACAACTTGGTCTCTTCAGCATATCATTGTGATGGGAAAAAAAACACCCCAAAACCTGTTATGGATTCAAAGAGACTTACAGGACACAATAGATGCAAAATGTGATTCTGGACTATATCCTACCTTATACAAAACAAGCATCAAGGATGTTTAGGAAATCTGAACATGGCTTAGATAATAGATGATTTTATGTAACTATTCATTTTTTTAGATTTAATAGTTATTTAACTATAGAGGAAAATGCTCTTGCCTCATAGAGATGCTTAGTGAAGTATTTAAGGAAACACACCATAATAGCAATAATTAACTTTGAAAATACTTTAGTGTAAAAAGAAAAATGGGCTAAAAACATAAAACCTTCAAGTGAAACAAAGAATTGATTGCTTTTGTTCTGGGTGGGTGGACTTACGGGAGAAATTTGGCACTAAGAGGTTAGGAGAAAATTGATTCTCCCATTCTCTATAATTTCCCAAATAAAACACGTTAAAAAGTTGGGTTTTTCTTTTTTGCTTGTTTTTTAAAATAACATCAAACAAGAAGAACAAGTGTCTCTGTTTCTGAAAAGTCAAGTTTTCATTAGTCATTTATATTTAGGACTTCTCACCTTTTATACTGAATAAATTAAGAAAAAGAAATAAAGAGCCACATTTTAGAGAAGTGTTTTCATTACAATTTAGATGTGGTTAGAGCTTAACCACAACTCAAAAGCACATGCAGTCAAACAGGGCAAATGCTTTTTTGCTCTTTTGATCATTAGTATAGAAAACTAAGAAGGATGTCATACAGAAATAGTCTAAAATGAGAACTAGTGAACTGAAATCACCAAGCATGGGAATAAAATAAAATAGTATTTTTAACAGTTCTTCTCCTTAGTTCAAAATGAAAATTTGGATTCTGGAGAGAAACGTATGTCAAAAGAAGGCCCCTGGCTGTACTTCTCAGCTTTACCAATAATAGACCATATTATTTAAAGCTTTACCTACCTAATATATATATTCTGTTTTCACACCACAGCCACTTCAGCTCTTCCATCAGTTGCCACAAAATATAAACTGAAGCAAACCAACAACCAACCATTAGAGCCCAAAACGTGCTATACTGTGTGTGGAAGAAAATAAATGACAGTTTTTGGTTCATTCACTCTCATAAAAATAGAAATAAACAAATAAACCCTCTGTATTCAAAACTTCTATATCAAACTGCACTGAAGTCAACTCAAGATACTCTTCTTGTGTCTTGTTAAAGGTGTGATCCATGCACCAGCAGCTTCGATGTCACCTGGGAGCTTGCTGGGATGCAGACTCTCAGGCCCACTGAGACTCCTGAATCAGAGTCTGCATTTCAACAGGACCCCCAGGTGACTTGCATGTACGTTACAGTTGGAGAAGCACTGTTCTGAAGAATAAATTTATCTCAAAATAATGCTGGTGTTGCAAGCTTTCGTCAGAGTAGCTCCAACATGAGCATCATGAACTAATATATATGTGTCCTCAACTAAATGCGGGGCGTTCTCTTATTGAAGGTGTTTTGGGGGAACTAATAATGATGAAGAAATCCCCAGATGTAGCAATGCTGTTATTCAAGGCCCCAGTGGTTCAGCATCATGACATTCCTCAGCTGAGCCAAGAGAAACCTGCACTGAGCATAGAATAAGCCCCCATCACTCATAAGAAAAACGTATTATCTAGAAAATAAAAGGGTCTCAAAAAAAGTATCGCCAAAACTTAATACTTAAGCCTACACATAGTAATAAATAAAAATGGAATCTCTTGGAAAAGATACAATTTAAGCCAGTTTATACAATGTAGAAATACAGTTTGAATTAGGAACTTTCATAATAAGCATGAATTCATTTTAATCAATTTTTCATGTTTATGAGATCATGGTTTCCATTTTTTTATTCATTTGTACATGGTATACCTACCTTAGGAATGAACTTTTTCACCAGCAACAGGACAAAGACTAATGTCATTAGAATACCTAGCACAGTCCCCGAAGAGTAAAAGAAAACAGGGCTCCTGTCAAGACAAGCAGATAAAAGCCATTTAAATGCCAAGTCGCTCTTTCAGTATTAGAAACATGTTTAACTTGACAGTAGTCATAAAGATTATTAAGAAGAAAAACTCAGATGGCAGCTTTAATTACATCCTATACTCTTAAAAAATGAAATCTCTACTTGAAATTTATGGTAAATAGCTTGCCACTAACTCGAAACAGAATGTCTGAGTTATCTGCTATGTTTAGAATCTGGTCCAATAATAATTATTGGAGCACCTATCACATAGCAGGCACTTGTCTGAGAGCTTAACATGCTCTCACAAGAGTCCTGTGAAACAGCTATCCATGTCTAAATTTTACATGGGAGGAAACTAAGGTGCCAAGAAATTAAAGGCTTTCCCAAGTCAGTACCTGCCAGTTGGAGGATTCAGGCCTGCAGCCCATCTCCTCTGAGTCCAAGCTTTACTCTTCAGGCTATGTAAGCAACATCCAATTTATTAAGACCATGGAGGACATGAAACACACTCTCGTAAGGCATAAGGAAAAACTTGAAAATAAATAATGTCCAGAATAGCAAGTCAAGAAGTAAAATATTATTGGAAAGATATTCCTTTTTCATGAGAGAAGTTATAAGAAAAAAAGTATCAGGATAATATGTTAAATTCAACCTTCTGTATCAGAGCCACAAATCTAGGGCGTGGTGCAAATCTAAGAGAGAGGAAGGCACCCAGCATCAGAAAACCTGAGTATAAATTTCAGCCCTGGCAAGACTACTCATGTAATGACGGATGTCGGTTTTCTCATTTATAAATTCAGAACAATAATCCAGAGCTCACATAGTTGTTAAGAGAATCAAATCAATTAAAATAATGTATAGGGGCTTCCCTGGTGGTACAGTGGTTAAGAATCCGCCTGCCAATGCAGGGCACACAGGTTCGAGCCCTGGTCTGGGAAGATCCCACATGCCACAGAGCAACTAAGCCCGTGCACCACAACTACTGAGCCTGCGCTCTAGAGCCCATGAGCCATAACTACTGAAGCCCGTGTGTCTCAACTACTGAAGCCTGCACGCCTGGAGCCTGTGCTCCGCAACAAGAGAAGCCACCGCAATAAGAGGCCCTAGCACCACAACGAAGAGTAGCCCCCCTAGCTGCAACTAGAGAAGGCCTGCGCATAGCAACAAAAGACCCAACACAGCCAAAAAATAAATTAATTAATTAAAATAAAATAAATCTATTAAGAAAATGTATATTGATACGTAATACAAAGTAATGCATGTGAAAGTACTCTGTAACCAGTACATATCATACTATACAAACAAATGTTACGGGTTTTAAAACTGTTCAAACACTGTCTTCAGACCAATTGTTTGCAAAATCTAAAGCAAGGCCTACAAACTAGTGTGGAAATATTCAGCACAGGGTCAAAAATGTCCTACTTTTTTTGATTCACAAATTTAAGAAAGTACAAATGAATACTTACTGACTCAAGGTCTTTGCATAAAAGAAGAGGAAAATGCCCAACACAAACACAAGGAAGAGTCTGAAATCCACAACTGGAGCAAAAAAGACACAGACACACAACAAACAAAGATTCTGTGTCAATGCAGTGTTAGTGAAAAAAAGTCAATTTACTGAAATGTCACTCCAGAAAAACTGATTCCAGAAATCAAGTATAATAAAAAGAGACTTACTGTTTCGATTCACGCTTACGGTATAGATAAATATCTTCCTGGCAGGCTTCACAGAGAAGCACACAGTCTCCCCATATGGATTGATGGTTATGGTTATATCATTAGACTCCTTTGGTGTCCAAAGGTTATGAATCACACATTTGATAATAGATAGAATGGTTTCTGGATACTGGCAATTATATCTTTCTGTGATAGATACGACACTGAGCAGGCCTGAACTGGTAATTTTCACCTACAAAACAAGAACAAATTCACAAACACAGAAGTTAAAACTTCTTATAAGCTTCTTAAAATCATGAGAAAAGGAGTAAAGCGAGCCCAAGACTGGTTGAGTAAAGAACATTCAGAGGTACTTGGCAACATTCTGATCCCAGGCACAGATCCAGAGATCTATGTTTAGTCAACACACACTGGAGCACAGACACTTTTTAAAGTGGATGTTTCTTCCCCTGAGTTGTGCATGATGGAATTCCCTCTTCCAGCAGGTTACTGTGGCCAAGGGACATGTGAAAATGGATGAGATAGAAAATAATAGGTAGCAAACTATTTGGTTATAAACCTAATGAGAATAGGGTTTATATATCTACCACTTCTACTGTGATTGAGAAAAAAGCATTTCTATCTTACCCATCAGCTGAGCATATGTGATTCAGGCTTCTCTCACCATGCCTGCTGAAGAAGGATCAGAACCCAGCCCCAGGTCTCACAGCAAAGAACCAACTACAATACTAAGCTGACGATGACAGCCCAGGGATCATTAAAGGACAACTCTGCTGCTGCCTTTGTCCCTCTCTATTTCTCTTCTTTGTCCAAGGATACGGCAAGCCTGAAAAGGGGAAAGAGAGCACCAGCTCTGAATCTCAGGCCTCAGGTGAAATCACCCATTATCTGTCTACCAACGCCCCGATTCTCTTGGATTTTAGCTCCTGGCTCTCTGCTGCTCTCTCTCTTCCTGTCATGTCTCCAGGATTAAATATACACAAGATACACATAAAACTCCTTCCAATATCCTGTCCTCTTGGTTCCTTGAACTCCTCCCCTCTTATGTCCCACTCACCTCAGCTAATCATGCCTGCGGCCACACCCCAATCCTGTCAGCCCCACACTGCAGCCCCCAATACAGGCTGCATGAAATGCACCCCACTAGCTGACCACCACCTCCTGTCTTTCCAGCGTGCCCCCTTTAACACCCCGACCCCAGCAAGCATTAACCCCAGCAGGGAGCAAGCACCTTTCCTCTGCTCCTCACCCTTGACATCCTCAGCCCCTTCTTTTCCAGCTAAGTTCCATGATCAATCATTATAAAGCATTCCCTTACATGTACCCTTAACTTGTTTGTACCCCTCGTGCTTTGTCACACTCACTTGCAAAATCCAACCCTCCACCTATTCCACTTTTGCACCTGCACCACCGATCATGCTGGAGAAACTCGCAGTGCTCTCACTTCAAACCCTTGACTGTGAACCTGAAGTAGGACCGGAAGGCTGCCGGCAATCATACCACACACTCCTGTCCAGTGGCTCTTCCGCTGTCTTCAACGATGACCTCACGGCTTCTCCTTCCTCAATACCCCAATGATTTCTCCCTGCCTCACTTCTGGCTGGTGATCCTTCCTACTTCACTGAGAACAGAAGAAATCGG
>NW_006791919.1:2012391-2019940 GCF_000442215.2 Lipotes vexillifer | reverse complement strand
CGGAAGAGAACCGGCAGGGCTCTTATCCCCATATCCCCCCACCTGTCAGCATCTGCAGGCACATGCTGTGCTTCTGGCCTGTGCATTTCCGGAGGAAACTTCTGCCACAGAGATTTACATGCTCCACTCTAAAGGCAAGCCCCCAACCTGTGCACTGGACCCGATCCACCTTTGCTACTCAAGGACATCCCACCAGTACTTCTTCCCGCTCCACTAGACCATTCCTACCAGCTTACAAACATGCTGGCATTTTTCCCACTTAAAGAAAAACACAAAAAACCCTTTTATTGACTCCATTTTCCCCGTCAGCTATCACCCCCTTTCCTCGCTTCCCACTGCAATAACATTCTTTTTAAAAGTTGCCAATACCTGCAGCCTCCGGTTCCTCTCCCCCATTTCTCTCTTTAGCCACTTCAGTCAGGCTTTCATTTCCAACAGGCTGCCCCTGACAAGGTCATCAGTGGCCTCCATGTTGCTAAACCGAATGGTCAGCTCATTCCCAGTCATTCTATCTGATCCATCAACAGAGTCTGGCGTTGCTGATCACTCCCTCCTCCCTGTCGCACTTCCTGGAGCTCCCTGGGCACCTCCTTCACTTGTTGCCCTTTCTCTCTCTCCTCTGCTGGCCCCTTCCTCCTCCCAGACCTCTTAATATCTGACTGACCCAGGCTCAGTCGCTGGTCCTCTCCTCTTCTCCGTCTAAACTCACTCCTTAGTCCCATGGCTTTAAGCACCATCTATAAATACGCATCACCACTTACTTTTGTAAAAAGAAACACAGGAAAGATATACCAGAAACTAACAAGATTGATTACCTACATGGGTTGGGTGGGAAGGGATGAGGGGGAGTGATGCTTCTCTGAGAACACCTTTGCGTAGTTTTGACTTTTGAGCCATGTTAATATTGTACATACTAAAAAATGATGATAATAAAATCAACCAGGATGAGGAAAAACTCTGAAATGGAAACAAATAAAAACAAGTGTATTTCAAATGAATAATATAACCATATTGAAGGGGGATGGGTAGGAATGAATTAACCCAAGTAACTTTTGAGCACAGTATTTAGACTGTGTGTGACCCCTCAAACTAAAGATAAAACACACTGTAAACAAATACTGAGCTCTTATTACCAGGTTTGTTTTTCACAACAGTATGGCTTAGCAACTCTGAAATTACTCTAGGATTAGGCAAATAAATCAATATATTGATGAGAATGGGAGCCAGGTTTCTCACAATCAGAGAAGAGAGTTATAGATATGGAAAGGAGAAAGACTAGAGTGAACCCAGTGGTGTTGGAGAGATCAGAATTCATGGTTTTTGAAGACAGACAGACAGGAAGAAAGAAGAAAGAAAGGAAGGAAGAAACAGCCATGTGTATAGGATTATGGGTGTGTATATACACATATGATAATGATATCTGGTAGTAATGAACACACCTGACACTGAATGCCCCTTGGAAAAATGTATGACTCCAGAGCTGCATCTAAGAAACTACAGGATAAGCTTGGGAAGATCTTGTTTGCCAGTAGGTAAAGAAGTGCTCACATAATGATAGGCACAAGTTAAAGAACATAAGAGCTAGTTCGAAGGGGCTCCTACTGGCCAAATCTAGGACAATTTGAATAACAAAACAAATAATAAAAGTAAGGAATTGTAGTCCAGCAAATGAACTGGCAATCCATGAAACTATACGGATATAAATAAATTGGGGAGGTAAAACTCTTCCTTATAGAAGAATGCCAATGAATGTAGAAGGAATAATGGAATTAGAAAATAACCATTTGATAAACATCGTGATGATAATTGATTCAGGCAAGCATCATCAACAGATAATAAAACTAGGGGGTAAAAGTTTGATGAGGAATAAAATATATACATAGTCTCAAATTATCCCCTCAAAATAGTCATTCATTACAGAGGTGAAAATAGTTATTTTACAGTGGTAAAACTGTAAACTGACAGATAACACCTTAACCAAGTGACCAAAGTGGTGTATATTATCAGTAACAGTACAAAGCAACATCAAGTGCCTATTGATATGATGATGCCCTAGCTCTTTCCTCAGCCAGAACACTCTTCCCTCAGATACCCTGTTGGGTAACTCACATCACTGAGATCTTACTCATGTGTCACCTTTTCAATGAGAACGACCCTGACCACTCTTTTTAATACTGCAACTTGCCTCCACTCCACTCATTCCACTTATCTTACTCTACATTTTATTTTTTTATAGCACTTACTAGTTTTATAATTTTCTTCTCTTTTACGTTTATGGCTAACCCCACCCTACCCCCTACCCCCATTCACAAGAGTGTAAACATCACAGGAGCGGGGATCTATTTTGTTCACTGATGGATCCTAAGAGCCTAGAAGAATTCCTGGCACCTAGTAGGTGCTAAATTAATATTCATTAAATGCTAAAGGAAGCAAAGTGCTAGGCTATTAAGAGTAAGTACTACCTTGACCACACCTGGGATCAGAGGTAACTTCAGAATTTCTATAGAGAAGGGTCTGAGATGGCAATTATTTTGGAAAGTGGGCGAGAGGGTATTGTCTTGAGCCATGTCCGAACAGCAAGCACACTGCACTCAGACAGTATATCTACCTGGAGTGGTTGGAGAGGGGCTGATGAAGAGTAGGGAGGTTAATGTTCCACTCCCGCAGCCCGCCCCAACCTGAACTACTGTGTGTAACCCCCAGGCAGCTTTCACACTGATACACAGCTCCTGTCACACAAAAGCCACTTCTACTCTTGAAATAGTACGTTTTAACTCCCTGTTCCTAAGACATAATTTGAAAGTAGGCTTTTACCTGCACAGTTGACCATATATACTTCCATTTCACTTGGGATTTTTGATTGTAGCAGTAACAGTCTGACTGAGACGTTTTAATTAAATCCATTTCCTTCAAAGCTTTACATCTTGGAACTGAGAAACAGAAAAAAGAATGTATTTCCTAAATGTGTAATTGCTCAGAATCTTATCTTCTTTCTTTTTTATTCACAGGGTTAATGACGGCTGTTTTTGTAGTCTATGGCCAGTAAATTCTACATGGTAATTATAGTCCTTCAGTCTTCCCAATCTAGCAGGAGGCAGACAAAGATTACAGTCCAGTACCAATACTCTTATGACAGATGGAGGGACTGCAAGAGCACGGAGAATAGGCACTTCTTCAATCTTGAAGCAGAGGGCAAGGATTGAGGCAGGCTTCCCAGAGAGGAGGAAACGTGGGTGGAGCACTGAAGCACAGTCAGAGGCAACGAGACAGAAGTCAGAGGGTGGGGTGACAAATCTGTACAGAACCATGGAGATGAGGGAAATCACGGAAGTGCTTCGGCCATTCACGAGGACGGAGTGTGGGGAATACACAGGACATTTCAACACCTGCAGCCAGAGAGCTAGGTGGTTTCTGTTACACTGAGGAGTGTGGACTTCCTGCAGAAAGCAGACGAGGACGGAGTGTAGGGAATACACAGGACATTTCAACACCTGCAGCCAGAGAGCTAGGTGGTTTCTGTTACACTGAGGAGTGTGGACTTCCTGCAGAAAGCAGAGCATTGAAGGATTTTAGGTAAGTGTCAAAGTCTCGGCAAGACACTGTTGACATTCCAAAGGGTTTAACTGAGAAGAGTTCAGTGAAGATGCAGGCAGGGTTAAGGTATTAACAAGGAACCGTGAAGTTCCCAGGCACCAACAAGAGCAGAAAGCCTTCAACATCCCTAGGCCTGAAATGGCAAAGGGAGGACCCGTTGTTACTGGAGCCAAGAGGACAGTAGTCTAAGGGAATGCAAGCCCTGCCAGAGCTTCAGGGGGTGCTCTCTCCCGCCCTTCTGACAGTGCCTCTCATCTGCCAAACCCAATCGGAAGCCAGAGGGCAAAGAAGCCCACAGAGGCCAGCTTCCAGGAACTGAGCAGGGGAGAGCAAGGCACAGAATGGACCTGTGGGAACAGAGAACACAGTCATGTCTCAGAAAGAACATTCTGTAGGCCACGCGAAATGTTAGAGAGGAAGAAGACCGAAAGCAGAAGAACTGTGGAGGCTCCCGAAGCAGTCTAAACAAGAAACTAAGGAGGCAGGAGAAAGAACAGATGTAAGAGCACCTAGGAAGTGGAATCAACAGACTCAGAGATTCAGAAATGACCTGATGGTTCTGGTGAGTGGGATGAGGAATACTAGAGACGAAGCAAAAAAAGGGGAAGAGTTCAATTTTAGAAGTACTGAGTCTTGGTTGGTGGGGCCAGGTGAAGATGGATAGGTCTGTAGCACAGGAGAAGCTTGGCTGGAGACAGATGTAGTACATACATGTGTGTGTGTTCTGTGTAATACACAAAAAATATTTTATATATAGTATGTAATATATAATACAATATAACACAGTGTAACAGAGAGAGAGAGAAGACAGGTGCAGCATTACAGATGGTAAATGTAGTAAATGCCACAAGAAAGTTATGAAGTAATGGGGTTCATTTTTTTCTGAGGCTGCTGCTATATTTGAATTTAAAATGAAGTGAGATGAAAGTCACAGATGCTTCTGGACCCAGGATAGGGTATCACCACTACGTCTGTCAAATATGAAACAGCAACAGGGAATGTTTACACACACATCGAGAAACAGGCCTTATGCCCCAACCCTCACTCCTCTAAGGAGAGTGTGATCAGCTGTTTCTCCAGAAAAACCTGAAATGAAGCTAGAACAACCTGCTACACCAAAGTTGGGGAAGGATCGGGTAACCAGTAATAACAACTCGACAATTATATCCATTTAGGGAGTAACACTAAGTAAGTCCAGATAGGTCCTGGTCCTGCCTAGAAACACCTTAGCATTAAGCTGGAGAAAAGTGAAGAAACAGACACTGTGAATGCCCATCACCTCTGAAAATACAACTGCATAAAAGTCAAGGTTCTCAGGTGGCTGCACAAAGCAGGGAAGTTACACGAGGATCCAGTACCCTCCACTGTGATGCTGTGAAACCATTTAATCTTTACTCTTAACATTGTCATGCATATGTTTTTAAATATACCAAGAAATTTGCAGAGTTTGAGAGTATGAGATGCAAATATAAGAATCCAGGTTAAGAGGCAGATCTCAAAAAGGCACGAGAAGGGAGCTCTAGAGGCTCTCTTTTAAATATAAGATACAAAAATTAAAAATGCATTCTTTCATGGTCTGTTTATACACAAAGGCAAAGGAGAATGCAGACCAGTGTTAACAACACACACAAAGCAACAGATGCTGAGGAGCCTTCTTGGGTGTATCTGAGACACAAATGACTCCTGGCCACGGGCCGCACAGGGGACAGGGCCCTCCCGGGACCCCAAGGGGCTGCAGCTGGCAGTATGAAGGATGCGTGTCCAAGGAGGCAGTGCGGACCCTGGAAGAGCCTGAGCGACTGCGATGATAACACACCACGCACGTTAAAAGCCCTCAGCTAGTGACCACAGGGACGGCTCCAGACTCGCCTTCTGGTATCCCATGTTCTGCCTTCCGCAGTCCCCTGTGGGCTCTCTAGGCAGGAATAGGGTGAAATCAGGCGGCTGGAATTGAGAACCTTATGCTGGGAGTCCCCAGTGGAAGAGGGGATTCCTACCTATCGTCAGGAAGGGAGCACACTCTGGGGCTGGGGTCAGGTGAAGAGTGTGAGGTCTATGGTCTGCAGACCCCAGTAGCCCAGACCATCATGAGAACGTTAACTGCAGCCCGTTCTTTCTTCAGGGTTACTCCTAACACCATACCCGTGCTCACTAGGGGCTTTTCTTGTGGTCTTCCCAGGGTCCCTCCGGGCATCCCCTCTCCTAGAGAGCGTTCCACCACTTCAAGGGCTGAGTCAATTCCCCTAAGTACACGAACTACCCTCTTGTTAGTGGTCTGAGGAAAAAACCCTTTGGAGACTGAG
Source organism: Lipotes vexillifer (assembly GCF_000442215.2). Taxonomy (NCBI): domain Eukaryota; kingdom Metazoa; phylum Chordata; class Mammalia; order Artiodactyla; family Lipotidae; genus Lipotes; species Lipotes vexillifer. The sequence goes on along the minus strand of NW_006791919.1, from coordinate 2,014,043 downwards.
CTTTGCAAGCAAACGCTGCCTTTGTGAGGTTTTTTTTCTTTCCATTTTGGTCCTAAGACTGTCTCCTAAATCATTTGATATCTGTAACTCTTCAGATAAGAGCAAGATGACGCAATTTGGGTAGAGTGCAATAGCTTGAATTTAGTAGTAAATGCTTCTCTGCTGTCCAGGCCGCAGTCTTCTTGCACTTGGGTTACTATAAGGGACTTCTAGCTGGTCTGCTTCCAGAATCGCCCCTACGATGCCCCCCTACAACCTATTCTCTAATCAGTACAGGGACCTTTTAGAAACATCAACCAGAGCACAGCATTTACATGCTCAAAACCCTCCAATGACTTCTCATGCTCCTTCGGATAGATAACATATGTATTTACTCAAAATTCACCTTCTCAGGAAAGCCTTCTCTGACCCCACTCTCTAAAATGGCACACTCCTACCCCTTTTACCCACTTTCTTCTTACTCTGCTTTATTCTGTTGCGGTCCGGGAGCTACACGCCTGGAGTCAAGTTCCCCGGTAAATGCGACCCGTGTCCCAACCAAGGACACCCGAGAATCACCAACACCAAGTAGAAAGATTAGCGAAGGATTTATATCCCCGGTAAATGCGACCCGTGTCCCAACCAAGGACACCCGAGAATCACCAACACCAAGTAGAAAGATTAGCAAAGGATTTATACAAGTACAAGTATAGAAGCTTACACAAACTGTCCGGACAGGGTCCCACTCGGAGAGAAGTGAGTGAGACCCCGACTAACAGTCGGGCGAGGCCTTTATACCCTTCACAGGGCGGGAAGTCCCCAAGGCGGGAGGGAGCTGTTTAATTTTGAATCAGCCAATCAGGAACCCGGTTCTTCCCGCCCCAAGCAAGCAAGTTTCTTACAGAAGCCAAAATGTGCTGTTAGCCCTGAAGCTGTTCTTCTGTTTCTTTCGTCACAATTCTCTTCATATTATATATGTATTTTTTAGTTTATACTCTCTTTCCATGAAGTTAGGGACATGGCATGTTCATTACTGTATGTGTAGCATTTAAATATTTGTCTTTCATGTGTGTGTTGTAATTCGAGAGGATTGGTAGGTTATTTGGGCGTGCATAGCCAACCCAGTGAAAGCCTGGCCAATCTTTATAAAAGGCTGGCCAGTGCCAGAACCGTAAAAGGGGGTGCACTCTGCTCTTCCCCTTAAAGCAACCTAATGCTGGACACCTGTCCAGCCTGTGCCATTGCCATCCCACCCACAGAACCTGCAGGCTACACCTCCACCTTACCCTACCCGATCATCAATGTACCCTTAGAGGGTGGAGAGCTGTAACCCTTAATATCCCTTGGGCTGAGAACCCTCTTCTTTCTCCTCACCAGGTAGAAGAGGGCAGAGGGAAGCAGGAGGTGGCGATCAGCGTGTTTTTGTTGTACTCTATATGGTACATCAGTGTACTCTGTGTAAAGACCTCCCAGTTAGAAGAAAAGAACTTGCTCTGATTTCACCTTGGTCTTCAACCAGATTAAGGAAAGTACAGATAGGGGTGCGTTGCCCTGATTCTTGATACTTAAGAGAAACACTACTAAAAGCATGTTGCAAATGGCGTCTCCCCTGGAATTCTCCAGAGCGGCCTCTGGCTTTTTTTTTTTTTTTTTTTTTTTTTTTTTGCGTTTTT
>NW_006791919.1:2010350-2012267 GCF_000442215.2 Lipotes vexillifer | reverse complement strand
CGAACCCGCGTCTCCTGCATCGGCAGGCGGACTCTCAAGCACTGCGCCACCAGGGAAGCCCCGGCCTCTGGCTTTTGAGGTGAAACTGATGTTGAATTCACACAATACATGAGACATTATAGACAAGGTGTCAGCAATTCATGGTGCCCTCTGGCTGCCCTCATTGTTATCACCTGTCTCCTGAGGTGAATGCATCTCACTCCACCCACACAAGAATTCCTAATTATCTAAGGAACTAGAAACTCAGCCACAAGAAACCACTAACCCTAGCTCCAAATGAGTTCATGTGAATCTTAAGCCATGGCCAACTAGCATAAGACAGTGACTTTGACAATCAAGATTCTTACCACAGCTGGCCTACTGCCTTCCTAGAGGGAACCAGATCTTTTAATCTTAGATTGTTTATAAACGTTGTCTTTCCTAGGTCCCTCCTCCCTTCAGTAAGCTTCTAGAGACATTTCATTATTCAGTTTCTACTTCCTTTATCTCTGCCTGTGGGTAGGAAACAGAAATTATAGCCAGCTTGACTGCCTGGCTGAACTCTACCACCTGTTCCAGCCCTGACACTGAGGGCTGTGAAGCTGCTGGTAGGTCTGCAGGTGTCATTTATTCATGCAGTCTCAGTCTTTGCTGGTTCATTCAGCTAGGAATGGAACCTCCTAGTGTCAGATCTGGGCAAATCCAAATATATCACAATATCAACAACATCCCCTCACAAGGCAATCCAGAAAACAAAAGGGAATTTCTAGGGATCCATAAAAATGTAATAATAATCATTCATTTGGGTCAGACGAGAACAACACCTGCCTAGGGAGAGCCACTGCTTCCCCCTGGAGCTGAAATATTTCTCCTCCCCAGAGGGTGCTCCCATAACCTAGGCATTCACTTCCTCAAGCCTGATTCAGGTCAGGAGAGGGGTCTGCAAGTGTGGGCTATCCAAGCTCTGCCTCATTTCCCAAATACTTTGGAGTATAAGCAGGACCAACCCCGAATGCCATGCTTATTATGGCTACCCCAGCAAGGCCACGGACCGAGCACGGCCCTCCTTAACTACCTGTAGTCCTCGGCAGGCTCTCTTGAACCTTTCAATAAACCTGACTCCTGGAGAACAGTGTATTTCTGGACAGTTGTGCCCAAACTGCTATGACAAAGTGCAATTCTTTACATTACCAAAGGATTTGAGTCAAGGTTATCTTTACCAGTGAAATCCCTTAGTTCATATAAAATACCACTCAATTTGAAAATATTCAATTAATCTAATGTTAGGACTACATATCATATATTAAAAAAGAGACAATTGCACATCACTTGCTTTAACTGATAAATTTAAAATTACTCTTTTGTACTACTTTTGTCATTTATGTTTTCCTAAATGTATAAAGATATAATTAAGTTAAAGAGTTCAGTCATAAACTAAATTACCTTTTATTTTAAGGTAAAAATATTTAGTCAAAACTTCAGGCTTCCGGGAAGATGGCGGAAGAGTAAGACGCGGAGATCACCTTCCTCCCCACAGATACACCAGAAATACATCTACACGTGGAACAACTCCTACAGAACACCTACTGAACGCTGTCAGATGACCTCAGACGTCCCAAAAGGCAAGAAACTCCCCACGTACCTGGAGGGGATTAAGAGCGCTGCTTAAAGGAGCTCCAGAGACGGGCGCGACCTGCGGCTAAAAGCGCAGACCCCAGAGACGGGCATGAGACACTAAGGCTGCTGCTGCCGCCACCAAGAAGCCTGTGTGCGAGCACAGGTCACTATCCACACCTCCGTTCCAGGAAGCCTGTGCAGCCGGCCACTGCCAGAGTCCCAGGATCCAGGGACAACTTCCGGAGAACGCACGGCGCGCCTCAGGCTGGTGCAACGTCACGCTGGCCTCTGCCGCCGCAGGCCCGCCCCGCACTCCATGCC
>NW_006791919.1:1991468-2010266 GCF_000442215.2 Lipotes vexillifer | reverse complement strand
ACCTACACGCAGAGGCGGGGCCAAATCCAAAGCTGAGCCCCTGGGAGCTGTGAGAACAAAGAACAGAAAGGGAAATCTCTCCCAGCAGCCGCAGAAGCAGTGGATTAAAGCTCCACAATCAACTTGATGTACCCTGCATCTGTGGAATACATGAATAGACAACGAATCATTGCAAATTAAGGAGCTGGACGTTGAGAGCAAGATTTATGATTTTTTCCCCTTTTCCTCTTTTTGTGAGTGTGTATGTGTATGCTTCTGTGTGAGATTTTGTCTGTATAGCTTTGCTTCCACCATTTGTCCTAGGGTTCTATCCGGCCGTTTTTTTGTTTTTTAATTTTTTCCTTAATAATTATTTTTTATTTTAATAACTTTATTATATTTTACCTTACTTTATTTTACTTTATCTTCTTTCTTTTTTCCCTTCCTTCCCTCCTTCCTTCCTTCCTCCCTCCCTTCCTCCCTCCCTCCCCTTCTTTCATTCTTTCTTTCTTTCTACTTCTACTAATTCTTTCTTTCTACTTTTTCTCCCATTTATTCTGAGACATGTGAATGAAAGGCTCTTGGTGCTGCAGCCAGGAGTCAGTGCTGTGCCTCTGAGGTGGGAGCCAACTTCAGGATACTGGTCCACAAGAGACCTCCCAGCTACACATAATATCAACCGGCAAAAATCTCCCACAGATCTCCATCTCAACACCAGCACCCAGCTTCACTCAACGACCAGCAAGCTACACTGCTGGACATCCTATGCCAAACAACTAGCAAGACAGGAACACAACCCCACCCATTAGCAGAGAGGCTGCCTAAAGTCATAGTAAGTCCACAGACACCCCAAAACACACCACAAGACGTGGACCTGCCCACCAGAAAAACAAGATCCAGCCTCATCCACAAGAACACAGGCACTAGTCCCCTCCACCAGGAAGCTTACACAACCCACTGAACCAACCTTAGCCACTGGGGACAGACACCAAAAACAACGGGAACTACGAGCCTGCAGCCTACAAAAAGGAGACCCCAAACACAGTAAGATAAGCAAAATGAGAAGACAGAAAAACACACAGCAGATGAAGGAGCAAGATAAAAACCCACCAGACCTAACAAATGAAGAGGAAATAGGCAGTCTACCTGAAAAAGAATTCAGAATAATGATAGTAAAGATGATCCAAAATCTTGGAAACAGAATAGACAAAATGCAAGAAACATGTAACAAGGACCTAGAAGAACTAAAGATGAAATAGACAATGATGAACAACACAATAAATGAAATGAAAAATACTCTAGATGGGATCAATAGCAGAATAAATGAGGCAGAAGAACGGATAAGTGACCTGGAAGATAAAATAGTGGAAATAACTACTGCAGAGCAGAATAAAGAAAAAAGAATGAAAAGAACTGAGGACAGTCTCAGAGACCTCTGGGACAACATTAAACGCACCAACATTCGAATTATAGGGGTTCCAGAAGAAGAAGAGAAAAAGAAAGGGACTGAGAAAATATTTGAAGAGATTATAGTTGAAAACTTCCCTAATATGGGAAAGGAAATAGTTAATCAAGTCCAGGAAGCACAGAGAGTCCCATACAGGATAAATTCAAGGAGAAATACGCCAAGACACATATTAATCAAACTGTCAAAAACTAAATACAAAGAAAGCATATTAAAAGCAGCAAGGGAAAAACAACAAATAACACACAAGGGAATCCCCATAAGGTTAACAGCTGATCTCTCAGCAGAAACTCTACAAGCCAGAAGGGAGTGGCAGGACATACTGAAAGTGATGAAGGAGAAAAACCTGCAACCAAGATTACTCTACCCAGCAAGGATCTCATTCAGATTTGATGGAGAAATTAAAACCTTTACAGACAAGCAAAAGCTGAGAGAGTTCAGCACCACCAAACCAGCTTTACAACAAATGCTAAAGGAACTTCTCTAGACAAAAACACAAGAGAAGGAAAAGTCCTATAATAACGAACCCAAAACAATTTAGAAAATGGGAATAGGAACATACATATCGATAATTACCTTAAATGTAAATGGACTAAATGCTCCCACCAAAAGACACAGATTGGCTGAATGGATACAAAAACAAGACCCATATATATGCTGTCTACAAGAGACCCACTTCAGACCTAGAGACACATACAGACTGAAAGTAAGGGGATGGAAAAAGATATTCCATGCAAATGGAAACCAAAAGAAAGCTGGAGTAGCAATTCTCATATCAGACAAAATAGACTTTAAAATAAGGACTATCAGAAGAGACAAAGAAGGACACTACATAATGATTAAGGGATCGATCCAAGAAGAAGATATAACAATTGTAAATATTTATGCACCCAACATAGGAGCACCTCAATACATAAGGCAAAAACTAGCAGCCATAAAAGGGGAAATCGACAGTAACACATTCATAGTAGGGGACTTCAACACCCCACTTTCACCAATGGACAGATCATCCAAAATGAAAATAAATAAGGAAACACAAGCTTTAAATGATACATTAAACAGGATGGACTTAATTGATATTTATAGGACACTCCATCCAAAAACAACAGAATACACATTTTTCTCAAGTGCTCATGGAACATTCTCCAGGATAGATCATATCTTGGGTCACAAATCAAGCCTTGGTAAATTTAAGAAAATTGAAATTATATCAAGTATCTTTTCCGACCACAACGCCATGAGATTAGATATCAATTATAGGAAAAGAGCAGTAAAAAATACAAACACATGGAGGCTAAACAATACACTACTTAGTAACGAAGTGATCACTGAAGAAATCAAAGAGGAAATTAAAAAATACCTAGAAACAAATGACAATGGAGATACAACGACCCAAAACCTATGGGATGCAGCAAAAGCAGTTCTAAGAGGGAAGTTTATAGCAATACAAGCCCACCTTAAGAAGCAGGAAACATCTCGAATAAACAACCTAACCTTGCACCTCAAGCAATTAGAGAAAGAAGAACAAAAAAACCCCAGAGTTAGCAGAAGGAAAGAAATCATAAAAATCAGATCAGAAATAAATGAAAAAGAAATGAAGGAAACAATAGCAAAGATCAATAAAACTAAAAGCTGGTTCTTTGAGAAGATTAACAAAATTGATAAACCATTAGCCAGACTCATCAAGAAAATAAGGGAGAAGACTCAAATCAATAGAATCAGAAATGAAAAAGGAGAAGTAACAACTGACACTGCAGAAATACAAAAAATCATGAGGGATTACTACAAGCAACTCTATGCCAATAAAATGGACAATCTGGAAGAAATGGACAAATTCTTAGAAATGCACAAACTGCCAAGACTGAATCAGGAAGAAATAGAAAATATGAACAGACCAATCACAAACACTGAAATTGAAACTGTGATTAAAAATCTTCCAACAAACAAAAGCCCAGGACCAGATGGCTTCACAGGCGAATTCTATCAAACATTTAGAGAAGAGCTAACACCTATTCTTCTCAAACTCTTCCAAAATATAGCAGAGGGAGGAACACTCCCAAACTCATTCTACGAGGCCACCATCACCTTGATACCAAAACCAGACAAGGATGTCACAAAGAAAGAAAACTACAGGCCAATATCACTGATGAACATAGATGCAAAAATCCTCAACAAAATACTAGCAAACAGAATCCAACAGCACATTAAAAGGATCATACACCATGATCAAGTGGGGTTTATTCCAGGAATGCAAGGATTCTTCAATATACGCAAATCTATCAATGTGATTAACCATATTAACAAATTGAAGGAGAAAAACCATATGATCATCTCAATAGATGCAGAGAAAGCTTTTGACAAAATTCAACACCCATTTATGATAAAAACCCTGCAGAAAGTAGGTGTAGAGGGAACTTTCCTCAATATAATAAAGGCCGTATATGACAAGCCCACAGCCAACATCATCCTCAATGGCGAAAAACTGAAAGCATTTCCACTAAGGTCAGGAACAAGACAAGGTTGCCCACTCTCACCACTCTTATTCAACATAGTTTTGGAAGTTTTAGCCACAGCAATCAGAGAAGAAAAGGAAATAAAAGGAATCCAAATCGGAAAAGAAGAAGTAAAGCTGTCACTGTTTGCAGATGACATGATACTCTACATAGAGAATCCTAAAGATGCTACCAGAAAACTACTAGAGCTAATCAATGAATTTGGTAAAGTAGCAGGATACAAAATTAATGCACAGAAATCTCTGGCATTCCTATATACTAATGATGAAAAATCTGAAAGTGAAATCAAGAAAACACTCCCATTTACCATTGCAACAAAAAGAATAAAATATCTAGGAATAAACCTACCTAAGGAGACAAAAGACCTGTATGCAGAAAATTATAAGACACTGATGAAAGAAATTAAAGATGATACAAACAGATGGAGAGATATACCATGTTCTTGGATTGGAAGAATCAACATTGTGAAAATGACTCTACTACCCAAAGCAATCTATAGATTCAATGCAATCCCTATCAAACTACCACTGGCATTTTTCACAGAACTAGAACAAAAAATTTCACAATTTGTATGGAAACACAAAAGACCCCGAATAGCCAAAGCAATCTTGAGAACAAAAAATGGAGCTGGAGGAATCAGGCTGCCTGACTTCCTGACTTCAGACTATACTACAAAGCTACAGTAATCAAGACAGTATGGTACTGGAAAAAAAACAGAAAGATCAATGGAACAGGAAAGCCCAGAGATAAACCCACACATATATGGTCACCTTATCTTTGATAAAGGAGGCAGGAATGTACAGTTGAGAAAGGACAGTCTCTTCAGTAAGTGGTGCTGGCAAAACTGGACAGGTACATGTAAAAGTATGAGATTAGATCACTCCCTAACACCATACACAAAAATAAGCTCAAAATGGATTAAAGACCTAAATGTAAGGCCAGATACTATCAAACTCTTAGAGGAAAACATAGGCAGAACACTCTATGACATAAATCACAGCAAGATCCTTTTTGACCCACCTCTTAGAGAAATGGAAATAAAAACAAAAATAAACAAATGGGACCTAATGAAACTTCAAAGCTTTTGCACAGCAAAGGAAACCATAAACAAGATGAAAAGACAACCCTCAGAATGGGAGAAAATATTTGCAAATGAAGCAACTGACAAAGGATTAGTCTCCAAAATTTATAAGCAGCTCATGCAGCTCAATAACAAAAAAACAAAGAACCCAATCCAAAAATGGGCAGAAGACCTAAACAGACATTTCTCCAAAGAAGATATACAGACTGCCAACAAACACATGAAAGAATGCTCAACTTCATTAATCATTAGAGAAATGCAAATCAAAACTACAATGAGATATCATCTCACACCAGTCAGAATGGCCATTATCAAAAAATCTAGAAACAATAAATGCTCGAGAGGGTGTGGAGAAAAGGGAACACAGTGCAAGGGAGCACTTACACTGCTGGTGGGAATGCGAATTGGTACAGCCACTATGGAGAACAGTATGGAGGTTCCTTAAAAAACTACAAATAGAATGACCATAAGACCCAGCAACCCCACTACTGGGCATATACCCTGAGAAAACTATAATTCAAAAAGAGTCATCATGTACCAAAATGTTCATTGCAGCTCTATTTACAATAGCCCGGAGATGGAAACAACCTAAATGTCCATCATTGGATGAATGGATAAAGAAGATGTGGCACATATATACAATGGAATATTACTCAGCCATAAAAAGAAACGAAATTGAGCTATTTGTAATGAAGTGGATAGACCTAGAGTCTGTCATACAGAGTGAAGTAAGTCAGGAAGAGAAAGACAAATACCGTATGCTAACACATATATGTGGAATCTAAGAAAAAAAAATGTCATGAAGAACCTAGTGGTAAGACAGGAATAAAGACACAGACCTACTAGAGAATGGACTTGAGGATATGGGGACGGGGAAGGGTAAGCTGTGACAAAGCGAGAGAGAGGCATGGACACATACATATACACTACCAAACGTAAGGTAGATAGCTAGTGGGAAGCAGCCGCATAGCACAGGGAGATCAGCTCGGTGCTTTGTGACCGCCTGGAGGGGCGGGATAGGGAGGGTGGGAGGGAGGGAGACGCAAGAGGGAAGAGATAGGGGAACATATGTATATGTATAACTGATTCACTTTGTTATAAAGCAGAAACTAACACACCACTGTAAAGCAATTATATTCCAATAAAGAGGTAAAAAAAAAAAAGTCTCAGCTGTGAAGCCCATCTGTAAGGGCAAGTGTTGCTATAAGGCTACAGAAGTTGCCATTTCGCTTAGCTGTGGACTAGAATTTTATCAACTCAGTGGGCATCCTGCGTGTCTCAGGCAGAACAGAAGCATTTATGTAGGATTTGATTAACAAAATAAATTAGTTGACAATGTTAACACTAAATCTGGTAAGAAAAACCTGAAAAACCGTGGGTTCATTGAGGCAAATAAAAGGTAAGGAAATTATTGGAGAAAATTCAGTAATAGAACATCTTCACCTTTACTGATGAGAAAACTATGGCCCATAAAGATTACACGCCTGGACCAACTTAATTCTGCAAGTGGGTGGCTGAATGTAATGACCGAACTAGAGAAATCAAGGTTCTGGATGCTGGTCCAAGGCTACTTACAATTTTCTGTTTGCTGCCATGCTCAGAAACCCTCCTTCTTAGACAGATCTGTGATTTATTTTTTCATCAGTATATACTGGTTACTTCTCCTACTACCAAGCCTTTGTTCCCTCTTTTGTAAAATGGGTATATAAATGGTACCTACCCCAGACAGCTACTATGAGTATTAAATAAGATAATGCAGTTAAAGCACTTTTAACACTGCCTAGCACATAGTAAATACTCAACAAATGTCCATTCAATGAAAACTGGTATAGAAGAGTCCCCCAAGGCGTACCTCACTGCAAGATACAGAGGAGTTGGTAGCTCCAGCTCAATCTGATAACTGCCTTTATCCTTAGACAAACAATCCTGATTTTATTGGAGGGTAGCAGCTATGCCCAGCTAAAAGCCCACACTTGGTTGCCTCCCTTGCAACCACAGGGGGGCAATAAGATGAAGTTAGTGGACAGTGATTCCAGGAAATCTTTTAAAAATAGTGAAAACAGTGAAAAAGAAACGTTAAGCTCATAGCAAATTAGTAGCAGTTGTGGAGTTAGAACTCCTGCCTTGCCCCACTCCGGACAGCCCATAACAACACTATGAACAGCTACCATTTCTTGTTTCCTTTGTACCAGGTACACGTTAAACATCACAGTAATCCTGTGAAATATCCGTGTTTTACATGTGACCAGTAGTAGCATGACTCACTCAAGGTCACAGAGCTAGTAAGGGCTGGGGAATTTCAGTCCAATTCTAAAGCCAAAGTTTTACCTTCTCTAGTCTTGAGTCCAAAGTTTTAGCTAGATAAATAATAATATTTTCAACCTAAGTTGATGTATACAAATGCCCTGTGTTGAAAGTCGGGAGACTAGGATCATCTGTACAATGACTATCTGTGTATCCTTGGACTAATCAAAACTTCTCAGGGCTTCGGTTGCTTCTGCAAAACGAGGGAACTGGGCCAGAATGAACTCTGCAGTTGCTTCTAATCCTAAAACTATAATGTCCATGTGCCAGCAGAGACCAGGGAAGCCCAAGCAGGCGGTAAGGGAGGCCGCGCCCGCGGAGGGAGCCTTAAGCCGGGCAGCAAAACATCTCCCCGCGCCCCGCCGCCTGGAGAAGGGAGAGCTTGGTCCATCACCGGGGAGCCGGGCGAGACGGGGGGAGGGGGCGAGGAGGGCGGGGATAGGGAGCGGGGGAGCCGAGGAGCGTGCGCGCGCCCGCCGCCTGTGCCCGCGGTTACCTGACAACGCCGCCTCGTCCTCCTCGCCGCGCACCGTGTCCGCCGACAGCACGGCCAGCGGCGGCAGCCAGAGGAGCAGCCAGCACGTCCCCGGGGACGGCCGCATCCCGCCAGGCGGTCAGCTCCGCGCGGCCCAGCGGCAGGACGAGACCTGGGGGTCCCGCTCGGCCGAGAGTGGCGGAAATGGCGCGGGGCCCAGAAGTAGACCAGGGCCTGTGCGGCCTGAGCTCGGGAACCCGGAGGTCCCGCCCCCCCGCGGCCGCCGCCCCGCTCGCGCCCTGTCCCGCCCCTCCCGCCCCTCCCGCCTCCGGGGCCCTCCGGGCTCCGCCCCCTCTCACCCTGGAGGTTGTGGGGAGGAGCAGACCCTTCGTCTGAGAATTGTGCCTAAAACTGCCCTGCCCCGTGACTGTGGGGCTTTAGGGCTCAGTTGTCAGAGCTTCTCAGAGTCATACCCCAGGAAGGCGAAGGGCCTTCAGCAACCCTCTTATTTAGAAATAAAAATCAGTTTATTTTTCCTTTTTGTTTGTAACAATAACAGATTGGCAATTTGGTTGCTTAAATAGCATTGACTTTTCACATTTCAGTATAAACAGCACGTAAAACGTTCCCTCACCAATATATCCCTTAAAATTAACGTGTGTGTGTGTGTGTGTGTGTGCGTGTGTGTTTAAAAAGATGTAGAGAACAGGCTGGTGGTTGCCGAGGTGGGGGAACTGGGTGAAGGTGGTCAAAAGGTGCAAACTTCTGCGAGTTATACGATAAATAAGTTCTGGGGATGTAATGGTGACTAAAGTTAACAACACTGTAACGAATATTTGAAAATTGCTAAGAGTTGATCTTAAAAGTTCTCGTCATTAAAAAAATGTGTGTGAGGAAACGGATGTTAAATAAATTATATGTGCAATATATACATATATCAAATCATTGTGTTGTACCCCTAAAACAAATACAGTGTTATATGTCAATCATATCTCAATAAACCTGGAAAAATATCTTGAGTGGTTTTAATATCGATAATGAGTAGTCTTGTAGTCTTAAACACTATTATACTGTACTTTTTTTTTTTTTTTTTTTAAGGTCCAGACCCTCCTCAGGCCTTGGAAACCCATTAATGTGATTCAATATTTCCTACTAAACACTCGGTAGAACAAAAGGTCATTTCCTCTTTTCTAATTTTGGACTTCTGCTAAGGTACTTCAGAGAAGCCAGTTGAAACAGAAATCAACCTCTAAAACTAGCTTAGCCTCATTTTCCCCAAAGGTCTGAGTAGAACTCACTAGACTTTCCCTGGCTTCAAAGTTAGGTTTAACCAACTGCCTTCAACCCCCTGGTGCCATGTGCACAGCCATATATGGCTTTTTGAAAATTCAGAAATCTCCTTGTAAAGGACTCCTGGGGAGGATGATTTTTACAGATAAACTGTTATTACTTGAACTCCTACCTTGTCTGACCCTGCAGACTATCTCCAGAGAAACAGCAGAGACCCTGACCCCACTTGCCTCTTGCCCAACATTTTTCTTCCCTAACCATATTCATTTTGATTTAGTTTAATTTTGAATGGCACTACGAAACGTGGCTAAAAGAAACAGGTATATATTTTTTCTTTTTTTTAACAGGTATATTCTTGAACGACAAGTGTATTTTCCTACAGCTGTATCAGGTAGAGGGATAAAAGGACAGGAAGTAGTCTATTAAATTAATATTTAAAGTGCTATTCATGCAGCATACTCTTAATAAATATCTTTAGCTTCTTAGTAAAGAAGCTAACTCAAAACACCACATTCCTCTTTATAGGATAGCAATAAATTTTTTCCAGAGATAACAGACTCTTAGGAGGTGATAATTTTGTCATTGGGGGACCATGATGAAATCTGACCTAACCTCCCCAAACCTCTCTCTCATATGAAAACCTCTCATATGAAAATAGATAAGCTTTGTGGTGACAATGCAATGAGAAGAAGGGAAAAAAGACACCAAAGAACCATGGAGAAAGAAATACAAGAAGACAGAATAAGGAGAGTGGTCAGATTTAGGAAGGCTCATAGGTCCTTTCACACATCATGGAACACTGTTTCCTTCTCATGAGGAGCAGATGGGATTAACAATCCGTGATTAGTGGAGTCTATTGTTCTTAAATTACACCAGCATTTGTGTGCCTCTTTCTAGGAGATGAACTATACTGATTAAACAAACGAAACCAAAACGGAATCCCATATAAACAGGACACCTGAAGAATCTTCTGTTCAAAGCCTCCTGGGATTATTATGCAGGTTTGCTTTCTATCTTTCTGTTAGAAAATAGAGAATATGTTTGCCCATCAGTGGGTCAGTGAGGTGAGAAAGTTGTAGTTGGGGGGTCACCATTAAATTTGCCCAGGTGATGTAAGACGATTAATTGTAACTGGATTTTAACACCAGCCCATACATTTCTACACCAAAAGAGATGCTTGAAAAAGGACAAAATTCATTATCTCTTTGAAGAAGCTGCCCAACTGTACTGCCTACAGATTTCATCTATGGATTTTTTTTTTAAATAACAACATTGGCAATACTTTGAGTATTGTCACTGATGCTTTTGCTTCGGAAACAATTTTTTAAATTTGTTTATTTATTTATTTTTGGCTGCAGGGTCTCCGTTGCTGCGCACAGGCTTTCTCTAGCTGCGGCAAGTGGGTGCTGCTCTTTGTTGCGGTGCGCGGGCTTCTCATTACTGTGGCTTCTCTCGTTGCAGAGCACGGGCTCTAGGTGCACGGGCTTCAATAGTTGTGGCACGCGGACTCAGCAGTTGTGGCTCACAGGCTCTAGAGCATAGGCATAGTAGTTGTGGCGCACGGGCTTCGTTGCTCTATGGCATGTGGAATCCTCCCAGTCCAGGGATCGAACCCGTGGCCCCTGCACTGGCAGGCGGATTCTTAACCACTGTGCCACCAGGGAAGTCCCTCGGCTATGGATTTCTGGTAAACACCCCACGTCCGTCTCTAAGACAAAACGAAGCACTGCCACTTGGGGGATCTGGATCTCATAGATAGGGATGAAGTTGGAACTCTTGCCAGAATGCTAGTTGTGTGGGTAATATGTAAGTGTTTAGCATTGTAAATGCAGATTCTCAGGACATACCCTCCAGAGACTGATTCAGTCCATCTGGTGTAGAGCCCCAAATGTCTCGTCTTAACATGTAACCCAAGTGAGTCAAGAGTATTAGGACTAAATTTTGAGTTTTACAAGTTTCACGCTTGACAGTAAGTAGAATTTTGGGCAAGTTTATAATCATAGCTAAAATATTGTGTGTGCATTTTATGTAATTCATATTGTTAGATATGACATATACTTATTTTTTAAAAATGTATAATAAAGAGCTTCCTTAATATTAATTTAGTGACCCAAGTTCTTTAATTCCATATGACTATTTCCACATGGTGTGAAAAAGATTACAATTCAAATTTCAGCCTCTGCATTTTTATTTCTAGAGTTCTTGCTCTTCATAACTAATTAATTTTCTGTAACTGTCATAGGGTTATAATCAGTCATTATGAATCAGAAGTAAAATTTAGCTCATGTCAGAAATTATTTAGGAGCTTTCACTTGGTTTCTAGGTAGGTAGAACATTTAATTAAATGTATTAGAAGAAATAGGCAAAGTTCTACTACCTTGGGTTCTTTCATAAAGAAAGATTTAGAAAGACTGTAATGATATCCACCAATGCCGCAAAGGTTGTAGAAGTTATATGCCATCATTTCTTCCTTTTAAAAATTCCCATTTTTAGAATTTTATATATCAAGAGAAAAAAATAGGCTGTTCAAGACTTCTCCGTAAAAGAATAAAAATAGATGTTGACTTGTTGGATCATGATTTTCTTAGCATATTTCATTTAAGAAATACTTTGAAATTGACTTGCTATATACTAGTTCAGTAATTTTAATAATTCATGTCAGAAGTAAAAGGTAGCTTTTCAGTATGAATATATGATGTTGGGAGGGATTAGAATATAATTTATTAAGAAATACATCAAATGTTCTCTAAACTAAATTGCTCAAGTCCTTGATAAAAGATAATTGGTCAAATTCAATTCAGATCTTTCCATTCAAATTGAGAGCTGTGGAATCCTTTAAAGTAGTGGTTCTCAAATTTTGGTGTGGATAAGAGTCCCATCTTCAAAGATTCATATTCAGTAGGTACAGTGTATGGCCTGGGAATCCACATTTACGATTCTGTGGCAAATAGTCTTTTGACCTTGCTATAAAACTGGTGCGGGGGGCTTCCCTGGTGGTGCAGTGGTTGGGAGTCCGCCTGCCAATGCAGGGGACACGGGTTCGTGCCCCGGTCCGGGAGGATCCCGCATGCCGCGGAGCGGCTGGGCCCGTGAGCCATGGCCGCTGAGCCTGCGCGTCCGGAGCCTGTGCTCCGCGGTGGGAGAGGCCACAGCAGTGAGAGTCCCGTGTACTGCAAAAAAAAAAAAAAAAACTGGTGGGGAAAAAATATTCAAAAGTGATTGATGATTAGTTGATGATGGCTGGAAAATAGTACTGTGTCTATGGGAAAAGATGGATGTTCTTGGTTAATCTGAGGAAAAGAAGGTTGAAGAGTTGCAGCTTTCTAAAAGTTAATTTAAGGAACTAGGATACAGAAAAGTAGTCACCAGTTATTTGTTATGTTTTCTTAAGAGTAAAAAAGAAATAGGTTTAAATTGCAATGAGTAAGCTCAGGATTGCATGTAAAATGCATACATTTTCCCAGCACTGGGATTCTAGTTTATTTCTTACCTGGACACCATCCAATCCCACCACTCCACTTGATTCCTAAAGAAGCTCTGCCAAAGTCTTCTTTTCTGCCAACTCACCCTTAGGGAGCATTTTTCTTAATCAGCCATTCTCTACAATCTTGGTCCTCCCACCTTGCCCCCCGCCCCACTGGAGTAATCTCTCCAAAAAATAATTTATAGTGAGATAATTATATTTGAAAGTCTTTTCTTCTTTCAGGGGAAGCTATAAACTGCAGATATCCTTTTAGTTAAGTTCTTTAACTGCCTTTATTAGTCATTTATTGACAATGTAAAAGATCTGTGTGTAATTTAAGGAGCCCTTCAATTCAGTCAAAAAAGAGATTTTCTCTTCTTGCTTTCAGTTTCCCACCAGCTACTTCAGAATGTCCCCAGTGGTCACAGTCTACTCAGAAAAATTCTTCAACCTATATTCTTTCATGTGTTTTTAGAAAGAAATCTTTTTTTAAAAGGGTATGTGGAGGCTGGGAGATGGAGATAAATATGTCTCAGGTTTTGTTCTTCTGCTGTTTCTCTCCCCCTTTGCTTCTGTAAGTCAGATCTCAATAGCCTCTACTTCCAATATTGCTGTCTCTTTGTATTCTATATCTGGCTTGACCCAAGTGTATTATGGAGTTGTTACACAGATTTGTGACTCCCTTATTTTTCCAGGATGTTATTGTGACCATGGGTGTGGAAAGACAGTGAAAGCTACTAACTGTTAGGAAGAAATTTATAATGTTTTATTTATAATAAAATAATACTTTATTTTTTGAAGAAAATTGACACAAGAAAGTCTATCTGTTCTGAGCAGTTCCCATAACCAAATCATAATTTCTAGATTAGTCATGTTTCAATAGAGATTGTGGCAAGTATAAATAATTCAACTAATGTACTTGTTTTGCTAATACTATTAACCAAATTTTGCCGATAGTCTATCTGACAGAAATTAGATATATTTTTGCTTGCATTAAGCAAAGTCTGTAAAGCTGGATGAAAAAAATAATAATGATTTAGGACATTTCAGTAACATTCTGCCCAACTCAATTACATTTGTTTACTTTGATTTATACCCTGTCCTTATTGACTGGGTTAAGAAGTCTACCTATATTATCAGAGTATGTATTAGGATGCTTCCAACTATAAGTAACAGAATTTCCAAGTAAAAGTGTCTTAAAACAATGAAGACATTTATTATGTCACATGGAAGTCCCAGCAGGTTGATTCAGCAGCTGAACCATCCTATCAAGGTCTCAGGCTGTTTTCAGTTCTCTACTCCACCACTCTCAGCTTGTTGGGACTTGTTTTCAAGCTTTTCTCCTCATAATTGAAAAAAGCTGCCATTGCCACTGATCTTGGGTCCTGCCTCACACAACTGTAACCAAAAGCAGGAGCACCATTTCCCCTTCCATCGTTTGAAGAGAGAAATAAAGCCTTTCTTAGAAGCTCTCACCTTCACCCTCTCAGCTAACTCTCTTGCTAGTCCCATTAGCAAGTGACTGGCCCATGCCCTTGTTAAACTGTGTGGAGTGAATGTTGGGCATTTCCAGCCTTGATGGTGGGAAGTGGTATCACAGGAGACAAAAACTGGAAGAACAGATAGGGAAAAATTTATTATGGTGGTATTTTTGACAGCTTCCGAAAGCCCTCATAAGTGTCTGAAAATGGTAGTCTGAAACTTTATGCTGACTTAAAAATGAGTTTTATGCATTACTCTCAACTTCCATAAATGTTTTCTTTTTGAAATTTACACATTGACTCAAAATGGGAGTTACTTCTACACAAATCATATGTTTTTCCTTCTATCGGTCTTGTTTAGTGGATTTACATATCATCCTCATTCTAAAGCATTCAATTTCCAAAATAGCAAATATTTTCTATTAGAATAATGAAAGAAGAAAAATTAGACAAAGGAGTGTGGGTTATAATGGGGAAAATGAGGAGAAGATAATAGGAATGGTAGAAAACAAAAAAGGCAGAAAAAAAAAGGAGGGATAGAGTAGAATGAGCAATGACTAATCTGGATGATCTAATGTGACAGAGTTCAGTTAACTAGGTCACTTGCCCCTTGAAATGATGGGCAGGATAAGCCATTAAGACATTGGAGCAAATAGAAGAAAAGGAGGAGGAAGCCGCCTCTTCAGGCGTGCATTTTGCAGGTTAGAATTTGTTGGTCCTAACCACACTTCGGGTGTGTCCCTGGAAACTCATGTTCGTGTTCATTTCATGTTCATGTGGCTTGGCAGTAGTGTTCTGATGGCACTCCTGTTTTTTTTCATTTAAAGATAATTTGCCTAACAATGATGTTTAAAATAATCCATCTAAATATTTAAGGCTCTTAACTTGTCTCAGCAATAATTAAAACAAGGAAATATTTAGGCTCTGAGTTTCAAAGGGCCAGACTTTCCAAATGATTGGGGCTTTATAAAGATTTATTCCTCTATGTACAATCTAAACCCACTTCAGAGAAAACAGCTCACCTAAACCTACCAATATTGCTTGGATTTGTTTTAGGATTAAGAGGTTACTGTCCCTGCCTTTCATTTCACCATCTCACCTGGCTCTTTATTGACTTTTCCTCACTTTTCCTCATTCCACTCTTTGCCAGATATAATAATCACTGGAAATATAATAAGTTCTCTTTGATACTTTATCAACCTTGAATAACATATATGAGAGGATTTTTTTTTTTTTTTTTTTTTTTTTTTTTTTTTTTTTTTTTTTTTTTTCTTTGCGTTATGCGGGCCTCCCACTGTTGTGGCCTCTCCCATTTGCGGAGCACAGGCTCCGGACGCACAGGCCCAGCGGCCATGGCTCACGGGCCCAGCCGCTCCGCGGCATGCGGGATCCTCCCGAAGCGGGGCACGAACCCGCGTCTCCTGCATCGGCAGGCGGACTCTCAAGCACTGCGCCACCAGGGAAGCCCCTATGAGAGGATTTTGATGAAATTCTCCCTTTCGTGGAACAGGTATCCTTTACGTTAAATAGGTTTTTATTACTTTTAATCTTTATATCTATTGTAAAATAAAAGATTTAAAAGGCAATGCAAAATAAACGTATACCCCAATGAGTCGTTATAAGGCAAACACTCTTGTAGCCAAGACCCAAGTCAAGAAATAGAATTTTCCAGCTATTCCAGAAGTCCTCCATGTGCTTCATTCCAATTTCATATCACCTCCCGCCCCTCAAAGTACCCACCATCCTGATTTTCATAGTAATCATTTCCACTTGTTTCCTTATAGTTCATGACACCCAAATGCACATCCATAGACGGTTTTGCCCATTAAAAATTATTTTGGATATGTCTTTTAAATCTCTCTTATTGTACAGTTTCACTCTTCCCTTGTTTCTTTTCTTTATGATTTATCTATTGAAGAACCCAAGCTTCTTGACTTGTCAAGCTTCCCATAGTCTGAAGTTTGCTGTTTTCATACTCATTGTGCAGTGTGGCATGTTCCTCTGTCCTTGGTATTTCCTGAAAACTGGCACCTGGATTCTGAGGCTTCATTGGACTTAGTTTCATTCCTTTGGGTAAGACTATAGGTTGTGTTGTGTTCTTTCATCAGGAGTCATACAATGTCTGGTTGATTCTCTTTTTGTGGTATTACTAACTACTGATGTTTAGATCCATTAATTCACTGGAGGTTGCAAAAGGGTGATATTCATATTCCATTATTTCTTTTTCACTTATTATATTAGCTGAAATGCTTTGACAAGGAGACATATCTCTCATCTACTATTTGGTTACCCAGTGATACATTTCATGTGGAAACGGTAGGATAGGTGCTTGGTTCTTTTCCTCTATTTACCAGTTTTTAAGAGAATAAATTGGTTCCTTATCCTTCTCTGAAGGTCACCAATTCTTTGTTTTTAAAAACACTGTCGGGGGCTTCCCTGGTGGCGCAGTGGTTGAGAGTCTGCCTGCCGATGCAGGGAACGCAGGTTCGTGCCCCGGTCAGGGAGGATCCCACATGCCGCGGAGCGGCTGGGCCCGTGAGCCATGGCCGCTGAGCCTGCGCATCCGGAGCCTGTGCTCCGCAACGGGAGAGGCCACAACAGTGAGAGGCCCGCGTACCGCAAAAAGAAAAAAAAACACAAAAAAAACATTGTCATGAACTCATGATTTCAACATATTTGATAAAATTTTAATCAACAGCAATTATAACTTTTTTTTTTTTGAAGCTCAAATTGTCCTATCTTTGGGCAGCAGGATTCTCTTCACGTTGGTCTGAGCGCTTTTGACACACCCTAGTAATTTTTGATAACTTCCCTGATTTTGAGTGCTAATCTGAGTGCTAATGCTTATTGCTCCTGGGTTGGTTACTTATTGCTACTTGACCTTTTCAGCGGCAGAGCTAGGAAATCTATCTATTGATAAATATACATATAGATATAATTTTACAGATAAAATACCTAATGATTATGCTGATATTTCCAATTAAAAGTCAGTACTATGGGATTTTAACCTAGACTTTTTTATACTTTTACTGCATCTATATCTCTCTTCCTCCTTAACAAGATTTCTGGTTCCCAAGTGTACAGTAGATGATGAAATTGTATCTCATAATTACTCATTTACATTATTCTACATTGTACACATGACAGGCTTAGAATAACAATACACATATTACCACCACCAATATAATTACAAAGAACAGCTGAATTTTTTTATATGCTCTCCTCACCCTCATCCCATTTTTTATAGTTATACTGTATCTACATTATGTGAGAATATAGCTTTTATATGTTATACTTTCATTTAACTCTCATTTATTATTAGTTCTTCAGATAACTATGTTTTACCGTCTACTACCTGATGTCTCTTTACTGATGATGTCTCTTTACTGATGATGTCTCTTTACTGATGATGTCTCTTTACTGATGTCTCTCTGATCATTTTGATTGTCTAATACTCGTCCTTCTCTAGATTCTTGAGAACAATATTCTCTGAGTCCTTGCATATTGATAACTGTTGTTTTGTGCCTTTTATAGTTGAAAGTCAGTTTTGCAGAATATAAAATCCTTGGTTTACATTTTATTCCTTGTATCTGTTAAATATTTTATTCCGTTTTCTTCTGGCATAAAGTATAGCTGTCAAAAAAACCCTGATGATAATCTACTTTTTTACCTTTTAAGTCACTTTTGGTTTTGATTGGATACTCAATGGAATTTTTTTTCTTTAAAGTTCATCTATTTTGTTAGAAATTTGTCTTCGTGTTGATAATTCTGGGTCAAGAGTCTCAGCTACACAGTATATTTTTTCAGTATGCAGCTTCATATTGTTTTTTATAAAGAAAATTTCTCTTTGATTATATTTTTTAGTATATGTTTTGTCCCCTTGCTTTACACTTCTTCAAAGACTTCAGTTATATGAGGTTGAATCTTCTTTGTCCATCTTTAATATTTGTGGGGTTTTTTCTTTTTTCTTTTTGGCTGCGCTGGGTCTTCGTTGCTGCATGCAGGCTTTCTCTAGTTGCGGTGAGTGGGGGCTACTCTTTGTTGTGGTTCGCGGGCTTCTCATTGCAGTGGCTTCTCTTGTTGCGGAGCACGGGCTCTAGGCACGCGGGCTTCAGTAGTTGTGGCACGCAGGCTCTAGAGTCCCAATATTTGTCATTTTTCTGTCAAATGTTTCTTATCTTTTTCTTTACTTTTCATTTAAAAATTTTCCTCCTTTGGGACTTCCCTGGTGGTCCCCTTCCACTGAAGGGGGCAGGGGTTCAATCCCTGGTCAGGGAACTAGATCCCACGTGCATGCTGCAACTAAGAGTTCGCATGCCGCAACTAAGAAGTCCACATGCCGCAACTAAGAAGCCCATATGCCACAACTATGAGCCTGCCTGGGGCAACTAAAAAAGATCCTGCATGCCGCAACTAAGACCTGGCGCAGACAAAATAAATAAATATAAATAAATAAATATTAAAAAAAAAAAAGTTTGTTGGGAAAAAAATAAAAAATGTCCTCCTTTTAATATTTTATTTCTTTTAAGGCTTAATCTGTTTTATTATGTTTGCTCTGTGTTCCTTCATTTTAGTGTCACTTCTGAAATAATTTTTAAAAAAATTTCTAATTGTCTCCTGGATTTTACCACCTTAGTGGCAGAGTATTTTAATAATGTTTTCATTTCATGTCTTTATCGTTTTCTTAATGTATTTTACCTTCTTTTGAGATAGAAGATAATAGTTTTGATTTGTTCTGTGAGCATGT
>NW_006791919.1:1985238-1991458 GCF_000442215.2 Lipotes vexillifer | reverse complement strand
TAGGGAATTTATTGTGCTTATTGTTTTTCTTAAAAATAACTTTGCAAGGCATTTGGCCTCAATACTTTTCTGTTTCTCATTTTTATGTTAAAATGGCTTTCCAGAACTTTTAGTAGGAGACACAGCTTTGAATAGCTTTTCTAACTTCATAAACTCCCTCTTCTGTTCTTTTCAGGTAGTGTTAAGAAGGGTCAGCTTGCTTTATGAGATTTCCTGGTTTTGTTCCCTTCCTCCCCTGCTTTTATCTGGGCCTCCTCTATCTGTTGTTCTATCTGTCTCTGTCCAGCTTAATTTTGATTCCACTCTCAGCATTTCTCTTCAGTGTGACACTCTGTCCTGAAAGGAAGCTCTGGCAAGTCAGTCTCTAGGGCTGCTTAAGCACCTTCAGTCTTTGTAGCAGACCCCTTGCGCTCACCACCTACCCGATTGGGCAAAACCTGACCACATGCTTTCCAGCAAATAGTCCTTGCTATTTAGGGCTTCTCTTCTCAAGTCTGTCAACGTCTGTCAAGTTTCACTGCTTCTCTCTCCTTTTCCTGCTCACATGCTGATAGGATCCAGGTCTTATGGCTGTGGGTGGTTTGTTCTCATTCACATGAATTTTGAAGTTCGTGTGGATGCCTTGCAGCCTAGCATCTGTGTAAATGTTGTCCATGGGATTTTGATTTTGCTAGGTTGTTGTTCTATATGCTTTCTTTTTTAATGTTTTATTTATTTACTTTTGGCTGCGTTGGGTCTTTGTTGCTGTGTGTGGGCTTTCTCTAGTTGTGGCGAGCGGGGGCTACCCTTTGTTGTGGTGCAGGGGCTTCTCATTGCGGTGGCTTCTCTTGTTGCAGAGCACAGCTCTAGGCACGTGGGCTTCAGTAGTTGCGGCACGTGAGCTCAGCAGTTGTGGCATGTGGGCCCTAGAGCGCACAGGCTTCAGTAGTTGTGGCTCGTGGGCTTCAGTAGTTGTGGCTTGCAGGCTCTAGCGCACAGGCTCAGCAGTTGTGGCGCAAGGGCTTAGTTGCTCCACGGCATGTGGGACCTTCCCCGACCAGGGCTTGAACCCATGTGCCCTGCATTGGCAGGTGGATTCTTAACCACTGTGCCACCAGAGAAGCCCCATATGTTTTTTATGTTAAGATTTGGATTCAAAATTACACTGCCACTGTAGTCATCTTCCCTGAACCCACTAAATAGACTTAAACTACACTCTTCTTTAAGCAGAACCCACATTTTCACAAGCGTTAGAAATAGTACATTACTAATAACTTCCTAAGCTTTGATAATTTTATTATAACTTCAGAAGGGTTTGGGAAATGTGTTCTCCATGTTATAAAATCCTCTGAAAAATCCTCTGAAAACTTTGTTCTCCATGTTATAAAATCCTCTGAAAACAGTGTAATTTTTGTTTTACTTTTGGTACAATTAAAGAGAGAAAATTTCAGTGTCCCTGAACCAGTTAAAAAAAAAATTAGGTGCTCCATGTATTATTGGAAACCAACTTTATATAAACCTTTGACATAAGGCAAATATAAGCTGACGATTATAAAAATGATCACTCTCATTGTTACATAAGAGGAGGTGTGTTTATCCAGGATTTTCACATGTCTCATTTCATCCTCAAAATAACCCTCTTAGGGAGGTATTGTTATTATGAGTCCCACCCTTCATAAGAAGTTGAGCTTAGAGGACATAAATGACTTGTTCTAAGCCATTGGCAGAAAGGACTCTTCCCACCTCTATGTGAAAAGGTTTTACTCTTCCGCCCAGGGCTCAGCTTTGAAGAGATCCTTGTGCAGCACGTGGGTGGAAGTGGAACTTGCCTGGCCAGCTCTACAGTCAAATATTTCTTGAGGACCCACGGGGTGACAGGTGCTGCAGGGAGATCTCTCTCACAGTCTGGTTAAGAGCTTTGTCTAGCACCTTAGAGCCTGGAGGAGACAGCGTAGCACTTGAACCCGGGTTTTTGGACTCTAGCCCCTGCGGTTTGCTTTTCCCGCTGGCTAAGGTCAGCGTCAGCAGTGCGCTTTGTGTGACCTGCAGTACTCGGAGTGGCTCCATGTGGCATCGTTATACCTGCTTGTTGCTGGACATGAGTAGCTTTGCTTCATGGTAGATGTGAAAGGATAGTGTCAGCATCTCTGGTGCTTGCGGCACTGCTTCTCCAGTGTTTACTCCCGAGTACCCTGAGCAGCGGAGGGGAGAATCCTGTCCCAACCTCCAGGCAGCCTCTCATTGCGTTCTAATATTTAACCTTAAAATTCATGCAACGTTTAAATTCTACTTCGCAATATATCTGTGCTATTGAATACGAAGAGCGTGTTTTCCATACATGCCAGCAAGTAAAATTTTCGTTATAGGAAAATGTAGACTGTTCCTCTGGTGGCTCTTGGTGCCTCCTGGCACGTTACCATGTACTCCTGAAGTGTTCCTCAGTCTGAAAGCATAAGAAGAAATACAGAGAAGTGGACTGGGGCTCCATCTTGGGAGTTTGAAGGTTTTGCTAAATCTTTGGACTTTGTTCTGTAGACATTGAGGAACCAATGAAGCATTTCAAAAAAGAAAGCGACCTGATCAGTTTCCTGTTTTAGAGGAATGGCTTTAAATTTCTTTGATCATCGTCTATAGTAAGAAATACAGGGCTTCCCTGGTGGTGCAGTGGTTAAGAATCCGCCTGCCAATGCAGGGGGCACGGGTTTGAGCCCTGCTCCGGGAAGATCCCACATGCCGTGGAGCAACTAAGCCTGTGCACCACAACTGCTGAGCCTGTGCTCTAGAGCCCAAGAGCTACAACTACTGAGCCCACGAGCCACAACTACTGAAGCCCGTGCTCTGCAACAAGAGAAGCCATCACAATGAGAAGTCCGTGCACTGCAACGAAGGGCAGCCCTGCTTGCCCCAACTAGAGAAAGCCCACACACAGCAAGGAAGACCCAACGCAGCCAAAACCAAACCAAAACAAAACATTTTACATGCCAATATATGCAGATTATATATATTATACATATGCATATGCATATATGTGATTACATATGTATATATGTAAAATAAAAATTTGTTGAAACTTGACTGATATTTATATTATTTCCACCCTAACCAATTTCATCCAGGAAAAGTTAATGCAATCCACTAAGTTGGTTGCACAACCCCTGATGGAGTGCACCTCAGGTACCCAGAGAATTTATATACTTCATTAACATTTTGAATGGAACAAAGTTGTACTCAATAAGAAACACTTCAATGCTTCTTCCAGGAGGTTTAGGAGATGTTATTGGGAAGGAAGAGGAGGGGAGGTTCCCAGGCCCTATTACCATGATTTTCCTGGCAGCCTGCACACCCTTTCCCTGGGGCCAGATTCTCTCTGCTCTCCTCTGTACCATTCATTCTCTTGCAGCCTGCCCCCTTCTCTCCTAGGATAATTGACTTCAAACAGAACCTTCTCTAGTCATCCTACTTGAGAAGACCCAAGAAGTGGGAGAGGGTAATCTCTGTATTGAACTTTAACTATCTCTCTCAGATAGAGAACACTGAGGGTAAAATGTAGCACATAATGAAGACTATATTAGTTTCCTAAGGCTGCATAACAAAGTACCACATACTGGGTGGCTTAAATAACAGAAATTGATTTTCTCACAGTTCTGGAGGCTACAAAGTTAAGATCAAGATGTTAACAGGGTTGGTTTCTTTTGAGGCCTCTCTCCTTGGCTTGCAGATGGCTAACTTCTCCCTGTGTCTTCACATGATCTTCCTTCTGTGTGTCTGTGTCTTAATCTCTTCTTATAAGGAGACCAATTGGATTGAATTAGGGCCTACCCGTAAGACCTCATTTTCACTTAATTACCTCTTTAAAGGCCGTATCTCCAAATACACTCACATTTTGAGGTACTAGGGTTTAGGACTTCAACGTACGAATTTTTTTGGCGGGGGGACAAAATTCAGCCCTGTAAAAATTAATAAACAGAAATCTCAATTAAATACAGTCAGGAGACCAGAAGAGGGAGCTCTCATGCCCTACCATGAGCCCAACAGGAAGAAGAAAGACTCCTTCTTTCCGGGTAAGCACCCAGCCTATGAGAGACAGTCATGACTCAGCCAATGAAAAGCCATGGGCTCTTTGTTTACTATATCTCCCCCCAACTTCTTTTTCCACTCTGTAAAAGAGTTCTCTCCAGTTTTGTGGGCACTTGCACCTGGGCTCACCATGGTTGCACCCTGTGAATTGCAATTCTTTGTTGATTCCAAATAAACCCATTTTTGCTGGAGAAATAACTAGCAGTCTATTTGTTTTAGGTCAACAGTCCATAGCACCATTTATGTTTATTTAAAAAAAATCAAATACAGCCATTTTTATGTTATACAAAATAAATGCCAAAATACCAGCATTACAAATAACATCACAGCTTTATTTTCATGATATTTTCAGTTACTTAATTCTATTATGGATAGACAGAGTTTCCATTTTAGTGGCCCCCTAGGAGAGTCTTGGAGGCTACCAACTTAAATTTTTTTTTTTAAAAAAGGAGGTCTTAGTTTTTATTTTACTGTGTACTTAACTGCTGGCCAACTGTTTCACCCTGCCCTTGACTGGATGTTCTCAACACATACAAAAATTTGCACAAAAAGCTGGTAAATGGTAATTAAAGCACTTCAGTAAAAGAGAAGAGAAAGAGAAGAAATCTTTGGTTTGGGATTCACTGGGCTGACTGAAAAGAGAAAACCCAAACAGCCCTCTCTCTCTTCGGGAAGTTCTGCAAGAAGCAAGCCCAGTGGATCTGAATTAGCTCAAAGGAAAAACACAGGCTAAGACCAGTAGAAACGGGACAAGAACTCCTTAGCTAAGCTCTGGTCTGATAAGGCCACTTCCCAGCCAGGAAGCTCATATGGTTACAGACGGACTGGGCATCTCCAGTCCCCAACTCAGTTACGCATAGACTTGCCCTGTAGCATCAGAGCGGGGCTCTTCCTAGTCTGCATCCTGCTGTGCCAGTCCACATGCCTCACCTCCTGCCTCTTACCTCTCCGTGGAGTGAACGCTCCCCAGCTTCTGCTTCGGAGTTTCTCATTTTATATCTATTTCAGGAGGCTGCTGCGGGGGTGTGGGGTGGGGGCAGTGCCCTTGTTTCCAGTTGGTTGATTGATTTATCAGACTTTATAGACTCCCCATACTACTCCTTGGCCGAGTCCTTTTCAGCTCTCTGAGTCTGTAATTCATTCTATACATGTGGTTGTTCATCAAGATGATCTCTTTGATTCCTCTTCACCCTAATGTTATACGAGTCTATTCTTAAGTTTCAGACTTTAATGCAGATTTTTTAAAAAATCCCACGTATAGCTACAAAAGAAACTTAATATAGATGCCTGTGCCTAACAGATAGAGGGAGAAAAGGTACCCCTTTCTTCCTGGGATTTTAAGCTTATTTTAGGTAGAAAATTTAAGCTTCCCTCAACTATGGGTCTTTCGCTTGCTCCTTTGCTCTGTCTTGAGCCACTCTTGTTTATGGAGGCAACTCTGAGATCACTGCTGAAACATTCTCCTCAGTGATGTTGGCAGGTTCACCACCAATTATCAGGCTAAATAACACACATATAATTCTGAATGACATAGTTAAAAATTAAAAATGACTATCTGTAAGATGGCATTATCAGCAATGCTTTGCTTTTTAAAATTAGATTTGCTAATGAATTGTTTTCTAATGCTCTTTTGTACTGTCCTATGGATATTTTCTTAAGATATTCACATTTGCAAAATGCCTTTGTACTGTTTCCTCCTCTCGCCCACTCACTGCCCACACATACCTGGCCTCCTACTCCCTGCTAACTCATGGGCCCAGCCTCTGCCCACACACACACTCAGCGACCTGGCACCTACTATCGACCCTCTCCTTTGTTCTCCCACAAACCCACCCACTCATCTGCTCTCCTTTACACAGGTGGACATATTCATACTCCTACTGCTCGGCAGCCAAAACACAATAATGGCTTAAGGGTGGGGAGAGAATAATTTTTCCAACGACCATCATGTGTTTTTTAATTAACAAGCTCTATCCACACATAAATAGTCAATAAACAGTTCTTTTATTCTTAAATTTGCTGTGAATTATGCCAGGGCAACTCCAGAGCCAACACAAGGGTGAGCCCACTCATCAAAGCCCTGCCAAGGCCTCCTCTTAGGGAGGCTGGCCCCCGAGGAGGCGGGGAGGCCAGTCTTTGCTCCTTGTGTGTATTTTTTTTTTTT
>NW_006791919.1:1983266-1985121 GCF_000442215.2 Lipotes vexillifer | reverse complement strand
TTTTTTGCGGTACGCGGGCCTCTCACTGTTGTGGCCTCTCCCGCTGCGGAGCACAGGCTCCGGACACACAGGCTCAGCAGCCATGGCCCACGGGCCCAGCCGCTCCGCGGCATGTGGGATCCTCCCTGACCGGGGAACGAACCTGCGTTCCCTGCATCGGCAGGCGGACTCTCAACCACTGCGCCACCAGGGAAGCCCCTTGTGTGTATTTTTAAGGCTACCAGAAAGGCCTTCCCCAAATCACTCTTAACCTGATGTTGCTTTGCCTAAAATTCCAGCATTAGAGTCATTCCAGAACCTTCTCAGTATTTAAAGTATGAAGAATTAGAAAGATATTGCTGGAGTTTCTTCCCATTTGTGGTAACTATTTTCATCTTTTCAAGGAGCTCAGATAATACGCCACATGTGGTGAAGAGAATCTATTCTGCAATATTACAAGTCCACTCGTTAATAGGAAATAAGAGCATAATGGTGGGTTTTAAGAAGTGCACAATTGGGGCTTCCCTGATGGCGCAGTGGTTGAGAGTACGCCTGCCGATGCAGGGGACGTGGGTTCATTCCCCAGTCAGGGAAGATCCCACATGCCACGGAGCGGCTGGGCCCGTGAGCCATGGCCGCTGAGCCTGCGCATCTGGAGCCTGTGCTCCGCAACGGGAGAGGCCACAACAGTGAGAGGCCCACGTACTGCAAAAAAAAAAAAAAAAGAAGTGCACAATTGAATTTGTGTTGGTATATTTTTATTTGGTTTTGTCATTTGGCTTTCTCTATATTAAATTGATGTGCACTCCTTGAAGGAAGGCTGGGACCATTTCTCCTCATTTATCTCTCTGAGGTGTAGTAACATGTCTAACAAGGCTGGTAATTTCTCTTGTCAGCACGAAACCTTAGGGCCAATTTTATTCTACTTTTTATCCACCAGTATTTTACTCTTTATTTTTAATATAACTACTTTCTCCTTTAAATTTCCACAATGCTGGCTCTACTCTCTTACGCATTTATCACTTTCTCTCTTGTATCATATTTAATCTTAGAGCTCATCATGACTCATAAGGACTTTTAAGTATATGATTTAACTTTATGTCCTCACACCAAGCAAAGACCCTTACGTAAAAAAAACTCCTCGGGACTTCCTTGGTGGTCCAATGGGTAAGATTCTGAGCTCCCAATGCAGGGGGCAGGGATTCGGTCAGGGAACTAGATCCCACACGCGTGCTGCAACTAAGAAGTCTGCATGCTGCAACTAAAAGATCCCGCATGCTGCAACGAAGATCCTGCGTGCAGCAACTAAGACCCGGCACGCCCAAAATAAATAATAAATAAATATTTTTTTAAAAAGACCTCACATAGAAAGATGCAAGCAAAGTATAAAAAGTAAGAAACAAATACCTCCTAGCCTATTCCACAGTTACAGTGGTGATATGACTGCCACCAAGTTTCTAGCTGTGAACTTCTAGCTAAAGATGGTGCAACGAACAGAGGCATATATCTCCTCTTAGTAGAGCTGAGAAGAGGAGTTATGAATAGATGCAAGATTTCAATAAATATTTGGTGGAAAGAGAATGGGGGAATGTTAAGTGGCCCAATGGGAGACGAAGTCACAATCTAAAGTGTGTGCAGTGGGGCATATGCTGAAGATAAGAAAGATACTTAACCTTGAAGAACCTGAAAGAGGCTCAGGACTTGGAGTCACCACATTTGGCAGAAAGTGAGGGTAAGGTGTGCGGTGTAAAGCAAAAGTTGAAAGCTTATATATGGAACAGTCACCTACTCTTATACCCCCAGGCACAGAAAATCAGCAGCCAGCCTACTCCTTTTTGGAGGGTGAGGAGGAAGATTTATTCCTGGAGATACTCAG
>NW_006791919.1:1958549-1983194 GCF_000442215.2 Lipotes vexillifer | reverse complement strand
CAGCAGGAAAGGCCTGGGCATCAGAGAAATCAGGTCTACAGAAGACATGGAGGGACTTCCCTGGTGGCGCAATGGTTAAGAATCTGCCGACCAATGCAGGGGACACGGGTTTGATCTCTGGTCTGGGAAGATCCCACATGCCACGGAGCAACAAAGCCTATGCGCCACAACTACTGAGCCTGTGCTCTAGAGCCTGCGAGCCACAAATACTGAAGCCCGCGCACCTAGAAGCTTGTGCTCCGCAACAAGAGAAGCCACCGCAATGAGAAGCCCATGCACCGCGACGGAGAGTAGCCCCCACTCACTGCAACTAGAGGAAGCTCGCGCACAGCAACGAAGACCCAATGCAGCCACAAACATAAATAAACAAAAAATGTTTTAAAAAAGAAAAGGGAAGACATGGATAAGGCATGGGGATATAAACAGCAAAATGAATTCGAGATCTGCACTGGCTGGATCATCTGTGCCCTCTCCACTGCCACACAATCAAAGCACTGTTAATCAGAAAACTAACCCCTAGGCCAGGCTTTTTCAAACTGCGGGTTATGAAATCACTTTAATGGGTCATAACGAACACTGTCATTGGTTGGGTTCCCTAGGAAGCAGATTCTGAGGCAGAACTGAGGGTTGAGAATATTCATTAGGGTGAGACTTTGGGATCAAAACCTGTAGAAGGAAACAGAATTGGACAAAAGATGATGAAGTAGAGCTGTGATTCAAGGCCCAGTGACCTCTTTGGCCAAGCCCGTGGGGAATACTGATGCTAGAATGGCTCTTCAGAACTGTCCCAAGTTAGGCCAAGGTAGCCAGGCCTTTATCCCCTTTATCTTTGATTTGGTGACGAGGTCTTTAAAGAGGTGATTAAGTTAAAATGAGGTCCTCAGGGTAGAGCCCTAATCCAATGTGACTGGCGTTCTTATAAGAGAAAGAAACGTCAGGGGCATTGCATAACGAAGAGGCCATGTGAGGACACAGTGAGAAGATGGCCATGCGCAAGCCAAGGAGAGAGGCCTCAGGAGAAAACAAACTGCTGACATCTTAATCTTGGACTTCTAGCCTCCAGAACAGAGAGAAAATAAATTTCTGTTGTTTAAGTCACCCAGTCCACAGTATTTTATTGTGGCAGCCCTAGGAAATTAATACATCCTCCCTCATTGGATGTGGCCATCCTAGGAAGTGTGACCTTGGGCATGTCAACTCTCTGAACTGAGGGAATCCCTGGAGGGGCTGACAGCTGAAGACTGCCCACCAGCAGTGCTCAGCGACTGGGGCAACCAGACTTTCACTGCAGAGAATATGACTGGTACATCACAAGGTCTGTCACAAACATTAAAAAAAATAAAATTTAATAGACTAAATAGAAAATATCTGAGCGTATTATATTTAGAAAAGTTAAATATTGTTTCATGAAACTTTTTTGCATATACATATATACATATATGTACATATGTGTGTGTGTGTGTGTGTGTGTGTGTGTGTATTGGACATGATGAAAAATAATTTCTTTCTGTCAAAAATGTTTAAGAGTCACTTCCCTAGGCAAGAGATTAGAGGACTGTTTTTCAAAAAAGCTAAACTGACTCAGAGAAGAAACAAAATGTTTTCTCCACCATCCAAAAGTGAACCGTCACCTTGTAAACACCATCCACACTCACAGAGTTCCTCATCAGCTTTTTTAGCATGCTGTTCTTAAATATGAACAGACAAAAAAAGACCACCAGGTATATAAGGCAAACTCTAACCTAAAAAAGAGGACTCATTATGATAAACAGAAAATAGAATACAAGAAAAAACGATAGAGAACAGAAAAATACTGTTTATATGCTAATTTATAGCCTCAAAAAATTATGAGAAGATTTGTATATGTAAAATAAAGGCAGAATGCTATGATAAAAAGAACATTAAGAAAAAAACAAGAGAGGGCTCTTGGAAATTAAAAATATAATAATAAAACTTCAGTAGAAGAATTGGAAGATAAAATCAAGGAAATCTGAAAATAGAACCAAAAGATCAGTAGATGAACAATAAGAAAGAAAAGATATGAGATTTAGACTCAATCCAGTAGGTACAATATGACTAGAAGGAGCTCTAGAAAGAGAAGAAATGAAGGGAAAATTATCCAAGAAAAGTTTCCAGAACAGGAAGGCATAAGTCTGAAAATTGAAGGTGCCTACCAACTACTCAGCACAAGTGAAAAAGGGCACATCATTGAGAAATAAGTGTCAGACCACTGGGAATAATGAAATAATCTCAAAAACGTCTAGAAAAAGAAAACAAATGAGTCTTATACTAAAAAGTAGGAATCAGAATGCATCAGGTTTCACAACTACAATAGCAATGGGCTCAAAAAAGCAAAGGAGCTATGCCTTATGAATTATGAAGGATAATTTTTTAACCTAGAATGCAACACCCAGCCAAATTATCAATAAAGTGTGAGGGCAGAATAAAGATATTTCAAACATAGAAGAATTCAGAAAATTTTACCTCTCATGTGTCTTTTGTAGGAAGCTACTGCAGGATATGATCTAGAAAAATAAGGGGGGAAGACAAGAAAGAGAAAGACATCGGATGCAAAAAAAAAAAAGAGAGCCATCACATTGGGAATCCACATGATCATAGTGTCATTGTGAAGGTGATTTGAGCACAGCAGCTCTGCAAGAAGCCTAGAGTGCAGCAAGTTCAGACTGATGCAAGAGGACGCAGGGCTTCAGGAAGCAGGTCTCCAAGAAAATTGAGAAATTTACAGAATGCGTCATGAATTTGAATGTATTGAGAGATCTGCATTTCTGGAAGAGAATAGGGAATTTTTTGACAGGTACGTAGAAAAGCAAGCATACAAATAAAATGAGATGATCAATTCCAGGGAAAACAAATTTGTCCTGAGAAAGGTAATATAATCATAGTATATTACATGCCTCAGCCTTAAATAATATTTACATTATCTTAATTATATAAAACCGAATAGTGACCTGAAAAAAGCATTGTGATATAACTATATTGGGAGAATGAGAGGAGGGTATAAGAAACTAAATCCATATCTTCCATAGAAGAGAGTCCTAGATAATATTTGGAACTTTGAAAAACCAAGAAATAGCATTAGAAATGTGGAGATAAATACCAGAAGAAACGGCTGAAAGTTGAGTGTGGTTGCTTTGGGGATGGAATTAGAACTAGAACTTGCAGATTGTGCAGGGAAAGGGGCTGCTCTTTTTCTTTTGGATTTTGAAGAGAGATTTGGCTTTTTATACTCTGTACATTTATAACTTAGATGAAAATATAAACAATTTCAGAAATAAAAATGATAATATAGGCATATCATTTTTCAGATATGGAGGCAACCATCTTTAAAGCTACAGGAAGTCACAGGGACAAAATGAACATGTAGGGAATATGGTAATAATATTTTAACAACTTTGGTGATGGATGGTAACTGGACTTATTGTGGTGATTATTTCAAAATGTATAAAATATCAAATAATATTGTATGTTAAGTATAACTTAATAAAAGCTAAAGGGAAAATTTTGAAAGTTTTTTCTGGGGGTGGGGGGTGGAACGGGAAAGGAGTTGAGCTTCACTGTAAGCACTATTAAACCATTTGATTTTGTAGACTTGTGACGACCTTACATTGAATAAATTTTTAAAATGAAAAATAAAAACAATTAATTTGCAGGAATTAATTCAGTCACATAGACACTTAGGAAGGGCTTTGAACTTTAGCTCTGCTGCTTGCAGGTTCCTAATCTTTAAAATCTTTAACATCTTCCTTACAAAGTGTAAGGAGTTCGTGAGAAAAAACATCTGGAAGCTCCTGGTGGGTTGAAAATGATCAATACAGGGCCTCCCTGATGGCGCAGTGGTTAAGAATCCACCTGCCATTGCAGGGGACATGGGTTTGAGCCCTGGTCCAGAAAGATCCCACACGCTGCAGAGCAACTAAGCCCGTGCGCCACAACTACTGAAGCCTGTGCTCTAGAGCCCGTGCTCCACAACAAGAGAAGCCACCGCAATGAGAAGCCCGCGCACTGCAACGAAGAGTAGCCCCCGCTTGCCGCAAGTAGAGAAACCCCGAGCGCAGCAACGAAGACCCAATGCAGCCAAAAATAAATAAGTAAGTTAAAAGAAAGAAGAGATTAAAAGAAAATGATCAATATAGGTTCCCTTCTTTTCTCTTACAGATAAAAAAACAAGACACTAGTTTTCACTAGTATAAACTCATCCTTTGAAACCCCTCTTTGCTTGGACTCACAAGGACCCTCCCATTACACTTTGGATATAAAAGGAATACTTAGTGTGCACATATATAATGAAGGCATTAAAAAAA
Source organism: Lipotes vexillifer (assembly GCF_000442215.2). Lineage (NCBI taxonomy): Eukaryota > Metazoa > Chordata > Mammalia > Artiodactyla > Lipotidae > Lipotes > Lipotes vexillifer. The sequence goes on along the minus strand of NW_006791919.1, from coordinate 1,978,872 downwards.
GTATCCTATGTGAAATAAGAAATGCCCTTTGTGTAATCTGGCTAGCTTTGCAATGAATCTATTTTTTTCAACAATAAAGTGCAATCCATAGTTTACTCATTTGACTTTTCTCAAGCCTTACTGATTTTTGAATAAGTTCCAGATTCAAATTTTACCTAATAGTAGTTAGAACCAATCTATCCATTGTGGAATCCCATTAAAGCTGGGCTGTGGGGAATGGGTCAGGAATGGGGGGTTGAGAAGTTGATCCCCACATTTCTTAGGGTAGGCGGACCCCCTGAATCAGCAGCCTCTGACCAAGAACAGCCTAACTGTTTTATACAGTACTGTATGATTATTATGAGTTATCTTTGAGTGCCCTGTCACGAAAAAGGTTGGGAAGCAATGCCTTACCCAGGTGCCATAAAAATCCATTATAAGGAATGACAGCTATTTAGATAAAGTCTGAAAAAAGTTGCTTCCTGATTAAATTTATAAGAATAGTTAAATTTGCATGCCTTTAGATGATTTTTTGATGTCTCCCAAATCTGAATGGAAATTATGTAACATTAGATTTATGTATTACTTTGGATTACTAAATTCAGCTTCAAGTAACTTAACAGAGACCCCAAGATGGTTGTTTAACAATTAGATTACTCCCTCCTGTAAAAAGAAATCTGGAGAAAGCAGCCCAGGGCTAGCACGGTGGCTTCATAATCATCAAAAACCCTGCTGCTTTATTGCTAAGGCTCAGGGAATGTAAGCCAGTACATCCACACCCCGAAGAGCAGGATGGAGGAGGAGAAGGGAAGACTTTCCAGAAATCACTATCCTACTCCCATTTAGGTGTCCTTGTGAGGAATTTAGTCACATGACCAATAGCTGCAAGCTTGGTAGCAAGTTGTGGTCTTTTAGGTAGGTAACAATATGTCCAGCTTGAGACAGGAGTTTCATTACTTTGACAGAGGAGAATGAATATTTGATAGGCAAAAAGCAATCTTTACATGTTTTAGTAACTGCCGTGTAATTCAGTTCAAACAAAAATAATCTATCCATTTGTTATTTTATATACACTGCCGGAAAAGCTGACACAAGCATTAAGTAAGACTAATTAGCAAATTCATTATCTGAAGTTTTGATTACATATTTGTGTTGGATTTAATAATTCATGATTAAGGGAGTGTAGCTAGGAGGTAAAATTCAGATTCTGAAGCAGACTGCTGTCTTCCATTTATTATTATTTATTATTGTGTGAACTTAAGAAAACTGCTTCAGTGCTCTGTGCCTTAGTTTCCTTTTTCGTAAGGTGGAGATAAAAATAATAGTACCTATTTAATAGGGTTTTGGAAGATTAAATGAGCTAATACATGTAATGTACTTAAAATAGTGTCTGGCATAATAATAAGTTCTCAATAAATATTAGCTATTAATATATCTTTTACTTAAATTAAAATCTTTTCCTTTAAAATCATAGGTAGCTGTGACAATCTGATTCTCTATTAAGAATTTCCAGGTATGCAATATTTTCCTGGTTTTGTATTGGTAGATAACTTTAAAATGCTGATCCATGGAGTCAAACCATAGGGCTTTACTTGAGCTAATAAATGTTCCGTTCCACAGTAGCATTATGAAAGGAAAGGAGTTAGACACTGGTGAAACTGAACAATAACTAGTTTGTCTCTTTTTCTCGCCCTTTCTCCCACTTCCTCCTTTAACAGACTGTACCGATGATATCACCGCCTCTCCTCTCCCTGCCACAGCCTGACAGTCTCCTGTTGCCCCAGGTTATACAGATTCTTGGTATCTTTACCCCCAGCACTGCAGCATGCCTTGCCCATCCACAGTCATTACCAGTCATGTTCCCTAATCATTTCTGGTGGTTCAAAATTATAAACTGCCCAGCCTGGGGGAAAAATGTCATTTTCATGTGTTTCTCTATTGTTTTCTGTTGTTTCTTTTCCAGGTTTTCCTCAAACATCTCTGCAAGTATGAGAGAGTCTATTTTCCTTTTAGAAAAGCAATATTTAAGTGAAATTTCGATTATGAATGGCATTACAACTATAGCTAAAAGACTTTCACACCTTTTAAAAATAACCAAATTTACATTAAGGAAGTTTTAGAAAAAATAAAAAATTCACATTTCCATTAACATGTGGCGTTCATCTTTGGACCTAAGGCAACTGCTTCAGTTGTCACCATTTCCTTTCTAGAGAGAGGGTAAATAAGAGATGGAGAACATGTATCTCATCACATTTCTGGGCAAAATTTGGAAGTTGTACACATTTCTTCTGCTCATATTCTTTTGGTAAGAACCTAGTCACATGGCAATACCTAGCTTCAAGGGATGCTGGGAAGTGTGTTCCGTAGCTGGGACCAACTAAAACTGGAGGTGGGGTTTCTATTATCAAAAGGAGAAAAGAGAGAACAAATGTGCAGAGTGTTAGCAGTCTTTGCCACACAAATGTTGATCACATAGTTGCAATATAGTAAAAGCAATTTTATTTTGCTTTTTACTTAACATTATATCAAAAGCTTTTTTTTTCATGTTACTACATGGTCTTCATAATTATAAAGCAATGGCTTTATAATAATTGTGTGTATAATCAATAAATTCTTTGACCCTTCTTATTATTGAAAATGAAGATTCTTTTCAGTTCTTTACAATGTCACAATAGATCTTTCCATAAGCATTATTTTTTTAATCTTGGGATTCCCTTAGGATAAATTCCCAGAACTAGGATTACTAGGTCAAAGGGTGTGTGAACAGTTTCTGATTCTTAATGTTTTTCTTCCAAATTGGTTTCTGAGAAGGCAGTACCAGTTTGTTCCCAAAGGAAATCTGCATATTTTTCTATGATTGTGGGGAGGAAGACATATTCACATATCCTTGTAGGTAGAATATTTTCAATTTTCAGGGTCTGGCTGGAATGATCAGGAAACACAAGACTTGGGTTTGAGTCTTATTCTGCCACTTCCTGGTTATATAGCTGTAGGCAAGTTCTTACTCTCCCTGTGCCTCAGATTCCTTATTTTTAAATTGAGGATAAAAATTCCCTCATAAGGTTGTGTGGTAATCTTTGAGGTTGTTGACAAATATTGTTTTATCATCTGCTTTATCTGTTTTATCATCATGCACAGGTGAAAATGCAATTTCGTGCTCCATTGACGAGAGATATGGCCAAGTGACTTGCCAGTGAAATGGAAGCAAAAGTAACATGTGTCATCTCCAGGCATACATTTTAAGGATCTGTGTGTTATGTGCCATATTCTTATTTCCCTATGCCATGTGATCGGAAATACTTCAGATCATACCAGCTCTTTAAATTAGCCTTAGAGTAAGGATGGCACAGAGCGAAGCATTAAGCCAACCTGTGATGGATGTGTGAATTTAGTAAGAAATAAATCTTCAGGGTTTTTTTTAAGCCACTGAGACTTTGACATTGTCTTTTATTGCAGCATAACCTAGCCTATCCTGATTGCTGAAAGTTTTCTCAGGATTAATAAAATAATATGAATGAGATGTTGGACCAATGGTAGAGGCTCAATATATATCCTTTATGATAATAATTACTACCATTCATTCAACGCCCTCTCCTTGCCAGGTATTTTTATATATTGTCTCTAATCTTCAGCACAACCCTGCATATTATAAAACCCTCCATTTATAAAGGAGAAAAGTAAAGCTTGGAATGATTAGTATTTTGCCTAACATCATCCAGCAGAGCTGGGATTCAAACCTGGTGTATTTCTTTCCATCTTTATCTTTTTTCTTTGTTTTTGGAAGTTTATGGCATTATTTTTTATCATTTACATCATTATGTGAATTTTTTAACATTTGTTTTCTAAACTTCATATTCATTCCTACAGTAAAACCTCTATTTTCTCAAACTTGCTGGAAGATAAACAGAAATTGACTCAAAGGTACAGTAGCTTGCTATTCAAGCCCCTGCTTGTTCCACAGAAGAAACCACATGAACTCAGGTACCTTTTACGTTTTTCTCGGCTTGAATATACCTGAGAGCAGTTAAGATTTATATGCTTATAAAAAGTAAAAAATGGTTTCAAAATTGGAGTGGAATGAGTCAGATTAGAATGAGTCAGATTAAGTAAATTCTCAAACCAAACACTTACTGATTCTCTCTCTCTCTCTCTCTCTCTGTCTTTTAACAACTTTATTAGGATATAATTCACATACCATTCAATTCAACCACTTAAAGTTACAATTCAGTGGCTTTTAGTATTGTCACAGAGTTGTGTATTCATCACCCCAATCAATTTGAGTCAATTTTAGAGTATTTTCATTACCTCAAAGAGAAATCCCACACCCCTTAGCCATCACTTGAATCTCTCCATCCACACCTCACCTCACCCCCCAGGCCTAGACAATTACTAATTTAATTTCTGGACTCTGTCTCTTTTTTACAGTGGCTCCCAGAATTTCATTTTCCCTCCATCCCCAACAAATGGTTCTCCCCCCATCCCACCACTCTAGCCCCAAGCCCAACTCTGCAAAGCTTTGTTCAATTATTCTTAATTCAAAGCTTAAATTCTAAAGTATCTGGTGTAAGAAACTAATTTCTTTTTTACTTTACTAAAAACTTAGAATTTCCTTGTGATGTATCAATATTACTAGAGGTTTAAAAAATATATGATTTTTTTTTAAAGTTCTCATCTGTTCATGACCTGATTATCTAGTTTGTAGATGTTTCAAACTTTTTCTTCTCTTCCACTGTTCTCTTATGAGACATTTCACAGCTTGTTAGTACCTCTGACTCATTACATAAAGTGGTCAAATAGGTGACATTAAATTAAAATTGCTCTCCTATGACTCTGCTATTTTTAAAGTGTTGGTTAGGAGAAGGCAGAAATTGAAATCAACGGTTCAAAAGGGTACAGTAGTCCCCCTTACCCACGGTTATGCTTTCTGTGGTTACCGGCAGTCAACCATGTCCAAAAATATTAAATGGCAAATTCCAGAAATAAACAATTCATAAGTTTTCAATTGTGTGCCATTCTGAGTAGTGTGACACAATCTCTCATCGTCCAGCTCCATCCTGCCCGGGATGTGAATCATCCCTTTGTTCAGCGCATCCCTCTTATTAGTCACTTAGTAGCCATCTGGGTTATCAGGTCAACAGCTGCGGTACTGCAGTGCTTGTGTTCAACTAAGCCTTTATTTACTTAATGGCCCCAAAGCGCGAAAGTAGTGATGCCAGCAATTCGAATATGCCAAAGAGAAGCCGTGAAGTGCTCCTTTTAAGTGAAAAGGTGAGGGTTCTCTGCTTAAAAAGGAAAGAAAAAAATCATATGCCAAGGGTGCTAAGAATCTATGGTAAGAATGAATCTTCTACCCGCGAAACTGTGAAGAAGGAAAAAGAAATTCAAGCTAGTTTTGCTGTTGCACCTCAAACTGCAAAAGTGACGGTCACCGTACGTGGTAAGTGCTTAGTTAAGATGGAAAAATTTGTACAGTAAGATATTTTGAGAGAGAAAGACCACATTCACACAACTTTTACTACAATATATTGTTGGGTTTTTTAATTTATTTATTTTTGGCCGCGTTGGGTCTTCGTTGCGGTGCGCGGGCTTCTCATTGCGGTGGCTTCTCTTGTTGGGGAGCACGGGCTCTAGGCACGTGGGCTTCAGTAGTTGTGGCACAGGGACTCAGTAGTCGTGGCTTGCGGGCTCTGGAGTGCAGCCTCAGTTGTGGCACACGGGCTTAGCTGCTCCACAGCATGTGGGATCTTCCCAGACCAGGGCTCGAACCCGTGCCCCCTGCATCGGCAAACAGATTCTTTACTGTGCCACCAGGGAAGTCCCGACAATATTTTGTTGTAATTGTTCTATTTTATTATTAAATTATCGTTAATCTCTTACTGTGCCTAGTTTATAAATTAAACTTTATCATAGGTATTGATATTAAATAAAATAGGAAGCAACAAAATGCACCAAAGCATTAAGAGGATGTGAGAGATGAACTGTTCCCTAGGAGGGAAGAAATTAATGAAACATGTGAATGCTTATATACCCCTGAAGACAATATTTCAACGATGTATTGAATTGAGGATGAATTAACTAGTTTATGGGGGTCTGGTTCTAGTCTCTACTTGTGCTGTGCTGACTTGTTTTCTGTGTGTTTTGGATACGTGTGGTGATAGCAACTTGTTAGTTTCTGGTAAAACCCAGTCCACAGATAAGCGAAGCCTGGACATGTGAGGCTGAATAAGCACATCCTAAAGCTATGAAATGTATTAACATTGTTGGGCAGTTATGGCAACAGAAAAACAGTGCTGATGAATAAGAATGCTTAAAAGGGGCTTCCCTGGTGGCGCAGTGGTTGAGAGTCCACCTGCCGGTGCAGGGGACGTGGGTTCGTGCCCCGGTCCGGGAGGATCCCACATGCCGCGGAGCGGCTGGGCCCGTGAGCCACGGCCGCTGAGCCTGCGCGTCCAGAGCCTGTGCAACGGGAGAGGCCACCGCAGTGAGAGGCCCGCGTACAGCAAAAAAAAAAGAGGAATGCTTAAAAGGCGATGGCTTAATGTAAGGGAACAGCAAGCACTGTGAAGGCTAAGAGGACATGACATACCTTTCTTTTATTCAATAAGCTTTCCAAATTCTACTTCTGCTCTATTTGCAACTGCCCTGTTCTCATGAAGCTTACTTTCAGCAAATGTTTATTCAACGACTATAAAATTATGCATAACTCAATGGCTAGGAACTATGAGGGATACAATGTAGAAATGACAGGACCCCTGGATCATGTGGGAAAGCACAGACGATATTTGCGAATCAATGAGTCACGTGCGTAGAGTACTACATTGGTGGGGAAAATGGAAGAAAGACAGAGTTGAAGAGGAGTGTAGGACTCAAATCCGTAGGTTCCTGAATACCAAATTTATGTTAGGACTTTATTCTTTGGAAAGCAGGGACTCATTAATTTATTTTCCTTTTAATGTGAAAAGAAAGTGACGAAAGCTGTTTGTGGCTATTTATTCACATTTTTTTTGTCCTATTGATATGATCTTTTTTTAGATGGTAAATTTTCAGTGAACAAAAACGATATCTATTTTACTTGCTTGTTTAATGTCCAATGCAATGTGGTAGCTGTGCTTAATATTTAGTTGATGTAAACAGCTGTTATTAAAAATTCAAGAATTATTAGTATGAAAGGAATAAAGGACCCCCTTTGTTCTGAACATTTATTTAGCTAAACTGCCATCTACCTCACCAAGGAAAAATAAGAAACCTAGGCAACTGTGGCAAATCATTTGCCCAAGAAGACCATTTTTTTTTTTTTTTTTTGCGGTACGTGGGCCTCTCACTGTCGTGGCCTCTCCCGTTGCGGAGCACAGCCCCGGACGCGCAGGCTCAGCGGCCATGGCTCACGGGCCCAGCCGCTCCGTGGCATGTGGGATCCTCCCGGACCGGGGCACGAACCCGTGTCCCCTGCATCGGCAGGCGGACTCTCAACCACTGCGCCACCAGGGAAGCCCGAAGACCACTTTTAAATCCTAGCAAAGTTATCAGATACTATGAGCACAGAAGTTCTATAAACTGATATGTTCTGTATTTCATTGATTCAGCATGTTTTTCAATGCTATATCTGTAGGTAGATTCCAGAAGACTAGCATATATTTAAATTATCTACGGTTCTGGTTAAACATGAGCAAACTAATTGCCCTCTTTCATTGTCCTTTATATCCTCTGTGGGGTCTCCTAGCCCTGAGTGACTGGTTGTAATGGACAGGATGTGAGGGATGCCACCCCCAGCTTCATATTGGAAGGGCATCTGAAGAAAGGGTGGGAAACCTGCGACAGAGTTAGAGGGAAGGAGGAATGACTATAGTAGAGACAGTATTGGTTCTTCTAGGAATTTGAAGAAGGAAAACAAGAGTTTCTGTAGTTTCCAGAAATAGGAGCGGCTGCCAGCTCCTTCCCATCCTCCGTCTCAGACTAGCTGTGGGAGAAGGACATGCAGGCTGACTACTTTCCTGCCTGTGACAGCTCCAGATTACACATGTGCAGAACAGGATTACAGGGCCAGCGCTCCCAGGCCCCGGGAGCAAAGCGGGGTGAGCTGGGATGAGGTGAAGGAAAATCACAAAATAAAGTAAGAGAGAAGAGATGATGAGAACAGGAAGTAGGGCTGGTAGATATGGTATAAGGTGCTCTGAGGGGGCTGAGTGGAGGCAAGGACGAGGGCGTGAGACAGAAAGCCTTGTGCTGCCTGGTGTGTGTCTGAGAGAGGTGTGGGTGTGTTTGCAGAGGAAGCTCTGGGGGCATGTGTGTGTGCAGAATGTATGTTAGGGAGGGGTTTCATTGATGTAGGAGTGGGAGGGTGTGTGCAGTAGGGTGTGGAGTGCAGGGGTGGAGAGAAAAAAGAGTGTGGAGGGAGGGAGGACTTTTATGGAGTGCCAGGAACACCCATTTCACAAAGGGAAACTGCCAGCTGCCAGAGACTCAGATCTCCCTGTGGGAACAAGTCAGCTCCCCATGGTGGATTCTGGCCACAGATCCTACCCCAGGATGTCTGCCAGATTTTCTGATCCCAAAAGGGAGGGACAGAGTTTCTGGATTTTTACCACACCCTGATCCATGATCTTTCCCAGGGGCTGATGTTTTTGCTTGCGTATTATCACAGTGTTGGTCACAGAGCAGCATTTCTTGGCAGTCTAGTGAACAGAACTATAAATTAGAAAGAAAGGCTAGTGTCTTGGTTTCTTCATTTGCTTTTTGATGGAACTGTGCTATAATATTTCTGTGTCTTGGTTCCCAATTTTCCTAGTAACAAGAAAGAATATATCAACCAGCTAAGGAAAATATGATGTAGAATTAATAACTGCAATGAATAAATGATTATAAAGACAAATGGACAATAAGTTTTAATCCAGTATGAGAAAGAACTTCTACTAATTAGAATTGTTCAAAACTAGGAGGAAGTGAAACAGGAGGGAAGGGGGCAGGGCACAACCTTTAGAAGAATGACATAGTTGTTGAGGATACGACATAAATTGGTTAGAACCTACTAGGCCCAAGATGGCGGAAGATTCGATTTCTCATAGACCTTGAGCCTCATTATATGCTCATTGTAATACACTAGCATATGCTAAATAACTCACCCATAGGCTCCATGACAGCTCTGAGGCTGACGGTAAAAGGCCAAAAGGTGGGCGGTGGCCCAACTCCTGGAAATCCCTGCCCCTTCTCCAAAATAGTTGGAATAATCCTTCCACTCATTAGCCTATGAAATTAACCAGCTCATAAAAACTAACCACCCTGTATTTCGGGCCGCTCTCACCTTCTGACACAGACGGCACTGTGTCTAAGGAATGTGTATCTCTCTAAATAAATCCACTTCTTACCTACCACTTCATCTCTCACTGAATTCTTTCTGCATTGAGACATAAAGAACCTGAGCTTCATTGAGTCCTGAGACCAGGTGTGTGATTTAAATTAAAGGATGGTGGGTTCAAGTCCCAATCTGAGTTGTGTGGTTTCAGTGGTATGTGTCGTGTCATTAGAAATGTCCAAACAGAGGGAAGACGACCAGTTGTTGGCTGTCCAGCAGCAAATGAGAGGTGTACTAAAGATACCCTGAAGAGTTATGCAAAAACCCTAAGACATTATGATTCTAGGACTATACAGTGCTTTAAGCAATACAGAATTATTTCAAATATTAAAGTGCCTTAGATATGAAACGATCAAGGTATTAAATGATCAGCTAACAAAAGAATGTCTCTGTGTGATTAGCACTATTATTGGACAGGCTGTATGTAAAAACGTATAAATGCAGAGAGAACTTGAGGCCCAAGTCCTCCACAGTGATGCTAAGGCAAACTGAATATAGAGAAGAAGGCCCTGCTATGCACTAGGGAGAATTGTGTAATAAAAACAGGCTGGAACGCTTATCCGTCATTTCTGAACAGCCTCTACTCCTATAAGCCAGCCAGTCCAACTTTGTGTAGTACTGAAAGAAGACCAGAAGTGTTCTCCTCAGTGATAAAAACTTTCAGATGTTTGCTAAGCACCAAGTTTGGATACATATGCGGTACTTGTTTGAGAGATGGTTCAGAAGTCCTTAGAGCTTCCTTAGCTTTCCAAGTACTGTTGATCAGTCTTCTCAAATGTTAATGTGCATTTTAATCACTTGGGGATCTATCAAAACACAGATTCTGATTTAGTAGGTATGGGGTGGGCCTAAGATTCTATATTTCTAAGAGATGCTAATCATGCTTGTCCACCGGCCACTTAAAGAAGCAAGGCTGATCACCAAAAAATCTACAAACAATACATGCTGGAGAGGGTGTGGAGAAAAGGGAAACCTCTTGCACTGTTGGTGGGAATGTAAATTGATACAGCCACTATGGAGAACAGTATGGAGGTTCCTTAAAAAACTAAAAATAGAACTACCATACGACCCAGCAATCCCACTACTGGGCATATACTCTGGGAAAACCATAATTCAAAAAGAGTCATGTACTACAATGTTCACTGCAGCTCTCTTTATAATAGCCAGGACATGGAAGCAACCTAAGTGTCCATCGACAGATGAATGGATAAAGAAGATGTGGCACATATATACAATGGAATATTACTCAGCCATAAAAAGAAACAAAATTGAGTTATTTGTAGTGAGGTGGATGGACCTAGAGTCTGTCATACAGAGTGAAGCAAGTCAGAAAGAGGGAAAAGAAATACTGTATGCTAACACATATATATGGAATCTAAAGAAAAAAAAAAAGGTTCTGAAGAACCTAGGGGCAGGACAGGAATAAAGACACAGACGTAGAGAATGGACTTGAGGACACTGGGAGGGGGAAGGGTAAGCTGGGACGAAGTGAGAGAGTGGCATGGACATATACACACTACCAAATGTAAAACAGATAGCTAGTGGGAAGCAGCCGCATAGCACAGGGAGGTCAGCTTGGCGCTCTGTGACCACCTAGAGGGGTGGGATAGGGAGGGTGGGAGGGAGACACAAGAGGGAGGAGATATGGGGATATATGTATATGTATAGCTGATTCACTTTGTTATAAAGAAGAAACTAACACACTTTTGTAAAGTAATTATACTCCAACAAAGATGCTAAAAAAAAAAAAAAAGAAGCAAGGCTGTAGATGAAAGCATTAAGGGAGTTTCAGGTACTCACCTATTTTCCTAGGCAAGGACACACACTGCATTAGGAGGATAAGATTCAATACTATCCCATCCATGGAATCACAAAACTAATAGTATAAAAGGAAAGGAGCCTTGTGATGCCATCTGAAAACCATAATTTGGCTCTTTCACTGGCCAAAATTTATTATGTGAGGGAGTGTGAAATCTGTGTGGAGCTGGATTGGTGTCTCCTTAGGGTGGTGATAATATGGTCTCTTAGGGTAAATGTCAGGGACTTCTTGGGAATTCCAAACTACACTGTCAAGGAAATGAAGTTTGTTTTAGTCCTTTCTTACCTGCTTGTCTTTTCCCTTCTTAGAACATACTTTTCCCTAAGAGGCTACTTTGATCTCTTTTTCTCAGGACTTTGACCTCAACTAATTGTCTTAATCTCCTCCAAGGAAACAGACAGTAAAGAATTTAAGGTGTGACCTTTCCCAGGGGACTCTTTATTTTAAGACTCCAGATTTTCAAGACACAAAAAGATAAAGCTCTATCAGGAAAATGTCAGACACTGTGACAAGCAGAAAAGTATATTTTAATAGGTGGACTTGCTTAAATGGCCTTTTCATTCCTCCACAGACTGACCTTGCCCAGGATAAAAGGAGTGGGGAAAAGTGATAGTGCTGGGAAAAGTCTTAAGAAGGGTCTCAGTCTCATTCTGACTCATCAGGATTGAGAAGGTCAAAGAATGAAAGTTTTGGTCCAGAGGAAAGACATTTGAGCACACGAATTAGCTAAGGCTGTTAACCATTCTCTGAATGGTTACTGATTTATTTTGCATCAATGAATCAGAAATAATTAGATTCCACCTTGTTTCTCACCTCAGAATAGATAATAACTAATGTTGTTCCATATATTTTTAACTATATTAGAAATGTAGGAATTCTTTGCTTCAGCCATCCACAGCTTAGCTCCCCAGAAGTATTGTCTGTTTGGAACACAACTACAAACCAAGAATTATGCAAAAAGTTCCCTGAGCAGGCAAAATAGATGTCATTAAATTCATATGCTCAAGCTCATAAGAACTAAAGGTCTTAGAATTTATATAATCCACATCTCCTACCTCATGTCAGTAATCCATTACTGAAAATCAGCTGTTCTACTTGAAACAAACTGACTGGATGCCTGTTTCCCATTATTTCAAATGGGAAAAATTATAATGTGTCACACATCAGCCCCAAACCACGGACAAATTTCTAAAAAGGTAATGAAACCATAGTTAAGATGTGTACATGTAAGTAACAAATGACTTATTATGATGTAAAATGACTAAGCAAGCTTACTGATTATGAAAGAATGGACACAGAAGTTAATAGCTGCTCTGAATGCTTTCATGTCTTGGTACCAGTGCCACAGAGACTCACCTTCATTGACAATGTGCACTTTCTAAAGTCCGTGCACGATTCTAACTTTCTATCAGTTATTTTCCCCACGTACTGCTTTTTAAAAATGTTCTACTGAGTTTTGAGTATGTAAATGTATATTTTTCCCATAAAAATATCAGCCCCAAAATGGTATGTTGAGAGCGATATATGTTCTGTGAACTTGGGTGTCAAAAACCAAGAGATGCTATATGAGAAGTAAACTGGGGAGGTTTATAGCATATGTCTGGTGGTATGCTGGAGCTCACTTATATTGGTTCACAAGAGCCAATTGTTAAATTTTCTGGAATTTAGCAAGCTGGTGGATGTCACATTGATAACTCAAAATCAGCTATGATGGAGTATTTACACTGCAAAAATAAGCAAATATTACAAGTCAGGGACTCCTCCCACCCCCATGAGAGTTGGTTGTTGGGCACTTACTAGCACATCACTGAGTAGGCCTGTACTGTATTTCACCAAATGTAAGATATCATTGGTTGTTGTTGTGTGTTATAATATTACAGTAAGGATATGCTAGACTCAGGGTGTAGTGAAAACAAACCCCACACAACAGGGCCTTACGCAACAAAAGTTCGTTTCATGCTACAATGAAGGTCACTTGAGGCTTCTGTTCTACTTAGTCACTCAGGAGACACATGCTGATGAAGGCTCCATCATCTCTATAAGAAGTTTCAGTGTTTACTATGGTGAGAGAAAAGTGACTGGAAGTCAAGACCTAGTTTTTCCATGCTTAGATTGAGAAATAACACAAGTCACTTTCCATCCATATCCTCTGGCCAGAATTAGTCACATGCACAGCCTACTTAAAAGAGCACAAGGAAGTCTGGGGGACAGACTGGGTGAGTACACTGTTCAGTCACATAAACCATTCGTTTACAAGTCTCTAAGGAAAAAAAAAACACTGTCCAACTATGACTTGAGGCTTTCTTATAACACAGAATGAGTTATTTGGACAACAGATTAAAAAAAATCATTTATCACTCTTTTGCATAACAAAGAGGGTAAATTAATCAAAATAATTTGGTTAAAGTAATCTCTAAAAGAAATGCAAATCAAAATTGCAATGAGGTACCACTTCACACCAGTCAGAATGACCCTCGTTAAAAAGTCTACAAATAACAAATCCTGGAGAGGGTGTGGAGAAAAAGGAACCCTCGTACACTGTTGGTAGCAATGTAAGCTGGTGCAGCCACTGTGGAAAACAGTATGGAGGTTCCTCAAAAAACTAAAAATAGAGTTGCCATATGATCCAGCAATCCCACTCCTGGGCATATATCTGGACAAAACTCTAATTCAAAAAGATACATGCACCCCAATGTTCATAGCAGCACTATTAACAATAGCCAAGACATGGAAACAACCTCAATGTCCATTGACAGATGAATGGTAAAGAAGGTGTGGTACATATATACAATGGAATACTACTCAGCCGTAAAAAAGAATGCAATAATGCCATACTGCAATAAGGCAGCAACATGGATGGACCTCAAGATTATCATGCTAAGTGGAGTAAGTCAGAAAGAGAAAGACAAATGCCATATGATATCACTTATATGTGGGATCTAAAATATGACACAAATGAATATATCTACGAAACAGAAACAGACTCACAGACATAGAGAACAGACTTGTGGTTGCCAAGGGGGAGGGCGAGGGAGGGGTGGACTGGGAGTTTGGGATTAGCAGATGCAAACTCTTATATGCAGAATGGATAAACAGTAAGGTGCTACCATATAGCACGAGGAACTATATTTAATATCTTGTGATAAACCATAATGGAAGTGAATATGAAAAAGAATGTATATATATGCATAACTAAATCACTTTGCTGTATAGCAGAAATTAACACAACATTGTAAATAAACTATATTTCAGTAAAAAAAAAAAGTACTCTCTAAAACTTCTGCACATTTAGAGGCTTGTGCTTCTGAATCACTTTTGAATTCAGAATCACTGATATCTGTGGTTTTCTATAGACACTGTGCCACCAAGAGCATGGGTGAGGCAGCATTTCTTAAGAGAGTGTTCATTATTATCTCAACGACTTTTCCCCAAGCCAGTAACACCCATTATGCAAGTTTTAAATCTGGAGCTTTATGAATCCTCCTGGAAGTTGCTGGAAGGTGTTCAGACAACAGATTTATACTCCTAACTCAGATATCCTCGAACGATTCGCTGTCTGAAGCTGTGCAGTTGTCCACTCAGGCCCTGATGGGAACAACCAAGTCACTATATTTTCAGCAAGCTCATTTTTTAATGGACTGATTTCTCACGATGTAGGCAACTATGTCATGAATGCTGCTTGGCAAAATGTGATTGTCACAGATTATGTGTCCTGATTTCAGAGATGTTGAAATGTAAAAATTTAAATGAATAAAATAAAATAAGGGTGTTTTAGAATCTATTAAATAGCATGCTTACCTATGGAGGAAACTGCACTGAAACTCAGGCTTAAAGATCTTTGAAAACTTGATGGACAGAAGGAGGGAGAAAGCTCTGTGATTTAAAAGCTATAGACAGTTTTTGCCTCCCTAGAGATGGCAGCTAGAATTCACCTTCAGGGTAGACTGTTCTCTTATTTTGGGAAAATCATCAGAATGAGTTATTTAGGTGTCAAACCTAAGCAAAGGCCTTGTTCTGAGCTGGTGACTTTCAATCAGGGTGACTCTGAGTTGTTAAACATCTTTGTTTTATAACCTAACAACAAATGCCTGTTTTGTAATATGCAGAATTGCATCTCTGCACATTGTATTTTCCCTTTGATAAATACTTATTATCTTCAAAGAGTGAATTTAGACTAAATCGTGCCTGAAAAGTACCACTTATTCATTTGGAGATTTGTGTGCGCCACTTGCTCAGAAGCAAAATTTGGAGATTGCATGAAGGATGAGTAGACAAGACATGCATCTCACACTAGTGGACAGTCTACACCAAGGACAGAATTGCACTTGGTAGGGCTCATGTCTGTGGGCTACATAAGGTCAAATAATCTAGAATGTACTGATGTTGCACTGTTGTGTTTTGATGCATTATCCTACTGGGACCCATGGGACAAGTTCATGATTCTGTTGGTCTGTCATCTTAGGAAAGTAATAAGATGCTGGCACCAATGAATGATGATTGGAGAAACAGGCCTTGAACTGGAGGGAGGAAACATCTCCTTCCCATGTCTGGAGCTTGGCAGTGGGCTTGTGCTTGGAGTTGTGGATACCTTTGACCTGCTTCTGGTGTTGGATTGAGCTGGACAGGGATGGGAACTAAACAGGCATATCTTTGTGGAAGACTCAGAATGGGTCTGAACCTTGCTGCATTCAGAGTAAGTTCATCTGGTAGCCAAATCCAGCAGCAGTACTAAAATGTACTTCTCTTCTGTTACTCCCCAACCTTCAGTTAAGCTTGTTAAAAGTGCTGCCTGGTCTCTGAGGGCTGTAGTGAATTAAGGAAAGGTCTGTTTCACAGCTGAGATGACATGACACACAGAAGAGTAGGATGCTTTCCTCCAAAGTCAAAGAGGTGGGAGCAGCATATTAGGAGTGAAAGGGTTTTCCCTGCAAGCCCACTGACAAGGGTGAAAACAGAAGCTTGAAGAACAGGAGAGAAGATTAAAATTTTTATGTAAAGTAAGCACAAATACTGAAAGAAATGAAAAGAACCAACCACAGTAACTCTGTGGGAATAGGTGAGAGTCAAATAGTGCCACACATCTGAGTTGATGCCCTGGGTACACTTACAGCCCAGCACAAAAATATCACTCTTACAGCCCAGTACAAAAATGCACATTTGTCATGACATTTCCAAGTTCTCAAGAAAAGGTTAAGTTTGGCAAACTCAGTTTAAGATCACATAAAACTTCATACCACCACTGAGAAAAAATTTGTACACAATTTGTTAATGTAAAGAAAATCCTTATGATACAGAGGCTTAGCCCTCAGTTATTTGGAAAACTTGAGTATTATGGATGCTGAGAAACCTGGAGAGCCAGAGATCTGCCTGTTCAATACATGGCACTGGCACTACAGGACATTTTGAAGATAAACATGGTGTTTTCCCTGAAAGCATTTGGAGACGTTCCCTGTGTGTTTCTAACAACGCTCTAGCAGCTCATATGACTCTAACAAGCATGAATTTATCTAAATCTTTCTTTATCCTATTTATATTTGTGGACTACGCAACATCTTGAGGATAATGAGTTCCATATGTTTACTACCCACTGTATAAAGTAATGCCATCTTTTATTTATCTTTAAACTACTTTCATAGAATTTCAGTGGATGCCCTGAAACATTCCAGGATTTGAGGATGTTCTCACACTAGAGCCGTAGCTAGCACAGACAGAGCTTTATGCACATAAGAAAAAAGTACCCCCTCTGGGCACTCAGTTGAGGAAAGGGTGCTCCCTCTTTCAGGCAGATGCAGTCTTGTGCCAGGTGCACGGTTCCGTGAGTAGAGCATGGCTAGGTTTCACTCCCAGCTTGGTCCCCTCTCGACTCCCTCCCCCTCACCATGCCCTTGCCTGGTGCCCCTGCTGGGTGCAACTGGTACAGTGTTATACAGCACTCCTGGGCTTCACCAAGGTTTTACATATTTTGATAATATCCTTTCTCAGCAATCATCTTCCTAAGGGATTTTAATCTTCCTATTAATTCTTAATTTAGAGGCTACTGACCCTTCTCTGCCTTTCTTGGGATGTGGGGTTGAGGCAGCTATCAAACAGGGGCCAGAGGAACAAGACAATAACGGATTCTACTGCCAGGGTTTCTAATGACTCAAATAATTCAGAGATGATCATCTTATAATCATAGTTATGTTAATTTGCCCAAGACTCACTCACTGTCATCTTGTGGCCCGTGCAGAGAATTACTGCATACTTTTCTATCCATTTTCCAAGCTTGATGAGGTATCTTTGCATTTTATCTCATCAGTTCAGATCTGTATCACCTGTACCTGTCCCTTACAGATTTCATTCTCTATTTCCTTTCCCCAAATATGTTCAAATCCTAAATAATACAAGAACTATCACTATATAAGGTTAATACAATTTTAAGAAAAATACTGAAGATCATGAGTTTATTCCCCCCTCTTAAAAAAAAAAATCTTTAAACCTGTTCTCTTTTTAGATACACTCACCTGGCCCAGTGCTGACACTTGGTTGATACACAACGCAAGAATGAATGACTAGACTCCCCTTACCGTTTGTTTTGATTCCATTTGCTATATAGAAGCAGCCTCTGCTGTAAACATTTGCAAGTCCCTCCTTTCTGTTCTGCTCAGTGAACACTGGAATCTTAGTGATGTTTGGGTTATATGTTAGATCCTCGGCAGTTAATCATCCGGTAAAATTCAGTTGTTCAACTTTCTTTCACCCCAGGTCTTTGTCCCCGTATTTAAAATATATCAAGTATTTCTAAAACTAAATGTCAATTTCAGTAATATCTATAGATGAAATACTAGAATATTTTTCTTCTTCCTACCACAGGTTTTCTGGGGGAGAAATATTCTATACCAACTTCAACCATTAGAAGTTTTTATCCTAAGCACTTTCTCTTCAACAGAGAATTTTATTATTTTCACATTGTTTAATTAAAAAAATTTTTAAATTATTACAAAAAATTTTAAACACATAGAAATAGAGTGAACAGTAAAAAGAACCCCCAGAGACCCATCATACTGCCTCAACAATTTTCAGTAGCTCTTGAATTTAATCGAGTATAAAAAAAATGCCTTGACTTCTACTGTCACTTAGATACCTGAAATTCTCAGATTCTTCCTCTTCTTGTGAGGATTTTTATTTTAACCTCTTGCAGAAGGCTGAAAATTTATCTGTGTAATCATAAGCTCCCAATACCCCAGGTATATAATCCACAGAATGACATGAGCTGTGGACTCAATTCCTAGTCACAGGTGTTTGAGTGCCACTCCCATACTGTTGTTGCTAGCTATTGCTTTTTGCTAATGGAGGCAATTCTCTGAGGGTTTCTCATATTTCTGCACACCTGTGAGCCAAAGCACTGACTTGCCCTTTGTTCCTTTAAAAGAATGTTTGTATAGCGAAGAGCCTTGGAAGTGAGAGGTAGTGTCTCTCTCTGGAACAAAGGGCAGGCATACTTATGGGCCATTATATAAAGATCCTAGTTCCCTGAGCTTGGGGTCCTTCTGTAATGCAACCTACTGCATGGGCGGATGTTATCTGATCCTATTTGCATTCCGTGGGAATTAGGAACAGATATAAAAATGCTGATTCTCAGGTTGTTGTTAGTGCTGTAATAAACCGCATCTCTGGCCTAGGAATCGCAGGCTTTCTATTAGCATGCATGACACTATGGCAGGCTAACTTTTTAGTTTGCAAGTAGGGTAAATGTCAGACCCTTCACAGTTCTTGGCAGTTTGGACAATGATGGTGAGATGATGACAAAGACATGGCTTTCTGAAAGAGAAAGCATGAGCGCCTCCCAGGCCAATTAACAGGGTTTGAGGAAAGTTCAAGGGAATCAGTAGGGAGTTGACCAAATGTTATGGCCAACTGGAAAATAAATGCTTTTGTTTGTCTGTTTGTTTTTTACTTTACTGCCTGTTAAAGAGAAGGAATTGGGAAGGTGGTTGCAGGCTGAGTTGTCAGGAAGGAGTTTCAGAGACAGTTGCCTGACCAGTGCCCTGCTTACTGCTAACGCTCCTCCAGGTGGGGGAACTTCCTCATCGACCCAGAGGTCAACCTCAAATCTGCCCCATTGTAACAGCTAGTAGGTACTAAGATTCATCTCGGGTGGGCAGAAGGCTCCACTTCCATTCAGACAAGTTACAAAGACCCAAATCCACACTGAGCATGAAAGGAAGGAAAATTGCTATCGTTGTAGGCAAAAACCAGACAAATCAATAGAGCTTTGGCTGATTTGCCTGGGAGTTGAGGGAATGGGGTGTGTAATGCTTATCAAGGAAGAATGACAACAGCTGGGCTTTCTCACAGTTCAAATCCTCCTGCAATCTACAGTGGTAACTTTAGATCCACTTGGAGATGACAGTAAAAGGTCTCAACTTCTTTTGCAGTGGGTCCTGGCTTCTATAAGCAAGCATTGGCCTTCATGGAGAGATTTTTCTGAGACAGGAAAACTCCTGTGGGAGACCACAGAGGTGGCATTGACTAGGATCCAGGCTCTCACTACTCTGGATTGGGTTTCCAATGCTGATGAATGAGAATGAGGAAATGATGTCCTCCTACCCTTCTGACCTCAGCCACATTATGGAGAAACAGTTAGAGATGGAGGTCAATATTTCCCTGTCCTCTGTGACTGATGATTTTTTGATTGGTGCCTCTAGCAAAAGGAGGCCGTCTCCACCCAGGGATGCTCCCTTGGGGTTTTGGATTCATTACTTCCCTGATGCAACTACCAGAAACATTCTTTTTGAAAAGTAGCTATTAGCTTGCTACTGTGCTCTTATCAAAACTGAATGCCTAACCCATGGAAACCTTGTGACTCTCTGATATGATATTTCTATTTTTGGGTGAGTCAACTCAGATTCAATGACTAACAAAGGGGGACAGTCCCAACAAGCTTCACTTGTCAAATGAATATGGCATATTCAAAAACACAGCCAGCTTGGCCTCAGCAGCATCTAAGCTTCACATGTAAAAGTGGTACCTATTGGGCTTCCCTGGTGGCGCAGTGGTTGGGAGTCTGCCTGCCGATGCAGGGGGCACGGGGTCGTGCCCCGGTCCGGGAAGACCCCACATGCCGCAGAGCAGCTGGGCCCGTGCGCCATGGCCGCTGAGCCTGCGCGTCCGGAGCCTGTGCTCCGCAACGGGAG